>NC_142684.1:86041693-86344838 GCF_056320005.1 Nelumbo lutea | reverse complement strand
GACTAATTTGGTAACAGTTTGATGCTATGAAAGGGATATTTTTGGAGGTGTGTGCCTTGTGCATGTGTGTAAAGGGTGTGTGACTCCTTCCTAGTAGGTATGTGCAGCTCCCTACTTGTGGGGTTATATCATCCCACGGGATAGCTAGTGTAGGGGCTGATAGTATGATCTTTCATATGCTAATCACCCCCTTGAATTGTCTAAATGGGGTGGTCTAAGGGCATAAAACTTTATGTTTAAGTAAGGGGAAAGGCTGGATATATTAATGGGAAGGTGAAAGAATTTCTTCCAAGATTTAGGCGTTGGATAGAAAAGAAGCACAAAAAGACTTTAGTGAGGAGGAAAGAGAAGAGTACTATAAGCTAAAGATGAAACTAAAAGATCTTCTAAGAAGGGAAGAAATTTCTTAGAAAAATCTAGATGTAAGTGGCTTCTGGAAGGGAACGGGAACACAAGATTTTTTCATTCCTTAGAAAGTTGAGGAGAATAATGCTTTTATGGATCATTTCAAGGGAACCTTTTCCAGAATGGAGGGAAATAGGAAAGAACTTCTTGAATTGGAATGAGATAGGGTGACCGATTTTCAATCTAGAGCCATGTAGGAGCCTTTTAGCATTGAGGAAATCAAAGTGGCTGTCTTCTCCATTGTAAGATCAAACGCCCCTGGGCCGGATGGCTTTACCATGGCATTTTTTCAAGAGTGTTGGGAGATTCTGGAAAAGGACCTAAAATAAGTGTTTGATGAATTTCACCAAAAAGGGGAAGTTTCACCAGGACCAAATGCTACCTTCATTGTGTTAGTGCCTAAGAAAAAGGAAGCTAAAACCCAAGGGATTTTAGACCAATTAGTTTGGTGGGTAGCCACTTTAAAGTAATAGCAAAAGTTCTTTTGGGTAGACTGAAAAGGGTGTTAACCACAGTAATTTCACAAGCTCAAGGTGTCTTTGTGGTGGGTAGACAGATAGTTGACCAGATTTTAGTGGCAAATGAATGTGTAGCTGAGAAGAAAAAAAGAGGGAAAGATTTTATCTACAAACTAGACTTAGAGAAGGCCTACGACTTGGTGGAGTTGGCCTTTCCTTCTTGAGGTTATGTAGATATTTGGGTTGGGGGAAAGGTGGGGAGTGTGAATTAAGGCCTTTCATTTTTGTGATGACTGTAGCCTTAAGGTCCTTGGGAACTTAAAACTTCTTCTAAGCTCTCTCGAGGAATTATCTAATTTATGGGTCAACTTGGAGAAAAGATATCTTGTGGACCTTAATTTGCAAGAAGAGGAAATCCTTAGAATATCATATTTTTTTTATTAGTAAAGAGAAATTTTATTATAAGATTGAAGATAAAAGCTAATACAAAGAGGAAAGATTGCCACCCTAAATGTTACAATCAATATTACATAGCGGCCCAAAACAAATGCTATCTCATAAATCCCTGCATAGTAAGGGAATCAACTAGTTTGCATTTCTTCTCACCCATTTAAACTCAGCAACTATGTCCTTAGCAATACTTTCCACCTCCTTAAAAGCATGCCTAAGAGTCCAAGGAGTCTGACTGCTACCATTAGCCCATGAAACAATTAATTTTGAATCTCCTTCCACCTCTACCTGTTTGTACCCCAGTTGCAACCAAAGGCCTAAGACCTTGTAGCAAAGCTAACAATTTAGCTTTCAATGATTTCACCACTCCAATGGGACTAGAATAAAGAGCCGATATTCTGCTTACAAATTCCTAATCACACCACCTATTCCAGTCATGCCCGGATTTCCAAAGGATCTCCTTATCTTTTCTTTTTCTCTAGAGGATTGTGCCACTTCTGAGCTATTCATTGGCTGAAATTATAGATGCTATTCAAAGATGTTTCTGGGGTGAGAGAAACTGGAGAGAGATTGTTAGTTCATCCCTCTTAGGGTGGTGGTCAGAACTAAATGGTCCCCATCCCCTAGAGGTGCTGTTAAGCTCAACTTTTATGGTAGTAGTGAAGGCAACCTGGGTCTTTTTGGCATTGGATGAGTGTTCAGGAATGAGGAGGGAATTGTCATTGCATTTTTCTCGGGGAGTTGGGCACTTTTTAAGGGCTGAAATTATGAGAATTATGGAAGGAATTCAAAAGGCAAAGGAGCTGAACATTAGGAAGCTATTATTTGAAGGTGACCTAAAACTTGTAATAAGCTGGCTCTAGAAAGAGGAGGCTAGAGTCATGGATCACAGATTAGAACAGATAATGTAGGTTTTAAAAGAAGAAAGAAATGGAGAACTTTGTGGAGGCCAATCCATGGAGGAGATTTCTGAAGGTGGAGGCGAAAAGCTTTCTGTTGGAGGAACTAAAAGTCAGAGGGAAGATTAGCTTGAAAATCAGGGAAACTAAGAAGGCTTTAGTGCTGCTGGTAGGTTTGGACGTGGTAGAATGGTTCACAGATTTTGTAGAAAAAGCAAGTGCAAGAGGGAAGGAGAGAAGCAGGAAAGTGATCACCACGAAAGTGGGAAGAAGATATGTGGTGCAATGCAGAAGAAATCATAAGAGGTTCTTTCATATCTCTTTCAGAGTTGACAAGAATAGGAAGCAACTGGTCTGTTTTCCTGAAGGAAGAAAGAGCCAGGGGTGGACTGAGATAGCAAAAGCTCTGAGGGAGTTTTCATCAAGAGTGAAAGCAGAACAGAAAAAGGGCACAAAAAAGAAGAAGGAAGAAGAGGAGATTTCAAGGACAGTAGTCAATCTTGAATCCCCTAGGCAATTTGCTTTTACCTTGGTGCAAACTGGAACTAACGCAGCTCTGTTTGTAATAGCTGAAAAAGGAGATTGGACAAGCAAGTTGATTGTTGAAGTCGATAAACCAACTAGAAGGTGGAAGGAAATTGCTGTTTCATTGACAAAGCATTTGAAGTTGAGAATAAAATATATCCTAACACACTTTGATATGTGCAAAGCCTTGCTGGATTCACTTTAAAGTAAAGTAGGAGTTGTGGTTGTATGTCTGCAGGATTATCTTGGCTCGATTAATATTTTCATGTGGTCTCCTTCTTCAAACTCAAAGGATTCCTCAGTTCTAAATGGGGTGGTAGTGCGTATCGTGGGTTTACCATTCCATCTTTGGAAGGATGAAGTTGCAAAAGCGATAGCAGTGTTGTGTGGAGCAAAGCTGGATGTTGTATTCTGGGGAGACCTCAGGTCTGCAGCTGTATTGTTGAATGGAGCCAAGCTCGAGGTTATTCCCAGGAAAGTGAATGTGAATGTAGAAGGAGTGTTCATGGAGGTTTGGTTGGCTTCCTCCATGGAAGCTGAACTATGGAGGAAAGCTCGGAAGGAGGAAGATGCAAAGGTTGAAGATGAATTCCTGCGTGGAAGCAAAGGATTGGAGGACCTGCAAGGAAAAGAAAATTATACAAAAAAGGGAAAACAAAATTTGAGAAGTCCGCAGGAGGAAAGTCTTAAACGTGTTCAACAAGGTAGTTGCTGGGCCTCTGACAAATCTTATGCCCAAGCATTTACAAGTGGCACCAATCCCAAACTTTCAATTACAGTTGCTCTTCTGCAAGAAGACCAAAAAGGGTTAGAAAAACTTGTTGAATCGAAGCTAAAGGAAGATGAGGAGTTTAAACAGTTGGGCCAAGGGGAAAAAGACAAGTTTAGATTTGGTGGGCCCAAAAATCCAAAAGTTGGGCCATCTAAATCGGGAGTGGTGGGTATTGGGCTCGCTAAAGAAGGCTCCTATAAAAGACTAGGGGTGGAAGTTCTCAATGGGCCGAAATCTTTTCACCCATATAAGGTGGGTCAGGTGGACATAGGCGGGGAGGAAAGTAGAGAGCTTAGCATTGGTAAAGGTGAGAGGAGTGAGGTAGAGATGAAGGTTAAGAAAAAGCAGGAGGAAG
Organism: Nelumbo lutea; assembly: GCF_056320005.1. Taxonomy (NCBI): domain Eukaryota; kingdom Viridiplantae; phylum Streptophyta; class Magnoliopsida; order Proteales; family Nelumbonaceae; genus Nelumbo; species Nelumbo lutea. The sequence goes on along the minus strand of NC_142684.1, from coordinate 86,340,974 downwards.
AATAAGAAAGAATATGGGAGCAGATCTGTGCATTATTGGAGTAGTATAAAGCAAAGGAGGAGGGATTAGATGGCAAGGAACGAGAAGCAACTCCTCAAAACAAGGAGTTTTTAAGAAGTTCTAGGTTGGGGGGTGGGTGAAGCCAGTGGGTTGGCTGAGAAGACACAGGGGAATATGTAAAGGAAAAAGAAAAAGAGATCAGAGGTGGGGAGACTAATCTTAGATATTGAGGGTGATATCGAGTTTAGTGGAAGGGGAGAAAGAAGGGTTCTTCGTGAGATGGAACCATGTTAGAAAGGGCATTTGAAGGAGTCTCACAATGAAAATCATTACTTGGAATGTGAGAGGGTTAGGGAGTGCAAGAAAAAGAAGGCCAATTAAAGGCTTGCTAAGAAAAGAAAAACCTGATATAGTCATGTTATAGGAAGTTAACACTCGAGAAGAAGAAGAGTTTGTCGAAGAACAGAGGTGTGTTACTGTTCACACCATTAAGAGCCTTTCTTAACATTTTAAGGAAATTACAAATGGACCCTTGAATAGGTGCCCAAATACAAAAAGGATGAAAGGACATAAATGCCCTTACATCCTCAACACTCCCTCTCAAGCTGGGCATAGATATAACTTGTTCAAATTGTTGTCAAGCTTTGATTTGGAGACACCTTTAGTAAGACAATCGGCCAATTGATCTTCAGACCTCACAAAACGTAAACAAATCTCTCCATTGGCAACTCTTTCTCTAATGAAATGTTGATCAACTTTTATATGCTTTGTACAGTCATGTTGAATAGGATTATGGGCTATGTTTATGGTTGTTTGATTATGACAATATAATATCATTGGAGTATCAATCTGCACTCCCATTTCTTTCACAAGTTCTTCAGCCATAAAAATTTGGAAACTCCATGAGCCACAGCTCTATACTTTGCCTTTGCACTAGATCGAGCCACAACTAATTGTTTCTTACTTCTCCAAGATACAACACTACCACGCACCAAGGTACAAAAGCCAAAAGTAGACCGCTTTTCCTGGACATCCTTTCAAATAGGCTAGTATTCTATTCACTGCTTGCATATATGAAATGATCTAGGCTTGTGCATATATTAGCTAACCACACTCACAACATATGATATATCTGGTCTAGTCAAACACAAGTAGAGGAAGGCGACTGACAAGTCTTTGATACACAACTTTGCAAGAAGGATATCTCCATCATCAACTCCCAACTTATGATTGGGATCAATTGGAGTTTCATCTGTTTTACAATCTAATTTCCCTACTTACTGAAACAGATCAAGGACGTATTTCCTCTGAGAAATATAAATGCCCCTCTTTGACCTTGCGACCTCAATCCCTAGGAAATACCAAAGATTTCCAAGATCTTTAATTTCAAATTCAATAGCAAGAAAAGACTTTAGTTCAGCAATTTCAGAGATATCATCCCTTGTGATAACAATGCCATCAACATATACTATCAGCATAGTCACTTTTCCATTCACTCTCCTAATAAACAAGGTATGGTCAGCTTGAGATTGAGAAAAGCCAATTTTTAAAATAGTTTTTCTAATTCTATGAAACCAAGCTCTAGGGGACTGTTTGAGGCCATAAATGGATTTCTTCAAACAACAAACATTTCCTTTACTCCTAGGGATGTTCACTCCAGGAGGAAGTTCCATGTAAGCTTCTTCTTGAAGGTTGCCATTAAGGAATGATAATCAATGATGTAAGATTGAGTGTTTCCTTTTGCCACAAGTCGAGTGTTATACCTTTCAATTGAGCCATCAACTTTATGCTTCATTATGTAAACTGTTAGACAGTTTTGTATGCCCTTAGTTTCAATCAAAATGATGTACTTTATGAGTTTATTGTAAATGAATAAAAGTGCATATTTGATTCATGTTCCCTTGGTATGTTTCTGTGTAATACCCTTAAACTGGACACTTAATGAGACTCGTGTTAGTTTAGAATGTTCACAGCTAGTGGGTCAGTTTGGGGAGACCTATCCTGACAAGGCTGACACTGTAATGCCACCAAGTCGGCTGGGGTGGCTTGTCTCAACTGCTGGGGTGAGACCCTAGGCACATACAGAGTAAAATTAATTAATCTTTGAACTGGACCAGATTTTCAGTATTGCTCTGGACCTTGGAGATTGATGGGCAAAACTGGAAACTTACACCCGACCGCTAGACTCGATTATGATACTGCACTGGGTGTCAGATTAGGCTGTCTTTGATGTACCAATCAGTGAGATCCTTAGCAGGGGTCAAAACCTGGGTATGTCGGGACAGTTTGAGAATTCATCTGAGTGGGTGATCATAGTGACAGGATCAGCCCCTTTGTCAGACAAAGGTAATGATCGGGGATGCACTCTCACTAATGGAAACCAAAACTGCTGGCAGCCGATTTCAATCGTTGAGATTTGTTTTGCAAAATATATTTTATATGATATATAAAGGTATATATATTATGGTTTCTAAAAGGTTTGCAAAAGGTTTTAATTCTGGGGATCCGTACAAGAGAGAGTGCAACATTGTTCCTTGCAACCGAGGGAGAAGTCCTCTTTTGTTGGGCAGTGTATGATCATTATGGGCTGAGAGGTTAAGTGTAAGACCATTGAGGATAATACTTGATGGGCTAATCTTACATCTACCCATAGTCCCTAGGTGTTACAAGGTGGCTTGGCCCAGGGACCACTTAGGGTAAGTGTTGGGCCCATAGAGCCCATATGATGGGTTTCAGGGGGTGCACTGTCCATAACAGTGTATTCGGCCAGGCCTTGTAACAAAGGCTGGGCTGAACCCATGTGGCTGATGTGTAGATCAATGTTTGGGTCCCACGCCATAAAAGGAAGCCCAATTGGGCAGCTGTTTGGAAGGTTAAATGAATACATAACCTTAAATGGGCCTTAAGCCATTTCGAACTGGGCTAATTTGATTAGTCACTTAAGGGGCGAATTCTGAGATGGATCAGCTGATAGGATTTGGCCACACCCTATCCACTTAGAGAGTCCAAGATCTAAATAAGATTTAGATCTGAAAACTTCCTAATTAGATTAGGAGATGGCTGATCTAATCTGCAGATAAGATAAGGGTTATCCCTTATCTTAAAGGGACTTCTAATCCAAATATGATTTGGGTTAGCAACTCCTAATGGGATTAGGAGCTGATCCCTTTAAGTCTATAAAAGGAAGAGGGGCGGCAGCCTTTAGACATCACAAGCAAGCAATAGATAGTCTTGTCTTCAGAGCTGAAATCATAGAAGAGAGAATCAGCACCCTGCAAATACTCTCTTGCTGTCTCCTTCCTACAGCCGCCGCTTATAGCAGTTCGATCTCTAGTTCTTGGGAGAAATCAAGATTGGATCTTGATTCCAATCTTTTGGAGAAAAGATTGGTGGGAGTTGCATTCGGAAGCCGTCCAGGTGATTCCTGAGAAGGATCAAGTTCTTTTGGAAGAACACTACTGATTCTGCTCCACCTTGCACTGTGCCATCTTTAGTGGGAGCAGATTTTGGATCCTTCCTTGGGTGTGAACACCTTCATTGGGAGATACTACTTCTCTATATCAGGTATTATCTCTCTCTACTCCTTTTGGTTTAGATCTGGTTCAGTTTATGGTTCAAGAATGATCCTTGAAAATATGATTTTCTAAATAGGGAATTCGATTCCCAGTTGAAGGGAGAGAAAAATATTTGAAATTCGCCCCCTATTCCGCAATTTTTGGGTGTCCATGTGATGGATTTTCTATCCCTTCAGTGGTATCAGAGCCATGGTTCAAATCTTGAACCATTCTGTTTCAGATCTGAACCTGCGCAAATAGGGAGAAGGCGTTCTACCCAATTTGTGCAGATATGGGTTTTGGGAAATTTGTTCCCAAAACTGATCGAAAAATAATCTGAATTTAATTTTATATAAATATGATTATTATTTAGAATAGATCTATATGATTTTTTTTTATTTATGGGCTATTCGTACAAGAGGAGATTGAATTCTTGGTTTGCGTAGGGAGAACTACAAGATTTGTAGTTTCTTGAATTTATTTATTACATTTGGTCTATAAATAATTTTTTTAATTTTAGACTCAATGTATAGGCATTCGATCTGATGTAATTATTAATAGAAATAGGATTTCTATTTAATTTTATTTTGGATCGAAGATGGTGGCGCAGAGAAGGAGATTTCGCAGATGGGACATTCGCTATCTACGATTTGCAGTTTGTGAAACTGCAATCTTTGATCTAACCTCTATTTTGCAGGATGGAATGTGCGAACAGCCCTGATTAACTGATTCTTGATTTTCTTTTATCAGTTTTTTAATTTCAGATTATTTTCTTGAATTAAGAATTTAATTAAAGATCAAACCCTAGACCCATTCGAACCAAGATTGGTTCAAAACTGTTTGGACCAAATCTAGGGTTTAATCAAGGCTGAAAGTCAGCCCTAATTTTCCCACTAATGGGCCTGAGGATTGATATTTAATTAAATGGTTAATTCGACCCAACCTATAAAGGCCTAGTTTTAAATAGTTAAAACTGCTAAAAGCCCACTTCAAAGGATAAAGCTATATGGGCCGAACTGGGCAACCCTAATTCAGCCCATATACCTAGATAATATTAATGGTTAATATTATGGATTTTTAACGGGCTTCCAATGGGCCTTATAGATAATTAATTGATTGGATCAATTTATCCCTGCATGAGATGTTTGGATGTGTGATGTGCTACGTACATGGTCCATAAGTGCTTGGCCCATGCTCATTTGACAGTGGCTCTTGCACACACCATGGCTGAATGCGCATCATTGCCATGGTGTCCCTTTTGGTCATTAGATGACCTCCCTCAGTGTTGGGCCCCACACCTCATCAAGAGGTTACGTGCAGAACCCTCATCGATTTAAGGCCCACTGAAATCTGACTTTATGAAAGTCAGTGGGAGCCACTTTGGTTTGACCTAAATCAAACTAAGGGCGTAATTAATTATTCCCTCCAGCTAATATGAGTGCATGTGATAGGGAGATTCATATGATGAACTCTCTAAAGGCCTTCCATCATTAGCATGAGGATGAGTCCTTTAGTAATGAGGAAACACACCAAAAAATGGGCTATCCATTTGCTGTTGGGCTTGTCTAAGTGTTTCATAAGATGATAGGGGCGTCATAGACCAATAAGAGAGGGGCTTATCAGAAAATGGGAACTCTCTCATGGTACCTTGGCATTCACGAATATGATGGGTAAGCACTCACTGGACAGAAAAGTTTACCTGAAAATGGCTCTGAACCTTGTCTGACAGAGGCCAAAGTGAAAACTCATATGATGAGTGGATATGATCCTTCACAAAAAGGTGGTGGGGTTATGCAATTGAAACAGTTGTTTCCATGCACCCTATGTGATTTCCCACATTTCCAGAGACAACCCGTAGTCTCCATCAATAAGAAAGGAGGGAAATCTCAGAGATGAAAAAATGGAAATGGAACGTAGATTAAAATCCATATCTATGTAATGAACATGAATCAAATTAGGTTGTGGACTGATGTTTGCTCTTTTATCAGAAAATGGCAAACGGATCTTTTGCAAAGCTTCTTGACGACAACAAGCTTAAGGGCCCAAACTATGCCGACTGGTACAGGAACCTTATGCTGGTCCTAGCTTCTGAAAGCTAGACAAAGTGGCAAAGAATCCTGCCCAGAGCGTCTGGGCGATAGAGCTTCTGAGGCCCGAAGGAGGGACTATCAGGAATGGGAGGAGAAAAACTCCCTTGCCCAGTGTTACATCATTGCCTCCTTGGACAACCCAATATAGAGGCAGTTCGATCAGATCGAACTTGCCAATGACATATTGGACAGTCTCAGGATGATGTATGAAGAGCAAAATCGTTCTACTCGACAAAAGTTCTTGAAACAGTTTATGACCGCACAAATGTCCAAGGGCCAACAAGTTCACGACCATTGTCTTCGGATGATGGGATACATCAACGAACTGGAGGCTCTTGGATTCGGGCTGGACCTTGCGACCCAGATAGATGCTATCATTAATTCTTTGCCTCATTCCTTTAATCCATTCATCATGAACTATAACATGAACAAGCTGAATGTCAACTTGCAAGAGCTCAGCAATATGTTGCAAAGAGCCGAAGAACTGATTAGAAAGGATGAGCTTGTAGCTATGCTTGTTGAAGCTTGCAAGACAGGCAAGAGAAAGAGCAAGGCAAAGAAGCCTCGGAAGAAAGCCACTAAGGGAAAGAAGTAGAAGAAAGACAAAGCACCGGATGCCTGTCACTTTTACAAGAAGACCGGCCACTAGAAAAGGAATTGTCCTGCCTACCTGGAAACCAAGAAAGGTAATTTCGAAACTTGTGTTATAGAAACCAACTTATTGGTAGCTTCTGCGTCCTAGTGTATTGACTCCGAGGCTTTAACTCATGCATGTAACTCACTGTAGGGGTTCAAGGTAATCAAAAGGCTGAGTGAAGGAGAAGTCACTCTCTACTTGGGGACTACTGCAACTGTTGCAGCCACAGCCATTGGAACCGTGGAGTTAATTTTTAGAGAAGGATTAATTGTACTGAAAGATTGTCTTTATATACAAAATTTAAGGATAAATTTGATTTCTGTTTCAAAACTGTGTGCAGATGGTTATTCTGTCTTCTTTACTAATACGATTACTATTATAAGAAATAACAGATTCATCGCATATGGGGAACTAGAGAATGGTCTCTATGTTCTACATTCTTCTCTAGAAACTAACATAACCGAAACTGCATCGGCTGAAATCCCTAAGAAGAGAGCCCGTGATACTATTAATCTCACATGTCTGTGGCATTACCGACTTGGCCACATCGGTGTTGACCGAATCACAAGGTTGGTAAAGGATGGTCCTTTGGATTTTCTAACTGTAGAAGATCTTCCCACCTGTGAGCCTTGCCTACAAGGCAAGATGATGAAATGGCCATTTAACGGTAAGCCTAAAAGATGTACAGGCACACTTGACCTAATACATATTGATATATGTGGTCCCCTAAGTGTTAGGACACGAAATCAACACGTGTATTTCATCACCTTCACAGATGATTTCTCACGGTATGGTTACGTGTACCTAATGAGATGCAAGTCTGAATCCTTTGAAAAGTTCAAAGAGTTTAGACAAGAGGTCAAGAAACAGTTAGGGAGAAAAGTTAAGGCCCTTCGATCAGATCGAGGTGGCGAGTATCTCTCTGACAAATTCAGGGACTACTTAAAGGACAATGGGATAGTATCACAATTAGCTCCTCCTGCTAAACCACAACTTAACAGTGTTTTAGAGAGGAGGAATAGGACTTTATTAGATATGGTCCGGTCACTTCTCATACACTCAGAGTTACCCACATCCTTTTGGGGTTACTGAAGGGATAGGAAATCCATCACATGGATGCCCAAAAGATTGCGGAATAAGGGGCAAATTTCAAAAATTTTTCTCTCCCTTCAACTGGGAATCAAATTCCCTATTTAGAAAATCATATTTTCAAGAATCATTCTTGAACAACAAACTCAACCAAATCTGAACCAAAAGGAGTAGGGAGGGATAATACCTAATACAGAGAAGTAGTATATTCCAATGGTGGTGTTCACGCCCAAGGAAAGATCCAAAATCTGCTCCCACTAAAGATGGCAAAGTGCAGGGTGGAGCAGAATCAACAGTGTTCTTCCAAAAGAACTTGATCCTTTTCAAGAATCACCTGGATAGCTTGTGAATACAACTCCCACCAATCTTTTCTCCAAAAGATTAGAATCAATATCCAATCTTGATTTTTCCCAAGAACTGGAGATCGAACTGCTGTAGGCGGCGGCTGCAGGAAGGAGGTGGCAAGAAAGTATTTGCAAGGTGCAGAATTCTCTCTTTTGTGATTTCAGCTCTGAAGACAAGACTATCTATTGCTTGCTTGTGATATCTAAAGGCTGTCGGCCCCTCTTCCTTTTCTATACTTAAAGGGATGGACAGTGCACCCCCTGAAACCCATCAGATGGGCTCTATGGGCCCAACACTTATGCTAAGTGGTCCCTGGGCCAAGCCACCTTGTAACACCCAGGGACTGTGGGCAGATGTAAGATTAGCCCATCAGGTATTATCCTCAATGGTCTTACACTTAACCTCTTAGCCCATAATGATCATACACTTCCCGACAAGAGAGGACCTCTCCCTCGGCTGCAAGGAACAGTGTTGCACTCTCTCTTATATGTTTCCCGGGAATTAAAACCTTTTGCAAAACATTTGAAAACCATAATTTATATACTTTTATATCTCATATAAAATATATTTTGCAAAACAAATCTCAACGATTGAAATCGGCTGCTGGCAGTCTTGGTTTCCATCAGTGAGAGTGCATCCCCGATCTTTACCTTTGTCCGACAAAGGAGTTGATCCTATCACTATGATCACCACTCAGATGAATTCTCAGACTGTCCCAACATACCCAGGTTTTGACCCCCGCTAAGGATCTCACTGATTGGTACATCAGACAGCCCAATCCGACACCTAGTGCAGTATCATAATCGAGTCTAGGGGTCGGGTGTAACTTTCCAGTTTTGCCCATCAATCTCCAAGGTCCAGGGTAATACTGGAAATCTGGTCCAGTTCAAAGATTCAATTAATCCTATACTGTATGTGCCTAGGGTCTCACCCCGGTAACTGAGACAAGCCACCCCAACCGACTTGGTGGCACCACAGTGTCAGCCTTGCCAGGATAGGTCTCCCCAGACCGACCCGATAGCTGTGAACATTCTAAAGTAACACGAGTCTCATTAATTGTCCAGTTTAAGGGTATTACACAGAAACATACCAAGGGAACATGAATCAAATATTCACTTTTATTCATTTACAATAAACTCATAAAGTACATCATTTTGATTGAAGCTAAGGGCATACAAAACTATCTAACAGTTCCCACTTGCCCTTAGGTCCAATCAGGTACTAGCCGGAGTCCCATGCTTTCCACATGTTTCTCAAACACTTTCTGTGATAGTGGCTTTGTCAATGGGTCTGTTACATTTTCCACTGATGCTACCTTTTGAATCAGGATGCCCCCTCTACCAACAATCTCCCTTAGTACATGGTACTTCCTCTCGATGTGCTTCGACTTCAAGTGGGCTTGTGGCTCCTTCGCCTGAGCAATAGCTCCATTGTTGTCACACAACAATGGGATGGGTGATGTGCTGGACGGAACTACTCCCAACTCGTGAACGAACTTCTTCATCCACACGGCTTCTTTGGCCGCCTCACTTGCGGCAATGTACTCGGCCTCGATCATGGAGTCTGCAGTGGACCCCTGTTTGCTATTTTTCCAGCAAACAACACACGATTCTATCATGAAAACATATCCAGATGTAGACTTTCTATCATCTGGTTCCAACTGGAAATCGGCATATGTATACCCTTGGATCTGTAGTGAATTACCATCGAATACTAGACAAAACTCTTTTGTCCTTCGAAGGTACTTTAGTATGTTTTTCACAGCAGTCTAGTGCTCCTGCCCTGGGTTGGCCTGAAATCTGCTTACTACACTCCTCGCCTGAGCAATGTTAGGACGAGTGCACAGCATGGCATACATGATGCTCCCCATGGCAGAGGCATAGGAAATGTCTTTCATGCCATCAATCTCCTTAGAAGTCTTGGGAGACATCTTCTTAGAGAGAGTGACTCCGTGCCTGAAAGGAACATTTCCTTTCTTGGAGTTTTCCATGCTGTATCTTTTGACTATTTTGTCAATGTAGGCAGATTGGGATAATCCTATTATCTGCTTCGATCTATATCTATAGAGTTGAGGACCCAGTATATAAGAGGGTTCTCCAAGATCTTTCATGGAGAATTGCTGTGAAAGCCATACTTTCGCCGTAGTCAACATTCCTACATCATTCCCAATTAGTAGAATGTCATTTACATACAGAACCAAGAAGGTAACCTATCTCCACTGTACTTCCTGTAAACACAGGGTTCATCCGGATTCTGCTCGAAGTCAAACGATTCGATAGCAGAGTCAAAATGGATGTTCCAACTTCTAGAAGCTTGCTTAAGTCCATAAATGGATCTATTGAGTTTACATGCCATGTTTTCCTGACCCGCAGCTATGAAGCCTTGCGGCTGCTACATATAGATATCTTCAGTAAGATCTCCATTCAGGAATGCAGTTTTGACATCCATTTGCCAAATCTCATAATCATGGTATGCTGCTACAACTAGCAGGATCCTAATGAACTTAAGCATGGCCACAGGTGAAAAAGTTTCCTCATAATCGATGCCCTCTTTCTAAGTGTACCCTCTTTCTAAGTGTAAATTCATTTGCAAGCAATTGCTTTTACCCTAGAGGGTGGATCTACTAGAGTCCAGACTCCATTGGTCTCTATTGAGTCCATCTCTGCTCTCATGGCCTCCACCCACTTCTGGGAATCTATGTCCAACATATCTTCCGCGTAAGTCATGGGATCCTCCTCACAAGACAAGGTTTCCACCAGGTAACTATCCTGGTCATAACCATAATAGACTGGTGGCCTGGATACCCGAGTGGATCTTCTAGGTTGTTCACTACCTGGAACTTGTGGGAGATCTCCCACTGCTCCTGAGCTCTCCTCATCAAGAACAATTTCCTAACAATGGGTGTCCAGGATGTAATCGGTCTCCAAGAATTGGGCATTTCGACTGCAGAACACTTTCTGCTCACTTGGGTCATAAAATAGGTAACCTACAGAGCCTTTTGGGTAGCCTACAAATAGGGAACGACTGGTCTTGGATTCCAACTTGTTTGCACTCGTTCTTTTAACGTGTGCTGGACAACTCCAAATCTTCAAGTGTTTGACACTTGGTTTCTTTCTGGTCCAAAGTTCATATGGAGTGTTCGGAACCGATTTGGTTGGAACCCGATTCAGCACGTAAATCGTAGTCTCTAATGCGTAACCCCAAAAGGATGTGGGTAACTTTGAGTGTATGAGAAGTGACTGGACCATATCCAATAAGGTCCTATTCCTCATTTCTGAAACACTGTTAAGTTGTGGTGTAGTAGGAGGAGCTAATTGTGATACTATCCCATTGACCTTTAAGTAGTCCCTGAATTCATTAGAGAGATACTCGCCACCTCGATCATATCGAAGGGCTTTAATTTCTCTCCCCAACTGTTTTTCGACCTCTTGTCTAAACTCTTTGAACTTTTCAAAGTATTCAGACTTGTGTCTCATTAGGTACACATAACCATATCATGAGAAATCATCTGTGAAGGTGATGAAATACACGTGTTGATTTCGTGTCCTAACACTCAGGGAACCACATACATCAGTATGTATTAGGTCAAGTATGCCTGTACATCTTTCAGGCTTACCGTTAAATGGCCGTTTTGTCATCTTGCCTTGTAGGCAAGACTCATAGGTGGGAAGATCTTCTACAGTTAGAAAATCCAAAGGACCATCCTTTACCAACCTTGTGATTCGGTCAACACCGATGTGGCCAAGTCGGTAATGCCACAGACACGTGGGATTAACTGTATCACGGGCTCTCTTCTTGGGGATTTCAGCCGATGTAGTTTCGGTTATATTAGTTTCTAGATAAGGATGTAGAACATAGAGACCATTCTCTAGTTCCCCGTATGCGATGAATCTGTTATTTCTTTTAATAGTAATCGTATTAGTAAAGAAGACAGAATAACCATCTGCACACAGTTTTGAAACATAAATCAAAATTTTCCTTAAATTTTGTATATAAAGACAATCTTTCAGTACAATTTTTCCCTCTCTAAAAATTAACTCCACGATTCCTATTGCCGTGGCTGCAATAGTTGCAGTAGTCCCCAAGTAGAGAGTGACTTCTCCTTCACTCAGCCTTCTGCTTACCTTGAACCCCTACAGTGAGTTACACGCATGAATTGAAGCCCCAGAGTCAATACACCAGGACGCAGAAGCCACCCATAAATTGGTTTCTATAACACAAGTTTCAAAATTACCTTTCTTGGATTCCAAGTAGGCAGGACAATTCCTTTTCCAGTGGCCGGTCTTCTTGCAGAAGTGACAGGCATCCGATGCTTTGTCTTTCTTCTGCTTCTTACCCTTAGTGGCTTTCTTTTGAGACTTTTTTTTGCCTTCCTCTTTCTCTTGCCCGTCTTGCTAGCTTCAACAAGCATAGCTACAAGCTCATCCTTTCTAATAAGTTCTTCAGCTCTTTGCAACATATTGCTGAGCTCTTGCAAGCTGACATTCAGCTTGTTCATGTTATAATTCATGATGAACGGATTAAAGGAAGGAGGCAAAGAATAACATCTATCTGGGTCGCAAAGTCCAGCCCAGATCCAAGAGCCTCCAGTTCGTTGATGTAACCCATCATCAGAAGACAATGGTCGTGAACTTGTTGGCCCTTGGACATTTGTGTGGTCATGAACTGTTTCAAAACCTTTTGTCGAGTAGAACGATTCTGCTCTTCATACATCATCCTCAGACTCTCCAATATGTCCTTGGCAAGTTCGATCTGATCGAACTGCCTCTCTATTGGGTTGTCCAAGGAGGCAATGATGTAACACCGGGCAAGGGAGTTTTTCTCCTCCCATTCTTGATAGTCTCTCCTCTGTGCCTTAGAAGCCCTGTCACCCGGACGTTCTGAGGCAGGATTCTTTACCACTTTGTCCAGTTTTTCAGAAGCTAGGACCATCATAAGGTTCCTGTACCAATCGGCATAGTTTGGGCCCTTAAGCTTGTTGTCATCAAGAAGCTTTGCAAAAGATCCGTTTGCCATTTTCTAATAAAAGATCAAGCATCAGTCCACAACCTAATTTGATTCATGTTCATTTCATAGATATGAATTTTAATCTATGATCCATTTCCATTTATTCATCTCTGAGATTTCCCTCCTTTCTCATTGACGGAGACTACGGGTTGTCTCTGAAAATGTGGGAAATCATGTAGGGTGCATGGAGCCAACTGTTTCAGCTGCATAACCCCACCACCTTTCTATGAAGGATCATATCCACTCATCATATGAGTTTTCCCTTTGGCCTCTGTCAGACAAGGTTCAGAGCCATTTTCAGGTAAACCTTTCTGTCCAGTGAGTGCTTACCCATCATATTCGTGAACGCCAAGGTACTGTGAGAGAGTTCCCATTTTCTGGTGAAGCCCCTCTCACATCGGTCTATGACGCCCCTATCATCTTATGAAACACTCAAACAAGCCCAATAGCAAATGGATAGCCCATTTTCTGGTGCGCTTCCTCATTACTGAAGGACCCATCCTCATGCTAATGATGGAAGGCCTTTAGAGAGTTCATCATATGAATCTCCCTATCACGTGCACTCATATTAGCTGGAGGGTACAGTTAACTACGCCCCAGTTTGATTTAGGTCAAACCAAAGTGGCTCCCACTAACTTTCATAAAGTCAGATTTCAGTGAGCCTTAAATCAGCTAGGGTTCCACACGAAACCTCTTGATGAGGTGTGGGGTCCACCACTGAGGGAGGTCATCCAATGACCAAAAGGGACACCATGGCAATGATGTGCATTCAGCCATGGTGTACGTAAGAGCCACTATTGAATGGGCATGGGCCAAGCACTTATGGCCCATGCACGCAGCACATCACACATCCAAACATCTCATGCAGGGATAAATTGATCCAATCAATTAATTATCTGTAAGGCCCATTGGAAGCCCGTTGAAAATCCATAATATTAACCATTAATATTATCTAGGTATATGGGCTGAATTAGGGTTACCCAGTTCGGCCCATATAGCTTTATCCTTTGAAGTGGGCTTTTAGCAGTTTTAACTATTTAAAACTGGGCCTTTACAGGTTGGGCCAAATTAACCATTTAATTAAATATCAATCCTCAGGCCCATAAGTGGGAAAATTAGGGCTGACTTTCAGCCTTGATTAAACCCTAGATTTGGTCCAAACAGTTTGAACCAATATTGGTTCGAATGGGTCTAGGGTTTGATCTTTAATTAAATCCTTAATTCAAGAAAATAATCTGAAATTAAATAACTGATAAAAGAAAAACAAGAATCAGTTAATCAGGGTTGTTCGCACACTCCATCCTGCAAAACAGAGGTTAGATCACAGATTGCAGTTTCACAAACTGCAAATCGCAAATAGCGAATGTCCCATCTGCGAAATCTCCTTCTCTGTGCCACCATCTTCGATCCAAAATAAAATAAATAGAAATCCTATTTCTATTAATAATTACATTAGACCGAATGCCTCTACATTGAGTCTAAAAATAAAAACAAAAATTATTTTCAGACCAAATGTAATAAATAAATTCAAGTGACTGCAAATCTTGCAGTTCTCCCAGCGCAAATCAAGAATTCGATCTCCTCTTGTACGAATAGCCCATAAATCAAGAAAATCATATAGAACTATTATAAATAATAATCAGATTTATATAAAATTAATTTCAGATTATTTGCCGATCTATTTTGGGAACAAATTTCCCAAAACCCATATCTGCACAAATTGGGTAGAACGCCTTCTCCCTATTTGCGCAGGTTCAAATATGAAACAGAATGGTTCAAGATTTGAACCATGGCTCTGATACCATTGAAGGGATAGGAAATCTATCACATGGATACCCAAAAGATTGCGGAATAAGGGGCGAATTTCAAAAATTTTTCTCCCTTCTACTGGGAATTGAATTCCCTATTTAGAAAATCAAATTTTCAAGGATCATTCTTGAACCACAAACTGAACCAGATCTGAACCGAAAGGAGTAGGGAGGGATAATACCCAATATTGAGAAGTAGTATCTCCCAATGGAGGTGTTCACGCCTGAGGAATGATCCAAAATCTGCTCCCACTAAAGATGGCACAGTGCAGGGTGGAGCAGAATCAGCAGTGTTCTTCCAAAAGAACTTGATCCTTTTCAAAAATCACCTGGACAGTTTGTGAATACAACTCCCACCAATCTTTTCTCCAAAAGATTGGAATCAAGATTCAATCTTGATTTCTCCCAAGAAGTGGAGATCGAACTACTGTAGGTGGCGGCTGCAGGAAGGAGGCGGCAAGAGAGTATTTGTAGGGTGCAGAATTCTCTCTTCTGTGATTTCAGCTCTGAAGACAAGACTATCTATTGCTTGCTTGTGATGTATAAAGGCTGCCGCCCCCTCTTCCTTTTATAGACTTAAAGGGATCAACTCCTAATCCCATTAGGAGTTGCTAACTCAAATCATATCTAGATTAGAAGTCCCTTTAAGATAAGGGATAACCCTTATCTTATCTGCAGATTAGATCAGCCATCTCCTAATCTAATTAGGAAGTTTCCAGATCCAAATCTTATTTATATATTGGACTCTCTAAGTGCATAGGGTGTGGGCCCAATCCTATTAGCTGATCCATCTCAGAATTCGCCCCTTAAGTGACTAATCAAATTTGCCCAGTTTGAAATGGGTTTAAGGCCCATTTAAGGTTATGTATTCATTTAGCCTTCCAAACTACTGCCCAGTTGGGCTTCCTTGTATGGCGTGGGACCCAAACATTGATCTACAAATCAGCCACATGGGTTCAGCCCAGCCTTTGTTACAAGGCCTGGCCGAATACACTGTTATGGACAGTGCACCCCCTGAAACCCATCAGATGGGCTTTATGGGCCCAACACTTACCCTAAGTGGTCCCTGGGCCAAGCCACCTTATAACACCCAGGGACTGTGGGCAGTTGCAAGATTAGACCATCAGGTATTATCCTCAATGGTCTTACACTTAACCTCTTAGCTCATAATGATCATACACTGCTTGACAAGAGAGGACCTCTCCCTCGGCTACAAGGAACAATGTTGCACTCTCTCTTATATGGATCCCGGGAATTAAAACCTTTTGCAAAACATTTCAAAACCATAATTTATATACTTTTATATCTCATATAAAATATATTTTGCAAAATAAATCTCAACGATTGAAATCAGTTGCCGGTAGTCTTGGTTTCCATCAGTGAGAGTGCATCCCCGATCATTACCTTTGTCCGACAAAGGGGCTGATCCTGTCACTATGATCACCCACTCAGATGAATTCTCAAACTGTCCCAACATACCCAGGTTTTGACCCCCGCTAAGGATCTCACTGATTGGTACATCAAAGACAGCCCAATCCGACACCTAGTGCAGTATCATAATCGAGTCTAGGGGTCGGGTGTAACTTTCCAGTTTTTCCCATCAATCTCCAAGGTCCAGGGCAATACTGGAAATCTGGTCCAGTTCAAAGATTCAATTAATCCTACACTCTATGTGCCTAGGGTCTCACCTCGGTAGCTGAGACAAGCCACCCTAACTGACTTGGTGGCACCACAGTGTCAGCCTTGCCAGGATAGGTCTCCCCAGACCGACCCACTGGCTGTGAACATTCTAAACTAACACGAGTCTCATTAAGTGTCCAGTTTAAGGGTATTATACAGAAGCATACCAAGGGAACATGAATCAAATATGCACTTTTATTCATTTACAATAAACTCATAAAGTACATCATTTTGATTGAAGCTAAGGGCATACAAAATTGTCTAATAGTTAAACTGGATATGTTGGGACAGTCTGAGAATTCATCTGAGTGGGTGATCATAGTGAAATTATCAGCCCCTTTGTCGGACAAAGATAATGATCGGGGATGCACTCTCACTGATGGAAACCAAGACTGCCGGCAGCCGATTTCAATTGTTGAGATTTGTTTTGCAAAATATATTTTATATAATATATAAAGGTATATATATTATGGTTTCTAAAAGGTTTGCAAAAGGTTTTAATTCCCGGGATCCATACAAGAAAGAGTGCAACACCGTTCCTTGCAGCCGAGGGAGAGGTCCTCTCTTGTCGGGCAGTGTATGATCATTATGGGCTGAGAGGTTAAGTGTAAGACCATTGAGGATAATACCTGATGGGTTAATCTTGCATCTGCCCACAGTCCCTGTGTGTTACAAGGTGGCTTGGCCCAGGGACCACTTAGGGTAAGTGTTGGGCCCATAGAGCCCATCTAATGAGTTTCAGGGGGTGCACTGTCCATAACAGTGTATTCGGCCAGGCCTTGTAACAAAGGCTGGCTGAACCCATGTGGCTGATGTGTAGATCAATGTTTGGGTCCCACACCATACAAGGAAGTCCAACTGGGCAGCAGTTTGGAAGGCTAAATGAATACATAACCTTAATTGGGCCTTAAGCCCATTTCGAACTAGGCTATTTTGATTGTCACTTAAGGGGCAAATTCTGAGATGGATCAGCTGATAGGATTGGGCCCACACCCTATCCACTTAGAGAGTCCAAGATTAAATAAGATTTAGATCTGAAAACTTTCTAATTAGATTAGGAGATGGCTGATCTAATCTACAAATAAGATAAGGGTTATCCCTTATCTTAAAGGGACTTCTAATCCAGATATGATTTGTGTTAGCAACTCCTAATGGGATTTGGAGTTGATACCTTTAAGTCTATAAAAGGAAGAGGGGGCGGCAGCCTTTAGACATTACAAGCAAGCAATACATAGTCTTGTCTTCAGAGTTGAAATCACAGAAGAGAGAATCTGCACCCTACAAATACTCTCTTGCCGCCTCCTTCCTGCAGCTGCCGCCTACAGCAGTTCGATCTCCACTTCTTGGGAGAAATCAAGATTGGATCTTGATTCCAATCTTTTGGAGAAAAGATTGGTGGGAGTTGCATTCACATGCCATCCAGGTGATTCTTGAGAAGGATCAAGTTCTTTCGGAAGAACACTGCTGATTCTGCTCCACCCTACACTGCGCCATCTTCTGTGGCAGCAGATTTTGGATCCTTCATTGGGCGTGAACCCCTCCATTGGGAGATACTATTTCTCTGTATCAGGTATTATCTCTCCCTACTCCTTTTGGTTCAGATCTGGTTCAGTTTATGGTTCAAGAATGATCCTTGAAAATATGATTTTCTAAATAGGGAATTCGATTCCCAGTTGAAGTGAGAGAAAAATATTTGAAATTCGCCCCTATTTCGCAATCTTTGGGCATCCATGTGATGGATTTCCATAGCTCTGTACTCTGCCTCTGCACTAGATCGTGCCATAGCTCTGTACTCTGCCTCTGCACTAGATCGAGCCACAACTGATTGTTTCTTTTTCTCCAAGATACAACATTACCACGCACCAAGGTACAAAAGCCAGAAGTAGACCGCTTTTCTTGGACATCCTTTCAAATAGGCTAGTATTCTATTCCCTGCTTGCATATATGAAATGATCTAGGCTTGTGCATATATTAGCTAACCACACTCACAACATATGATATATTTGGTCTAGTGAAACACAAGTAGAGGAAGGCGACAGACAAGTCTTTGATACATAGCTTTTCCAAGAAGGATATCTCCATCATCAACTCCCAACTTATGATTGGGATAAATTGGAGTTTCATCTGGTTTACAATCTAAATTCCCTACTTCCTGAAGCAGATCAATGATGTATTTCCTCTGAGAAATATAAATGCCCCTCTTTGACCTTGTGACCTCAATCCCTAGGAAATACCAAAGATTTCCATGATCTTTAATTTCAAATTCAATAGCAAGAAAAGACTTTAGTTCAGCAATTTCAGAGATATCGTCCCCTATGATAACAATGTCATCAACATATACTATCAGCATAGCCACTTTTCCATTCACTTTCCTAATAAACAAGGTATGGTCAGCTTGAGATTGAGAAAAGCCAATTTTTAAGATAGCTTTTCTAATTCTATCAAACCAAGCTCTAGGGGACTGTTTGAGGCCATAAATGGATTTCTTCAAACGACAAACCTTTCCTTTATTCCTAGGGTTGTTCACTCTTGGAGGAAGTTCCATGTAAACTTCTTCCTGAAGGTTGCCATTAAGGAATGATAATCAATGATGTAAGATTGAGTGTACCCTTTTGCCACAAGTCGAGCGTTATACCTTTCAATTGAGCCATCAACTTTATGCTTCACTGTGTAAACCCACTTACATCCAACAAGAACTTTTCCCATTGGAAGAGAAACAATTTCCCATGTCTGATTTTTCTCAAGCTCCTCCATTTCCTAGTTCATAGCATCCTTCCAGTGAGGGAACTGCACTGCCTCAATAACACTGTAAGGGATAGAAAAAGAAGCAATGGAAGAGATATATGCACAATAAAAGGGAGATAAGGTATTATAAGAGACATAATTTGAGATAGGATATTTAGCACATGTCCTTTTTGCTTTACAAACCGCAATTGGAAGGTTAAGGTCAAAAACCACACTTGGAGGCTCTTAGGTTCACTACAAGTATCAGAAGCAATAAGTGGTTCAGAATCCAGATTACCTGAGTCCAGGAGGTCAGATTATAATGGACATTCAATCTTTGGAGTCATCATCTTTTTTTGTCCAACGAACCACTAGTACCAAGATCGAGGAATAGGAGGAGGCAGAGGAGGAGGTGCAGGAAGAGTATTACTACCACTACAAGGAGGAAGGGGAGAAGGAGAAGGATCGACAATACCAGTTACAATTGGAGAAGGATTCGGCATACAAAAAGGAGTCCGATCTTCACTAGCATTCTCCCCCTAAAGAGAAGGACAAGAAGAGGAAAAGAAGGGAGTATACTTAAAGAATGTAATATCTTTCGACATATACCTTTTTCTAGAGCGAGGGTCATAACAATGGTACCCTTTTGGATTGTAGAATATCCCAAGATGACACACTTAAAAGACTTTGGATCAAATTTCAACCTAGATGGACTCATGTCATGGACAAAATAGATACATCCAAAGACATTAGGAGGAAGATGGAAGGTATCCTCATCAGGAAAAAGAAGCTGATGAGGAGACTAGAGATGAAGGGTCTGTGAAGGAAGTCTATTAATAAGATATACAATTGTTTGTATAGAATACCCCCAAAATCGAGTTGGAACATGCATCTGGAATAACAATCCCTTGGAAACTTCAACCACATGTTTGTTTTTCCTCTCTGATACCCTATTTTGTTGGGGGTATGAGGACATGAACTTTGGTGAATTACTCCTTTATCTTTAAGGAAAGTTTGTAAGTGATTCTCAAAGTATTCCTTGGCATTGTCAAATCTAGTAATCTTAATCTTCTTTTCAAATTGTGTCTCCACCATATTAAAAAAACCTTTTATAATTGAAGAAACTTCATCTCGGCTCTTCATCAAATATAGCTAGGTATACTGCGAGAAGTCATCAACAAAGAGAATAAAATATTTATAACCACCCATACATGGAATAGAATAAGGTCCCCAAATGTCAGTATGTATTAAATGGAAAGCGAAAACAGACTAGGAAACAAAAACTTTAATGAACCAAAAGACACATGCCCAAGATGATGATGCCACAATTTCAATTGACTTAGTTTTTCATCATGACAAGACTCAGACTGACACACTAACCCAAACTTTGGACACTGATCAAGAAGATAAACTCCATCGGTTTCATGTCCACTACCAATCATCTTCCCCATACTCAGATCCTAGAAGACACAATAAGATGGAAAGAATGTTACAAAACTATTAACAACTGAACAGAGGAGAGGAGAGGTAGGAAAAGAAAAGAGGAAGAGAGATTTGGAGTTTGCTACAGTGCTGGCGGCGCCAGCTTATATTAATATATATAGGGCAGCCATAATTAGAAGGGAAAGGACCCTTATGCCCCTACTTAAGTTACACCATAAAAAACAAAAGAAAAAACTACTTTAATTTGTCCAAACAGACCCTAACTCAACATAATACAAACATAATAAATAAAGCTAACATTCCAACACTCCCCCTCAAGTTGGGACATGGATGTCAATCATGCCCAACTTGTCACACAAATTATTATGCCACACATGTTGACGGCCCTTGGTGAAGATGTCTGCAAGTTGTTCTCTGAACTAACATAAGGAGTGCACATTTCTCCGCTCACAAGTTTTTCTCTAATAAAATGCTTGTCCACTTTAATATGTTTTGTTCTATCATGGAGGATTGGGTTAGCAACAATGTTGATTGCAGCCTTGTTGTCACAGTAGAGTGACATAGGTTTGCTAACTGCAAAACCCAACTCTCCTAACAAATTTTTTATCCACATCATTTTAGTAACTCCATGAGACATGGCTTTGTATTCTGCCTCAACACTGAATCTAGCCACCACACTTTGCTTCTTACTTCTCTAGGTGACTAGGTTTCCTCCCACAAAGGTACAATATGCACTAGTAGATTTTCTGTCATTGGTTGCCCCTGCCCAATCAGCATCTATATACACCTCCACTTTCAAATGCCCATGTTTCTAGAACCAGCTCTTGGGAACTTCATGAGGTATCTAAGGATTCTTTCTACAACTTCAAAGTGAGTTGTCTTAGAATTATGCATGAATTGACTAAGAATACCCACTGCATAGGCAATATCAAGTCTGGTCATAGACAAATGTAAGAGTCTCCCTACAAGTCTCTAGAACTTCTTTACATCTTTCAAACCCTCCCCCTGACTATCTCCTAACTGATGGTTGGGTTCAATGGATGAATCAATTGGTTTCACTCCCATTTGCTTGTATCCTCTAATAGATCTAGTACATATTTTCTTTGGAAAATAAAGATGCCCCCTTTTTGAGCAGGTAACTTCAATTCCAAGAAAATAACATAAGGGGCCTAGATCTTTCACCTCAAATTGAGTGGCTAGGAATTTCTTCGGCTTCTGTATTTTAGTCTTCTAGTCTCCTGTGATTACTATGTCATCAATATAGACAATTAAAGCTACAGTTTTCCCTTCACCTTTTTTCACAAATAAAAGTATGATCTGACTGGCATTGTTTGAATCCCATTTGTTGCACTACTAAATGAAACCTACTAAACTAGGCCCGAGGTAATTGCTTCAACCCATATAAAGATTTTTTTAACTTGCACACATTTTTCTCACTACCTTTGGCACAAAAACTTAGAAGTTGAGTCATGTAAACCTCTTTCTCTAGGTCACCATTCAAGAATGCATTCTTGATATCCAACTGATGAAGTTCCCAATCAAGGTTAGCCGCCAATGAAAGGAGGATTCTGATTGAATTCATCTTGGCTACTGGAGCAAAGGTCTCTACATATTCTACTCCATACACTTGTGTAAACCCTTTGGCCACCAATCTAGCTTTGTATCTTTCTTCTGAACCATTAGCTCTATGCTTTACTGTGAATATCCACTTGCAACCCACTGGTTTCTTCCTTTCAAGAAGATCCACTAACTCCCATGTGCCATTTTTGTGTAAGGCATTAATTTATTCATTCATTGCATCTGTACATTCAGGTTTGGATAAAGTTTCTACCACATTCTTAGAAACAGAGACACTATCAATAGAGGAAAGGAATGCACGGTATGAAGGTGTAATATGATCATAGGGCACAAAGTGAGAGATATGATGATTAGTAGTATAAGACCTAACACCCTTTCTCTTAGCAATATGAACATCAAGATCATTAACAAAAGGAGGACCAATGTTAAGAGATTTAGGCATATCAATGGGAACAAGTGTACCTAGCTGATAAGGAGGATCTACCTCTGGAGATTCTAATTATATTAGTTGCATTGCTTCAGGTTCTATAACTCTTGAACTCTGTTGGCTCTTATGGCGGCGAAGAAAGACACAAAATGGAGAAGGGTCAGGAAGAGGAGGTAGTTGAACTTGAGTGTGTATCTCCTCAACCCTACTCTCCCCTTGAGAAGAAATTGAGAAGAAAGGTTGACTCTCAAAGAATGATACATCCATGGAGACATAGTACTTATGTTAAGCAAGATCATAGCAATGGTAACCCTTTTGAGATAATGGATAACCAAGAAAAACACAAGGAGTGGCATGGGGGTCGAGTTTACCGCAAGTAGGAGACAAATCATGAATGAAGCAATGACACCCAAAGACATGAATTGGAATGGGGGACAACGGAGCTATAAGAAACAAGAGTTGATGTGGGGCCTTATACTCTAGTAATCGAGATTTTATATGGTTGATGATATATGCATGACGGGTTTGTCGAAGCCCTCAAAATTATTACTAGTTCCACAATAAAATATGTGCAGTAAAAGTGGTTCTAGGTTGAATCCCACAGGGAGCAAATCAGTAATTTCTTAGCCGAATGGATAAAATAATTGTGTGGGAAAATTAAATAACTAAAATTAAAAGAATAACAAACTAAGCAAACAAGAGAAAATCAGTCTTACCGAATTCTGGTTCAAGGGTTCGGGTTGAATCGATTGGCCATTGATCCTAGGTACAATTCAACATTCTTGCAATTCAAGCATTTAACCTTAGATTTATTAGGATAGCCATAATAAACCTTGTGTTTTCCTAATTCAGTTGACCAAACCCAGCATTCGATCAACACTTATCACCACTCAACTTGGTACGATAGCGTTCCATGTTAAACAATGATAGCATTAAGATTTGTGAAAACAGTTAAACCAAAATAACAATAATTGAGATAGCTACAAATATTGAATTTTGTTCCATCGATTCTTTTAGGTTGAACCATGTTAAAACATTGGTTAAAGGCTGTCACGAACAATTGATCCAAAAAAGATATCAAACTAATTGCTACTTGTACCATTATTCGTGACAATTACGGATCACCGAAATCATGGATAGCAGTAGGAAAATCAACATTAATTCAGTTGGTCAGACTAATTAACATTAACATCCAATAAAAATGTGCACAAGAACCAATGAATACTTGAATTAAAAAGAAAGAAAATAAAGTAACTACAGAACCTCACAATGGCACAATCGAACCTCCCCCCTTGAACCAGAAAAAGAAGCTTAGCTACTCATGATCTGCGCAATCTCCATGCTCTTCTTCTCCATAGCCGAACTGCCTTCTTGCTTCTTGGTCTTCTTGATGATCTCTTGGATCTTGGAATGAGTGATTTCTAGAGCTGGTTCACCCCCCTCTTTATATAGCCAAAGGAGAGGGCTATTTTCCAACTCCTTCTAGGAGATCATCTTATCCTTAGGGAGTTTTGATCTTATCTTGAACTAATCCTATCCTATCTCTTATCTAATGCTCTAATCTCAATCTTCTTATCTCTCTAGGATTACATTCAAGACTTTAGATCTGATAAAACTCTCTCCTTGGAGATTACATTCGAAATTCGGACTCTTAACTCTTGAATTCGAGTTGGGCTGCTTCAAGGTACTTCTGCGGGTTGGGCTTAAGTTGTGAAATGGGCCTAGCTGCGAACTTGCTCCGACTTTGGGCTCATTTTCATACTCGATGCGGGCCGAATCTGTCAAAACCCAAAACATAAAAGTTGTGGGTCTTCCTTTCATCTTTCTAATGCTTCTTGAATTGTCCAATTCGGTGTCCGGAATTAAGAGTTAGGCCCAGATTACTGACTGTCGCCGAAACTGTGCAAAATCACCCGATTTGCCATATTTTCTTCCAATTGCCTTCTTTATTGCCCTAGATCGAAAGACAAGAGTAATGAGTTCATTTAAGTGATAAATAAATATAAAAGAGTGAATATTAGGGGATAAAATTAGGGTTCGTTTTGGTCTCATCAAATCCCCCCACACTTAAACTTTGCCCGTCCTCAGGCAAGGCAAAAACTCAAGTAACACAAGAGAGACTAACTATTGATTTTCAATCTTTCTTTTTCTCTATATGAGGCCTGGTTCATTTCATGCTTTAGTTCAGACTTGGTAACCTTTCCCTTTTCATTTCTTTCTCCCCTTTTTCTTATCCAAGAGTGATGGCAAATCACCATTCCTCATGGTCCCAAGTTAAATCGATAGTCAAGGAGACAAGCCTTTCAGGGTTGAAACTCCTTGGACTGCACGGGTGCTCATTGCTTTTAACAAACCAATTCAGCCAGATGCAATTACTTTCCTTTGAATCAAAACAAGGTGTGCTTATTGCCATAAGCTTGCTATGTATCACATCTTCACCACTTAGTATGAATTTCTAGGATCTGAAGGTGAGAATGGGGTTGGGGTTCTAGGGTGAGTGCATTTTATGCTCCATCTCACCCTTGCCTTCTTTTCAATATGTGAGTGCATTTTATGCTCAATCTCACACTTGCTTTCATTTCTAAATGTGAGTGCATTTTATGCTCCGTCTCACACTTGTTTTTTATTTCTAGATGTGAGTGCATTTTATGCTCCATCTCACATTAGTCACGATTTTAGTTTCAAACTCCCTTTCTCTTTTTTTTTTTTCACAAGAATTACAGGGTTACACCGCCTGATCCATGAATTCATTGATCATGGTCTCTATATGCCTAACACAGCAAGTTCTAGAATAATCAACCCATGTTTGATAGATAATTATGTGAAAATCAATCAAACCCTTATGCATCTTGCCTATTGATCGATTAAAATCATGAGGTACCATATGCAGCCAAGAAAGATTCAGTTAGTCATGCTTGCATCCTATCTTATCTATTTAGCCTAAGCACATGATTCCTGATAAGTTGAAATCGTTCAAGGATAAGTTTCCAGGAGCAGAAATTTGAAAAAGGTAAGATATCCCAAATTTTCATCAGATTTTCCTAATCCCCCCACACTTAAGTTATACATTGTCCCCAATGTATGTGATTATGCATAAAGTAGAAGGATTTGGGGGTACTTCCCTGTTTGTCTTGTTGGGTTCCTGCTAAACACAAAAAATCAAAACCAAACAAAATAACAAAATTAACTAAACACAATGGGTTGCCTCCCACAAGCGCAATTGTTTAACGTCGTTATGCTCGACGTCCTCCTTTGCTACTTTAGCTCTCGTGGTTTCAGCTTTCGGTGTGCTCCCCTTCCATCCATCATGAACGGGTTCAAATTTGGAATAGGGGCCTTCGTATCCAATTGTGCACTCGATTCTACCTCCTCATTCATATCTTTTTCAAAAAATTCCTGCATAGTTGGATCATTAGTATCAACCGAATGGTCTTCATTTGGGTACTTCATAGCTTCAAAAATATTAAATTTAATAGTCTACCCGCCGATTTCGACGGAGAGGGTACCCTCATCCACATCTATTTTGGTCTTGGCCATTTTCATAAATGGCCTGCCTAATAGAAGTGGGGCTGAACTTTCGATCATGTCCTCCTCCATCTTCAGAATGTAAAAATCAGCTAGAAAAATTAAATCGTTAACCTGCACCATTACATTCTCAACAATCCCTTTTGGGAAGGTGTTAGAACGATCAGCTAATTGGATAACAGCTTTAATTTCCCTTAAAGGACCTAATCTCAAACCATAGTAAATCGAGTATGGCATGACGTTGATAGATGCACCTAAGTCTAGCATGGCATACTCGATTTGCTTATTGCCAATCACACAAGGTAGGGTGAACATACCAGGATCAGCATGTTTTTTTGGTAAGGTCCTCTTGATCATGGCTGAAACGTTCTCTCTAACTCTTGAGTCCTGCACCTTGTCTTCTTCTTGTCTTTTATCCACCTTCCTTGGTGAGGTAGGTTCTAGCTGCAGTTCCTTCCCGCTTCTCAGCACCACTGCACTTACATTCTCCTTGGGGTTGACTACCGTTTGTGATGGTAGTTTCCCGGAGCTCTGCACCTCCGACTTGCTAACGGCAGTGGCAAGTTGGCTGATTTGGTTCCCCAAATTCTGAATGTTGGCTCTTGTTTCCTATTGAAATTGCTGAGTATTTGTAGCTAGAGCCTTAACTATATCTTCTAATGACGTACCTGAATTCGAGGGTTGGCTTTGCGCTGTGATGGGTGTTGAAAACTGGGGCTATCGACTAAAAAAATGGGGCTGGTATTGCTGCTGTCCTCCTTGGTTCCCATAGCTTAGGTTTTGGTGATCTCTCCACCCCGGATTGTAATAATTGGAGTAGGGATCATACTTTCGTTGGGGCTGGCCCGGGAATCCTCCTACGGCATTGACTTGTTGCATCGAACCATCTTGCAATGATGGACACATGTCCATAGGATGGCCAGGAATTGAACAAATACCACACACCTTGGCAGTTTGTACTTGTCCTGCAGTGAGTTGTCTTACCAAAGCAGTTAGGTCAGAAATCTGATTTTCTAAATTTACATGGCTTACCTCATTAACCCGTCTAATGGTACCGTCTGTCTTAGCACCGAACTGTTGTGAATTTTCGACCATGTTGGAGATTAACTCCCTGGCCGCTTCGGGTGTCTTGTTCACCAAGGCTCCTCCACTGGCTGCATCGACCATACTTCTATCCATGGGCTGAAGCCCTTCATAAAAGTATTGGATTAACAATTGTTCAGGAATTTGGTGGTGGGGACAACTAGCAACAAGTTGCTTAAACCTTTCCCAATATTCATATAATGTCTCACCACCAAACTGCCGAACTCCACATATTTCTTTTCTTATATTCGCAGCCCGGGATGCAGGAAAATATTTATCTAAAAATATCATATTCATTTCATCCCATGTGCATACAGAACTGGGAGGGAGAATATAAAACCAATCATTTGCTTTATCTCTTAAAGTAAATGGAAAGGCTATGAGTTTTACCTGGTCCTCGGTCATACCGTGGGGTTTCATGCTTGAACAGACGACATGAAATTCCTTTAGATGTTTGTGAGGGTCCTCACCTGGGAAGCCATGAAACAGAGGTAACAATTGAATCAAACCAAATTTGAGTTCAAAGGCTACTTTAAGAGTGGGGTACGTGATGCATAAAGGTTGTTGGTTCATAATTGGTGCAGCCAACTCCCTTAATGTCATCTCTTTGTCAGCCATTCTTTCTACTTCTTCAAAGATGGAAAGATCATAATCTGAATTCACCTTCTTTGGTGAACGATCATTCCTTTGCTTCGCCTTCTTTCTTAAACGATGGGTGGTCCTCTCAATTTCGGGGTTGTACTTGAGTTCACCTCGTTGAGAAGCATGAGTCATAAAACAAAAGAGGTTAACAAGAGGAAGGTAATAGCTAAGAAATTAAAGTTGCTCCCCGGCAACGGTGCCAAAATTTTGACGGGTTTGTCGAATCCCTCAAAATTATTACTAGTCCCACAATAAAATATTTGCAGTAAAAGTGGTTCTAGGTTGAATCCCACAGGGAGCAAATCAGTAATTTCTTAGCCGAATGGATAAAATAATTGTGTGGGAAAATTAAATAACTAAAATTAAAAGAATAACAAACTAAGCAAACAAGAGAAAATCAGTCTTACCGAATTCTGGTTCAAGGGTTCGGGTTGAATCGATTGGCCATTGATCCTAGGTACAATTCAACATTCTTGCAATTCAAGCATTTAACCTTAGATTTATTAGGATAGCCATAATAAACCTTGTGTTTTCCTAATTCAGTTGACCAAACCCAGCATTCGATCAACACTTATCACCACTCAACTTGGTACGATAGCGTTCCATGTTAAACAATGATAGCATTAAGATTTGTGAAAACAGTTAAACCAAAATAACAATAATTGAGATAGCTACAAATATTGAATTTTGTTCCATCGATTCTTTTAGGTTGAACCATGTTAAAACATTGGTTAAAGGCTGTCACGAACAATTGATCCAAAAAAGATATCAAACTAATTGCTACTTGTACCATTATTCGTGACAATTACGGATCACCGAAATCATGGATAGCAGTAGGAAAATCAACATTAATTCAGTTGGTCAGACTAATTAACATTAACATCCAATAAAAATGTGCACAAGAACCAATGAATACTTGAATTAAAAAGAAAGAAAATAAAGTAACTACAGAACCTCACAATGGCACAATCGAACCTCCCCCCTTGAACCAGAAAAAGAAGCTTAGCTACTCATGATCTGCGCAATCTCCATGCTCTTCTTCTCCATAGCCGAATTGCCTTCTTGCTTCTTGGTCTTCTTGATGATCTCTTGGATCTTGGAATGAGTGATTTCTAGAGCTGGTTCACCCCCCTCTTTATATAGCCAAAGGAGAGGGCTGTTTTCCAACTCCTTCTAGGAGATCATCTTATCCTTAGGGAGTTTTGTTCTTATCTTGAACTAATCCTGTCCTATCTCTTATCTAATGCTCTAATCTCAATCTTCTTATCTCTCTAGGATTACATTCAAGACTTTAGATCTGATAAAACTCTCTCCTTGGAGATTACATTCGAAATTCGGACTCTTAACTCTTGAATTCGAGTTGGGCTGCTTCAAGGTACTTCTGCGAGTTGGGCTTAAGTTGTGAAATGGGCCTAGCTGCGAATTTGCTCCGACTTTGGGCTCATTTTCGTACTCGATGCGGGCCGAATCTGTCAAAATCCAAAACATAAAAGTTGTGGGTCTTCCTTTCATCTTTCTAATGCTTCTTGAATTGTCCAATTCGGTGTCCGGAATTGAGAGTTAGGCCCAGATTACTGACTGTCGCCGAAACTGTGCAAAATCACCCGATTTGTCATGTTTTCTTCCAATTGCCTTCTTTATTGCCCTAGATCGAAAGACAAGAGTAATGAGTTCATTTAAGTGAAAAATAAATATAAAAGAGTGAATATTAGGGGATAAAATTAAGGTTCGTTTTGGTCTCATCAATGCAGCACACATAATTGCATCCATCCAAAAATGTTTCAGAACCTTTATACGAAATAATAAACCACGAGCTAGCTCAAGTATATGAGGACTTTTCCTTTCAGCAACACCATTTTGTTGAGGTGTCCTGGCACAAGAGCTTTGGTGAAGAGGTCCACACAAAGCAAAGAACTCTGTGTGGTCACTATGGAGGTATTCTTTTGCATTGTCCGACTGGAAAATGTGAATTTTAGTTTGAAATTGAGAGAAAACCATTCATTAAAAGTTTTTCATAATCTTTGGCACTTCATTTATAGACCGCATAGGATACACCCAAGTATATCTAGAGTAGTCATTGATCAAAGTAATGAAATATTTATATCCAATCTTAGTAGGTAGAGAAATAGGGCCCCAAACATCAAAATAGACAATATGAAAAGGAAATTTAGATCTTTTATTTTTTCAAGGAAAGGAATTTCTACAATATTTGCTCAATTGACACGTATGACATTGCAATTTACTGACTAACAAAGGCTTAAACAACTCAGGAAACATAAGTTTTAAAGACCCAAACGAAACGTGACCAAGATGATTATGCCATAAGTAGGCATGACTCTTACTAGAAGAACTTAAAGACTCTATAGCCACAGCTTTATTCTCCAACATGTAGAAGCCATCCACCATGCTTCCTCTACCAATCATCTCCCCCGAGGTCAAATCCTGAAACACACATGAAAAAGGAAAGGCCACTGAACAATTCAAGGAATGAGTAAGACTGCTAATGGAAAGTAAATTGATATGTAATTTAGGAACATGCAACACATTAGAGAGGGTAAGACCAAGAGGAAGGGAGATGGTTACTTTCCCGTCTATGGTGGAATAAGACCCATCAGCCAGTCTCACCTTATCTCTCCCAAAGTGGAGGTTATATGCCTAAAATAAATTTGACTTACCAGTTATGTGGTTTGAGGCTCCAGAGTCAATTATCCAAGGGAAATCAGATGTATGAGATGACACATGGAAGGCAGTGGTAGTGTTACCTAATATAGATGCAAAGGAGGTAGAAGGAGTAGGGCCAGAATCCATCTGGTGAAGTGTCCTACCTTATAATTCCAAGTGTTCACGAAAAGAGTTGATGATCTCTTCCTTAGGGTCAAAACCAAAGTGTCGCTCTTGGGGTACCATGGGACTAGTCTCTTGAGATGCTACATTTGCTGAGTTATATTTCTTTTGACTCTACTGGGTTGGCTTCTTACTTGGACCAGACTTCTTACTCAATTCCTGAGCCCATTTCAGCTTGCCATAAAGATCCCAACATGTGTCTCTAGTGTGCCTAGACTTTTGACAGTGAGTGCACCAAAGTTTGTCTTTGTCATCCACTCTCTTTTGTGAATCTCCCTTTTTAAAAGAACCTCTAACATTTGAACTTGTACCCCCTCAGACAGCTAGTGCAATCGGTTCCCCTTTTGAACAATTCATCACACTTCTTTTGCTCTCTTCAGACTGAACTAGGGCATAAACTTCTTGGACTAAAGGTAGGTTCTTACTTCCTAAGATTTGTACCCTCAAGGATTCATATATAGGATTCCACCCCAAAAGAAAGGCAAATACCCATTGCTAGGAAACAAGTGATTTGTAGGCCTTTGCATTCTCATCGCACTTCCAATTCACATTTTGATAATGATCCAGTTCCTTCCAAATTGATGTCAAGTCTGAATAGTACACTGAGAGACTCTTCTCCCCTTATTTGCAAGTGGAGGATTCTACTTGTAATTGATATATCTTTGCATAGCGTCTCTATTCTGAATAGGTAAATTTTGCTTGTTCTCATATTTCACAAGCTATTTCAACCCACATAAAGGTCTTCCTTACTTGTGGCAGCATGGAAACCAAGAGCCATGACATCACCATGCTATTTTCTTGGTCCCATCTGTCATGTTCAGCACTACCAATCTTTGGTTCCTTGATTTTACCATTAATATACCCAATTTTTCCTCTAGTAGTAATATAAAGTTTAATTCCCCCAGACCATTCAAGATAGTTCAGTCCATCAAAGGGGATTACAGCCATGGGGAAACTCATATCCATCCCCCACTCATTCCATTTTGAACTCCTGAAATTCTTGAAGTTGCAGAATTCTCAAATGACATGATTCAAACACCTTTCAGACCTTACACATACCTTATGATCTCTCCTATCACCAAACAAACAGTCCTAGAAACACCAAGGATGAATCCCACATGCACACACTACAATCTGGACACAATCTGACCACAAACCAGCCTAGATTGTCCAAAAAAGGCAAGATTTTAGGGTGATCTCAGAATTGATCTGACCTAGTAGTCACACTCCACCAACTTCCAAACACCCCAAATGCATCGACTGCTAGGAGGGGTCATAAACCAATATGGTTACACCATAAGGGATAAAAGATCAGGTCATCCATGACCCACAGATCTGAATTCTCAGACATGGATCACATGATCCATAAAAAAAAGAGGTTTGAACCTCATAGCTTCTCAAAAAGCATTCAGTAGTCTAGAGTCATATAGTTTCTTCTTGGTACATGACCAAGGAAAAGGAAAAAAAATGCTAAAAAAATATGTACCAGTCATAGGCCTACACTTTTTTTTTTATTTCAGTTGAAGAAGACAGCAAGTTGAAGCTTGTTTAATTTGCTCATAGACCTAGCAGAACTGCTCTGATACTATATTAACAACCGAACAAAGGAGAGGAGAAGTAGGAGAAGAGAAGAGGAAGAGAGGAGAGAAGAGAAGAGAGAGATTTGGAGTTTGCTACAGTGCTGGCGGCACCAGCTTATATTAATATATATAGGGCGACCATAATTAGAAGGGAAGGGACCCATGCCCCTACTTAAGTTATAGCATAAAAAACAAAAGAAAAAACTGCTTTAATTTTTCCAAACAGACCCTAATTCAGCAAAATACAAACATAATAATAAAGCTAACATTCCAACAAAAACAATTATTAGACTTTGTAAGAGAGCTAACAGATAAGAGATTTCTATGTAGTTGTGGGGCATGGAGAACTGATTTCAGAGAAAGGTTGTTGGTAAGTTTAACTTCATCGAAACCCAAGATTAGGGTTTGAGATCCATCAGCAACAATAATATTACATTTCCCTGAAAAAGTTTATATGTGCTAAAGTAGGAAGGCATACCAGTCATATGATCACTGACACCTGTGTCAATTATCCAAGAGCTAGAGGATGAGTTATGACATGCAAGAGTACCTGATTTTGCAAAGGCACTAGAGGGAGTATGTGAACTAGTAGATGTAGGTAACCCACTCTTTTCAAGATGGAGAAAGATGCCTCTCAATTTTTTCATTACATCAAAGGTGTCATGAGTAGATGCCTGAGTAGGAGAATTTCCCTCAAGCATGTGAGTTTGAGAATCATGACTAGCTGTAGCAACATGAGCATTTACCTTCTTTCCAGTTTTAAACTTCTCAGGCTTTAGGTGGGGATTTAGTTTTCAGTACCTATCCTTGGTGTGCCTTGGCTTCTTGCAATATTCATAAACTACATCTTTAGGTTTACTAGAATTCTGTTTGGGTTTTGTAGACACAAGAACTATGTGGTCATTGACAAGAACTTGCATCATGGCAATCCTCCTACTCTCTTCATCCTGCACCAAAGAATATGCCATAGAGAGTGACAAAATATTAGCACTAAGGATGTGTTGCCTGGTGAAATCATAATCGACATTTAGTCCAGCAAGAAAATCAAAGACTCAATTTTTTTTAATGCACTTCTTGTATTCAACATCAATAGGATCCTTCCACTCCAAAGCTTCTAAATGGTCCATTTCTTCCCAAATTGATTGTAAGGAAGAGAAATACATGGGCACCAATTTCTCCCCCTATCACATATTACATGCTTCTCTTCGCAACTAATAGATTCTAGCTGTATTCTTCGCTTGAGAATAAGTTGATCCCAAATTTTCTTAGCTGTTGGAAGAAACATATTGTTGCGGGCAATATGAGGCTGCATAGAGCATACCAGCCATGA
Source organism: Nelumbo lutea (assembly GCF_056320005.1). NCBI lineage: Eukaryota > Viridiplantae > Streptophyta > Magnoliopsida > Proteales > Nelumbonaceae > Nelumbo > Nelumbo lutea. The sequence continues at coordinate 86,307,588 of NC_142684.1, read as the reverse complement.
CATAACCAGCAAATTATCCTACTCCCATTTGTAATAATTTAGATCTTCAGGCTTCGGCTTAGCTTCCTTACTGGTAATAAACCCAAGCTTACCTCTTCCTCCGATTGTGAGATTAGCTGACTGGGACCATTCAAGAAAATTTGTTCCATCAAGTTTTATAGTAGTAATTTGCTCTCCAGCACCATCATTACTTCCCGGAATGACATAGGTAGGTACGTACACATCCTTATGTGAGTCCATTGATCACCACCCCTCTAAAAACACTTTTTTTACCAACACCACAATCTCCCAACACTAGTTGAACATACAAACACCTTTCCTTGAAGGTTAAACACGGGCTACAACAATAAAGAGAAGAAAAGAAGGTGCTGGTAGCAAAATAGGAGAAGACAAAAATTCCCAAAAAAAGTTTTAGGGCTCCAAAAAAATCAGAGACTACTTCCCGTAATCTCAAAAAATTACCACACTTCAAACGCAAGTGGGTTTAACAGCAACCATCCCACCATGCAAGCATGCAAGCCCTAAACTCCAAATCTACGATTTTTGCCAATTTTCATCTAAAAAATCCAAGAAAATGTAAAAAAAGCTTCAAGCCTCCATGAAATGTATACCAAAATTCCTCTAAAAATGAGGCGCATCAAGGGGTGTCAAAACCGCAAATGAACGCCACCAACTATATGGGTTGCTGACATCAATTGGTGGTGTGTTGATGTTAGTAGGTTTGTATGTGAGTCATGACTAGTGGCAGGTGCTCTCCTTGATCTTTCGACGCTCTGATACCAAGTTAAAGTAGTCGACACTCGAGAAGAAGAAGAAGAAGAAGAAGAAGAAGAAGAAGGGAAGAAGTGTTTGTCGAAGAACAAAGGTGTGTTATTGTTCACACCCTAAAGAGCCTTTCTTAACATTTTAAGGAAATTACAAATGGGCCCTTGAATAGGCGCCCAAATACAAAAAGGATGAAAGGACATAAATGCCCTTACATCCTCAGCACAAGAAACCAAGTTGGAAAAATTATATAGAAGATGGGTCAGAAGTGTATGGAAATCAAGAGGAGTTTGCTGGACTTCAGCTCTCTCTTGGGGAGCCCTTGGAGGGATAGTTACTTTTTGGAGGGAGGATTTTGTAGAATTAGTGGAAGAACTTATAGGGAGATTCTCTATGTCTTTAAAATTCAGAATGTGGAGGGTGGATTCACTTGGGTGTTAACTAATGTCTACGGGCCAAATAATTATAGAGAAAGGAATCAAATGTGGGAGGAGTTGTATGTAATACAAGGTTTGTGGGATGGCCCATGGTGCCTGGGGGGAGTTTTAGTGTAATCAAGTCCTGTAATGAATCAAATAATCCCCAAAGAATGATTACAACAAGCATGAGAAAGTTCAATGACTTAGTTAACACCTATGGTCTAAAGGAATTACCTCTTTTACAAGTCAATTTTACTTGGTCTAATTTCCATGAAAACCCCCTTTGCTCCAAACTTGATAGATTCCATTTTAATGTAGAGTGGCAGGACAATTGGAGGAATCTGGTGCCTAGAATTCTTCCTAGAGTTACTTTTGATCACTACCCTATCCAATTAGGCCAAGAAACTCTAGGCTCTAGACCATAACCCTTTAGATTTGAGAATATGTGGCTAACTCATCTAGATTTTGGATGCTTGGTGAGTGGTGGAATGAAGAATTGAGAAGGGTAAAGTGGAAAGGTGTTAGGTTCCACAAAAGGTTGAGGAGATTGAGAGCCAAAATTAAATAGTGGAATCAGGAGCATTTTGGAAGGATAGAGGAGCAGAAGAATGATTTGTTGTCCAGGGTTGATGATCTAGGCTCCAAAGAATCTCAACGAATCGTGAATGAGCAAGAAAGGATTTTGAGAAGAAGCTTAAAGAAGGAATTGGAAGTTCTTCTTAGAGAGGAAATTTCCTAGAGGAAAAAGTCAAAACACAAATGGATCAAAGAAGGGGACAACAACACAAAATTCTTCCATGCTTTGGCTAATGGGAGAAGAAAAAATTGTGTGACCAAATTAGAAGTGGATGGAGAGGAAGTCACAAACCAAGATGAGATAGCCAAAGTGTTTATGGATCACTTCAAATCAATTGTTGGGAAGCCATTGAATAATAGACTAAGGCTGGAAGGTTTAGATTGGCCCAAGATGTCTGAAGAGCAAGCAATCTGGTTAGAGAGAAGTTTTGAAGAGGAAATTAGGCATGAAATGTTTTCAATGGACAGATCCAAAGCTCCTATGCCAGATGGTTTCACCATGGCTTTTTCTTAAGACTATTGGAATGTGGTAAGAGAAGACCTTTGTGATGTGTTTAAGGAATTGGAGGACAATAATAAAGTAATCCCTAGAGTTAATGCTACTTTCATAGCCTTAATCACTAAGAAAGAAGCAAAAAATCTTAAAGATTTTAGGCCGATCAAGTTGGTGACTAGCATCTACAAAATCCTAGCTAAAGTGTTATCTTTGAGGATTGAAGTAATTCTTCCCTCCATCATTAGTCAAGCTTAAGGAGCATTTGTGCAGGGGAGACAAATAACAGATGAGATCCTAATAGCTAATGAGTGTGTGGAGGACATGAGAAAGTCTGGAAATCAAGGTTTTGTTTGTAAGTTGGATTTAGAAAGGGCCTATGATTTTGTGGATTGGAGTTTTTTATTAGATGCCTTAGGGTTTTGTGGGTTTGGAGTTAGATGGTGTAATTGGATAAAGGTCTGCATAAGTTCTTGCCATTTTTTAGTCTTGGTTAATGGGATAGTCAAGGATTATTCCCAGCTTTTAGAGGTTTGAGCCAAGGTGACCCCCTTTCCTCTTTCCTCTTCACACTAGTCGCAGATGTTTTCAGTAGTTTGATCTCTATAGTAGACATGGAAGGAGTAATGAGAGATTGGAAGATAGGAAGGAATGGTATCAAGGTGACCCACTTACAGTTTGTTGATGACCTAATAATCTTTTGTGAAGAGGATGATTGGGGAACAATAAGGAACCTCAAATCTCTAATACAACACTTTGAGAGGGTCTCCAATCTAAGAATAAACATGGATAAGAGTTGCGTGGTGGGTGTGAAATGGATGAGAGGGCTATTGAGTCTATGGCTGAGTGTCTAGGTTGTCCCATTTCCTCTTGGCCCCTACAGTATTTAGGTCTACCTCTAGGAGCCAATCCTGAGGAGAGCACCTTTTGGGCCCCGGTTCTGGAAATGTTTGAGAAAAGATTAACTTCATGGAAGAGGAACTATATTTCTTTAGGGGGTAGAGTAACATTATTGAGACCTTCTCTAGAAAATCTTCCAATCTATTACTTCTCTGTATTCAAGGTTCCTATTAGGGAGGCCAAGAAGTTGGAGAGATTAATGAGAAATTTTCTTTGGGAGCCAGGGAAGGAAAAAGAGGATCATCTAATAAATTGGGGAATAGTTTGTAGGAGGAAAGATGAGGGTGGGTTGGGTCTAGGGAATTCAGTTTTAAAGAATAAATCCCTCTCAGGAAAATGGCTATGGAGGTGGCCCATAGAATGGGAGAGGCTGTGGCACGAGGTGATAGATAGTATACATGGCAGTTTGAGAAATGGATGGGATGCTAGTGTATCGCATTGGGCCATGTTGGCAACTCCTTGGAAAGCAATTCATAGTATCTTCCCTCAATTCCTCAATTTTATTAGGTATGATGTTAACTCTGGTACTTCTGTTTTGTTTTGGGAAGACATCTGAGTGGGCAATTCTGCTCTTAAGGACATTTTTCTGTCTCTCTATTCCCTTTCTCTCTACAAGGATAAAGCAATCTCTCTCTTTCTTCCAACTCCTGTTTCTCCATCCTCTCTGAATTAGGACTTTGGGTTTCATAGGGGCTTGAGGGATCATGAACTCTTGTGTTTCAGACCTTTTGTCACTCTTGGAAGTGATTTTTTGGAACCTCTTAGATCTGATGTGAGACTATGGTCCCCTCATCCAAAAGGTTACTTCACGTGTGCCTCTTTCTTTAAGTCCTTTTTCTCTTCCTTGGGATAGTTGGGTTTTTCAGCTAAGGAGATCTGGTCTACACATGTACCTCCTAAAATTATTATTTTCTGTTGGGAGGTGTTCTATAGAAAAATCAACACTTTAGACTACTTGTAGAAGAGAAGGCCTTCCATGTGTTTGTCTCCTAACTGTTGTGTACTTTGTAGGGCTAGTGGTGAGGATTGCTCTCACTTTTAACATGTTCCTTTTCTCTTGCTATTTGGGGTTGGATCTTTACCTTGTTTGGGATTTGACTACAGTTGTAAATCAGCTCTTTGACCCTTCTTTGTGTGGCCCCCAAAAACTGGTAAAACAATGTGTAGGTGCATTAGAGCTGCTGCTTTGTGGACAATTTGGGAAGAAAGAAATGTGAGGCTTTTCCAAGAGGAGATAAATATTCAGACTGTAAAGAATTGTATTTTGACTAGGACAATCCACTAGCTGAGATCTTTGGACTCCTTTCACATATTCTCTTTTGATGGCATTTGAAGGAACTGGATAGTTGTGGCTAGTAGTAGTACCAGGAAGAACAGGGTACCAGCTGTGTGGGTGCCTCCTTCTGAAGGCTGAACAAAGTTGAATTTTGATGGTAGTAGCCAAGGCAATCCAGGTCCCTCAAGGATAGGAGGGGTGCTAAGAGATAAAGAAAGCAATATTTTAGCTTTATTCTTAGGTTTCGTGGGTATAGTAGCTTCTATTAGAGATGAGCTTCTAGCGGTAGTATAGGGCATTCAGATTGCATATCAGTTAGGAGTTCAGAATCTGCTTATTGGAGATTCCAAAGTTGTTGTGGGTTAGTTAAAAAATCCAGATTCAGTTATTTGGTGCTACAGGGACCTTCTGAGGAAAGTTAATTGGTTTTCAAGGAACATGACTGTTAATTCTTAGTGGGTGGGTAGAACAGCTAACACCATAGTGGATGTGTTAGTTAAGCAAGGGGCATCAAGGGAACATTTATTCTGGGCAGCTCTATAAATTTTCATTTCCTAGTCTGATGTAATGCATTGTTGTTGTTTAGGAGAGGTACCAGCTCGTGCCTCTCCTTGGGCAGTCTGTATTGTATTATCATATTGTTCTTTTTTGAATAAAATATCACTCATTTATCAAAAAAAAATGGAGGTTGTATGGTGGTGCTATATTTATGAGAAGAGGAAAGCCATGAAACTATTACAAGGGATAGATGTGGCTTGTAATTGGGTTAGAAGAGATGCAAATACCTTTGTTGATACACTTGCTAAAGAAGGGGTGGGGAGAAAGGTAAACTTTGGTGCAAATCCATCTTATATCCCTCTTGAGGTTAATCATAGACCGAGTGGTTGTGATGGAGAACCCTTGAAGGATGTAAAAAAATTTCAAAGGTTAGTGGGAAGACTATTGTACTTGTCTATAAGACATCTTGATATTGGCTATGCTGATGGGGTTCTAAGTTAGTTTATGCATTCCCCTAAAGTACCTCATTTGGAAGTTGTTGAGAGGGTCCTCAGGTACTTGAAGTATCCGGGAACTAGTTTGTTTTTCAAGAAGCACAAGCACCTAAGTGTGGAAGTTTATACAAATGTAGACAGGGCAGGTGCTATTGATGACATGAAATCTACTAGTGGGTAATACATCTTTGTGGGTGACAAACCTAGTGATTTGGAGGAGCAAAGAGCAAAATGTAGTTGCAAGGTTGAGTGCTGAGGCTGAGTATAAGGCTCTGGCACATGGGGTGGCTGAGTTGCTTAGGTAAAGAACTTGTTAGGAGAGCTGAAGTTTAACGTTGACAGTCCTATGTCTCTCTACTATGACAACAAGGCAGCCATAACTCATAAACATTGCTACTAATCTTGTCCTTTATGATGGGACAAAACATGTGGAGGTGGACAAGCATTTAATAAGGGAGAAGCTTGAGAAGGGTGAGTTTTAAACTCTATATGTTAGCTCAAAGGAGCAACTTGCTAATGTTCTCAGTTCTCACATAGGGGCTTCAATGCTTGCAGCATAATGAATTATGTGACAAGTTGGGCATGATTGACATTACAGCCTAACTTGAAGGGGAGTGTTGTTAAAGTGCTGTCAGCTTAGTTTTTTTGTACTATTTTATTTTAGTTTGTGCTACCAAGGGCACTCTTGTAATTTTCCCTTTTATTGTAACCACCCTACTATAAATAACAGAAGGGGCTCCACCAGCCCAACATTTTTGCTCTCTAATCATTCTTTCCTCTTTTCTCTTCCTTTTCTCTTCTCCTCATTTCATTGTGTTTCTACTGTTGTTTCTGATGAAAATAGAGTAAAAATACAATGGTACCCTTATGTAATGAAACTTGATTCACAATACCATAGAATAATGTCAAGCTATCATCAATGAAAAAAAAGGAATCAACTGTAACAAGAGCTCTTCATTGATTTACATAATGCTCAAAATAAATTTTAATTTATGGAGAAGAGTCTCTATCTATTGAATCTCATAATAATTTTGTCTACTTTAAAAGAAAGAAAATTTTAATGAAATCTTATCAAAAATTATGTGAATTTTATATAACTTTTGTAATTCATGGTTGCTCACTTTACCGTGTTGGTTGGTCTTTCAATTATGTTTGCACTCTAGGAGTTGTTTGAATCTTCTGGAAGTCCTTTGTTTTCTGCCTCTTGTTTGTTTGTTAAGGGCTGGTTGGAGTGCTTTTGGTGTGACTCGAAGTGTGTCATTAACCACTTTGGAACACCAGTTTTAATATGTATAAATTTTTTCTGATTCTCAAGCAATTACTAATGCAGTAAAATGACGAGAACGGGTCATATCCATAGGGAAGCGAGGGAGAAATTAATATGTACTCAAATCCGAAGAAGAGAACACAAGAGGGAAGTGCTGAAATATAAAAATTGATTAATTAAACAGAAAAAAATAGAATTTGAACATTGCAGAAATTATATGTGCAAAAAAAAAATAAATATAAAAATAAATAAATGAAGGAAATGAAATAAAAAAAATCTGTAATCCGATCAGAGGTAGCAGTCTTTGGATCTCTCCTTTGACCATCGAACTTCTCAAGCTAGGCCTTCCGTCTTACCTGAACGAATTCTAGATCTGTAGAAAAGGAAACGAAGATCAAATAGAATGAAAATAAATTGCAGAAAGGAAATAATGAAATTGGATTTAAAAGAACAAAAATCTAAGACTAATGGTTGGGATCCGATTCCAGAGGTGGCAGTAGTGGCTTTGGTGAACTGCAAGCAAGAATCCCTCCTCTTGCCTGGGCGTTCTCTTCTTCCTCTACTCTCGAACTTCTTAAAATCAGCCTTCCGTCTTACGTGGGGATAGAATCCAACCCTTCTCAGGAGCCCATGGGTTCTTTTTATAGAAAATGGTGGACACAACTAGGATTAGAGAGAAAGAAGGGGGTGGCAACTAGGTTTTAGCAAAGTTATGAGCACCCTAGGGTGTCTAATGAAGGGTTAGGATGGTTCTAGAGTGATCCTAGAATGAAGGGTTAGTAAAGTTATGAGCGCCCAAAATTATGTAGGTCGGAGATTTGGGCACCCAGAAATGAATGGAGGAGATTGAGGCACCTAGGGTTGAAAGGTGGAAATTAAAAGGAGTGGGTGGCACCCTAGAGTGGATGGCTGAGATAGAGGATGGGATGGAGGGTTGAGATCTAGTGGTTAGGGGCTGAATGGTGAAGATTAGAAGTTAGGTGGTGCCCTATGATTTAAAAGCTACAAAGAGAGCGCCCTAGAATGAATGGTGGATATTAGAAGAGGTGGTGGGTGGAGATTAAACAGCTAGGGGCGGCTAGGGTTTGCTAAGGATGAAAAGAATGGGTTAAAAGGTGCCCTAGGGTTTGCTAAGGAGAGGGGAGCATTCCGGGCTTAGCAGATAGGAAGTGCCCTCCTGTTCTCAGTTTTTTCACAAAAACCCCCCTCTCAGCTGGACTTCACACCAGCTTCCCAAAAACTGCAATTCAGCCCTGAAACCTTCCCAGTTTTCCCTAGAATTTTCATAGAGACCCTCAGAGGTCACAACATTGAATATAACTGGGAAAAGGAAACACTTTGACCATCCTAAGGCCGAAAATACCCCTGAATTGATGCCCTTAAAGCATCAAAATGCAGAGTTATCGCACCCCCAACTTAACCATTGCTAGTCCCTTAGCAATGCAGCCTTAAAATTACATTGAGCATAGAGATCCTTCCCATCTCAAGATCAACCCAAATAGAACTTGTCAACCATCCTAGTTCCAGCATTCTCAAACTCTATATAGATCGGTATTGGGCTTCACGGGTAGAACCGTCTTGTTTTCAATATTACAGAAACTTGGCTTAAAAATCTTATTTACCCTTCTATTTGCAAACTGTCTTGATAAGTTGAGATTGATTGTTTTAAAATCAGACAGGTATTCTTCTTATCATTTTTTACAGTGGATTTCTACCTCGGAACTTGATATGCACACTTATTTTTATTGCTACCTTCCACCGATTGACGTGAATCTCAACACTTGCCATAGGTGAAGAGACTCGGTTACTAAGTGTTAAGTAAGTCTCTTTAGCATTCCCTTTTCCGCTTGACACGAATCTCGACACTTAACTTAGGTGAAGAGACCCGGTTACTAAGTCGAGGGTGTCCATTGACCTTTTATTCTCTTTTTTTTTTTTGTTTTTGCAACATTGTTCAGGGTAGTCCACTGCTTCTAACAATTTGAAGAATTTTTGTCTAATTTCTCAATCTTTCTCTTCTTATCTTGCCAGAGGCAAACTTGGGAGTATTTTCCAATTTCTAAAAAGTTTCAACAATATTCAAATAAGACCAATTTTTACTCCTATCACTTGCTACCAATTTCTACAAAATTCAATATTCTTTTATCAGTTTCCTCAACTTTTTCTGTTCGGGAATCTCTTTTAATGGAAAAAAAATTTAAATTTTCTAGTGAAATTTTAATTCTACATATTTAAAGACTTCTCAATTTTTTTTAAATTTCATTTTTTTTCTCTCTTTCCTCACCCCCAACTTAAGTGCCATTGTCCCCAATGGCATGACTAGGCTGATGCAAAAAGGACTTGGGCCAAAGCGAACAATCAATTGGGTTTTCTCGAGGGGTTCAAGGTTTGCCACCTAGTCTCGAATCAAGAAAAGAAAAACTCTAATCCTAAAATCAACTGGAAACTACATTGGGTTGCCTCCCAACCAGCACTAAGTTTAACATCTTCATCCAGACGCATTCATTCACTTCTCTCTGAATCACTTAAGCCTATCTTCTCAACCTTTCCTCTCTCAGAGACTCCTTCCACATAGACCTGTTCATGGGCCGGGCCGGGCCGGGCCAGGCTCAGATCGGGTTTTTACTCTTCATTAACAGAAATATGTTAGGCCTGAGCCCGAGACCGGCCCGACTAACGGGCCTACGACTTGGGCCCGAGCCCGACCCTAATAAAAAGCCCAAAGCTCGAAGCCCAACCTAATAAAAAAATTAGAAATTTTCCCTATTCAATAATCAATATAAATAAGAATTTATTTACATTAAAAAATATATATAAATTCAAAATTTATTTATATTAAAAAAAGAATATAAAGAAGGGAAAGAGGATGTGGAGAAGAAGAATTCAGTTGGAAAAAGAAGGGAAGGAGGTGAAAAAAAGAGGGGTATTCAACTAGGGTTTTTAGGATTAGTTATAGGTCGGGCCGGGTCGGGCTCAGGCTGGGCTACTTTGGCAAATCCCCAGCCCAGCTCGAATTTATTGCAGGCTGGGCTTTTTGGCCCGAGGTTAAGCCCGCGGGCCTATATACCTGTTCAGCCGGCCCGTCGGGCCACCCGGCCCATGAACATGTCTACTTCCACATATGGTTTAAGTATTTAACCATTGACTTTGAATGTGCTTCCATTCTTTGGATCAACAATTTTAACTACACCATACGGAAACACTTTTTCCACAATAAGCGGCCCATCCCACCTAGACCTTAATTTACTAGGGAACAAATGCAGCGTAGAATTAAAATGCCAGACCTTTTGATTCGGTTCAAAAGTTTTTCTTGAAATGTTTTTGTCACGGAAGGCTTTTGTTTTGGCTTTATAAATGTGCAAGCTTTTGTAGGCCTCATTGCGCAATTCCTCTAGTTCACTTAATTGCAGGGCTTAGTGGGATCCAGCTTGAACTAAATATAGATTGAACTTTTTGATGGCCCAATAAGCCCGATGTTCTAATTCGACGAGAAGGTGACATGCTTTACCAAAAACTAGCCTATAAGGAACATTCCAATGGGAGCTTTGTAGGCAGTCTGATATAACCAAAGTGTGCTGTCCAATCTATCAGACCAATCTTTTTGTTTGGGCCTAATGGACTTTTGTAGAAAATTTTTAATTTCCCTATTGGACACTTCCACTTGACCATTTGTTTGGGGATGATAGGGGGTTTCTATCTTATGGGTGATTCCGTATTTGCAAAGCAAAGCACGAAATTACACATTAGTAAAGTGTGATCCCCCATCACTGATGATTGCTCGCGGACACCCAAACCTAGAGAAAATGTTCTTTTGAACAAATTTCATTACAACTTTGTAGTCATTTGTTCGGGTTGCTACCGCCTCAGTCCATTTTGACACATAATCAACAGCCACCAGGATGTATTCGTAAGCGGATGATGGCGGAAACAGTCACATGAAGTCAATGCCCCAAACATCAAAGATTTCTACATCTAGAATAGGGTTAAGTGGCATCATGTCTCTACATGACATATTCCCGACAGATTGGCATCTCAGGCAATTTTGTCTAAAGACATTGGCACACTTAAATAAACTTGGCTAGTAAAAACCACTCTTCAAAACTTTGGCCGCAATCTTCTTTCTCGAAAAGTGCCCCCCACAAGCAAGAGTGTGACAAAAGTTGAGGATGCTTTGGTGTTTAGACTCAGGGGCACAACGCCCGATCACTTGATCCGAACAGATACGAAATAGTTCAGGATCTTCCCAAAAGTAGTATTTGAGTTGAGAAAAGAATTTGTCTTTCTCATTCTTAGACCACCCCTTGGGAATTTTACCTACTACTATGAGAGACAACTAAGAGGTGCTCACCTGGAAGGAATAGTCATGGATGGGCTCACTCTTTTCAATTTGAATTCAGGATAGATGATTAACTACTACATTTTCAGAACCCTTTTTATCCCGCATCTCAATTCTTGCAAAAGAAGGATCCGTCAGATGAGCCTAGGTTTGGCCTCTTTGTTAGACAACAAATGTCTTAAGGCCAAGTGATCAGAGTAGACAACCACTTTGGTGCCCAATAAGTACGGGTGAAACTTTTCCAGAGCAAACACTACAGCTAACAATTCTTTCTCGGTAGTGGTGTAATTCAACTGAGCCTCAGATAGGGTGCAACTAGCATAATATACTACCACAGGACATTTATTCACCCTCTATCCCAAAACTACTCTGATGGCATAGTCAAAGGCATCACACATTATTTCAAAGGGCAACGACCAGTCGGGAGATTGGAGAATTGGGGCTTTGCTCTATGCCTCTTTTAGATAATCGAAAGCCTTAAGACAAGCCTCGTCGAAATTAAATGGGACATCCTTTGCCAAAAGATTGCACAGAGGCCTAGAGATCTTGGAATAGTCCTTAGTGAACCTATGATAGAAACCAACGTGTCCGAGAAATGAATAGATTTGCTTGACAGAGGTGAGAGGTGGGAGTTTAGAGATTAGGTCAACTTTTGCCTTGTCTACCTCAATCCCTCGTTTGGAAACTATGTGGCCTAAGACAATCCCCTCTTAGACCATGAAGTGATTCTTCTCCCAACTAAGTACCAAGTTTGTCTCGACGCATCTCTGAAGAACTTTTTGTAACTGTTCGAGACAAGTTTCAAAGGAGTCCCCAAAGATAGAGAAATCATCCATAAATATTTCCAAAAAGTCACCTACCATTTCCGAGAAAATTGCCATCATGCACCTCTAGAAGGTTGTTGGTGCATTACATAGTCTAAACGACATTCTTCAAAAGGAAAATGTGCCATATGGATAGGTGAAAGTAGTTTTCTCTTGGTCTTCAAGGTAAATGGCTACTTGGTTATACCCAGAATACCCATCTAAGAAGTAGAAGTATTTCTACCTTGCAAGTTTTTCCAGAATTTGGTCAATAAAGGGTAGAGGAAAGTGGTCATTTTTTTGTGACTGCGTTGAGTTTCCTAAAGTCGATGCATACTCGCTATCCCGTGGTAAGTCGGGTGGGGATCACTTCACCTTGATCACTGGTGACCACGATGAGTTCATCCTTTTTAGGCACCACTTGTGTAGGACTTATACAACTGCTATCTGAAATTGGGTAGATAATGCCCGCATCCAACCACTTGACTACATCTTGCTTGACCACTTCTCTCATTTTTGGGTTCAACTGCCTTTGCATTTCCCTACTTGGTTTGGCATCCTCCTCCATATAAATATTGTGCATACAAATGGACGGACTAATCCCTTTCAGGTCAGCTACCGACCAACCAATGGCACCCCTATACTCTCTTAAGACATCAATCAATTTCTCTTCTTGTATAGGGGTTAAATCAGTTGCTATAATTATTGGTAGTGTTTGGTCGGGTCCTAGAAACACATACTTAAGGGAGTCCAGCAAGGGTTTTAATTCTAGTTGTAGAGGAGATTCAAGAGAAGGCATGGGTGGTTCACTCTTTAGCTCTGGGAGAGGTTCAATAGTAAGCCAAGACTGTAATGGGTGTGGAGACTTTGCTAAAACATTAGCTTCCTTCATCGAGTCATCCGCTATGACCGGTTCAGTATCTCCAGGGTTTCTATTTACATTTATTGTACAAAAATCTTGTTTTGAGTAGGCAGAAGGACTTCCAGACTCATATAGGTTTTCACATTGTCCCTCCCTTTGAAGATCTAAGATTTCTTCAGCATTTTCTAAGTATGGGACATTAGAGGTTGTAAGATTGATGAACAAATTATTTTTCTAAATAATTTATCTTTTTTTTATTATTTGGTTTAAATTATTTTTAGTTAGAACAAAGCTTCTGATCTCTGTTGCAAGTAAATTCTAGCAGAAGAGGCTCCCACCAAAAGAACTCTTGCATATCTGGAAATTAATCTTCAGGAAATCCTCTTTACCCTTCTCTTTACTTGGTATTTCTCTTGTTGGTTTTATTGTGATCCCCTAACAGTAGGAACATTGAGGACAATGTTCATCTTAAGTGTGGGGGAGTGAGCCCGAGGCTAGGGTATGAGGGCTGAAACCATGCACCCCAACACACATATGCAGGCAATGACATAACCAAAAAAGACTGGAACTCCTCAAGTTCATTACTATTTATTTGATGATTTTTTTTAAGAAGGAATTCAATGAGTTGAGGGAGACTGATGTACTTGTTAAGTTTTTATTCTTGTGAATGACCCAATTTGATATATGCATGAGAAAAGGGGAGCTGAATATGCTTTTCAGCATGACTAGTCCTAACTATCTTCATGTGTATGGAAGCCCTTGATTTCATGGTTAATGGTCAAGAGAGCTAGTGCACATCTGAAGTGCTGAATCTTGAGGTTCAATAATTGCAAAGAAGGACAAAAGCCCAATTTGACTCCGCTATTCTGAGCTGAATAGTAAAACTAGCAGCTTAGAACATGAGTCCTATTTACCTACCTCAAGCAAGTGACCAGTGTGAGATGGAGCATAAGATGCACTCACACCAAAAAAAAAAAAAAAAAAAGAGAGAGAGAAAAGTGTGTGAGATGGAGCATAAAATGCACTCACACCGAAAAAAAAAAGAAAAAAAAAAAGGGTGAGATGGAGCATAAGATGCACTCACCCCTAGAATTAAGAAATTGTGGTGATAGCTGAGGTTCAAAGGGGCACTCTAAAGTTGAACTCTCATTAAGATTTAGTTACAGATGTGAAACTTAGTGAAATTTGATTATTAACCTTGACAATTAAGGAGCTGATTTATATATGAATTAGGAGTGAAGGGTAGACTATGATGAAATTCATATTCTCCTTTCCTTGGATCTTATACATATCTTAAATAGTAATTTACAAGAATAAGAGTTGAGCACTTACAAAAGTCCCCCGACTACTCAATGAATTTCTATCTTAAAAAGTTCACCAGGTAAATGGTAAGAACAGAAGGGGGGAATGTTCAGTTTATGGCTGATGTCCTTGCTTGAGGACAAGCAAAAGCTTAAGTGTGGGGGTATTTGATGAACTTACAATTTATCTATAATTTTTGAGGATTTTAGCATGGATTTTTATGCCGGTTTTATTAATTTTTGCCTTAATTTAGCTTAATGCTAAGAATAAGTTCAGGGATAATTAATCCAAGAAAAGGAAAGAAAAAGGCAAGAAAAGAAGGTTCAAAAAGACCAATTTCAGTCTAGCCCGGTTGTGGAAGCAAGAGAGAGCACTTCGGCCCAAGAAGAGCAAGTGAATTTCTTGAGAAAACCCAAGAAAAGAAAGCCTAGCTATGAGTAGAATTCGGCCCAGCAAGGAAGGCCCATTCTCAGCCCAAAAGAGCAGCTCAATGTATAGCTATCATGTGCTAAGAGAGAGCCTAAGTGCAGCCCAAATAGCAGCCCTTAGGAGGCTTTCAAGAGAGCTCTAGAAAGTTCAAGAAAGAGGTGTAATACACCCCATTCTAGAGGCTTCAAGAAGGGGCAAGAGTCCCCTTGAAAAACTATATAAGGAGGCCTCTAGGAGGGGGGAGAGGTGTTCAATTGCTTGAGAGGGAGGCTCTCCCACTCTTAGAGGTTCGGCCACCTTGAGAGAAGAGAAGAGAAGAAGGCTAGGCGCAAAGAAGAAGAAGAAGAAGGCCTGAAGGAAGTTCAAGACAAGCAAGTTAGAAGAGAATGTGAGTTTGAATTGAGGGTTTGTGATTCAAAGATCTTTTGTAATAAATCAATTGTAGTTTCATTCTCTTTTGATTCGAATTCAGTTTCTTTGTTATATTTTTCTTTCTTCTTTCTATTTTTTTTTTCATTCTTCCTTGATGTATTTCAGCTTGTAAAATTTCAATTCAGCAATCTAATTCTTTTTGATTCATTCAAATGGTCATGAATTGTACTTGAAGTTTCTTGAATAAGGGTGTTATTGCAGATCAATTCGGCCAACTAACCTTCAAAACTCATATCTGAATTCTCAGATCTGAGATTGCAAGATCTGAATTGCTTGAAAGAGAATTCAGATTTGCAATTTTCAGATTGGCCGAATTAATCTACAGCTTGGAATTCCTAGAGTGCTTGAGAGAGACTCTAGGAATTCAGATCTACTATTCAAGAACTGAATTGAGTGCAAGGTTAGAGATAACTTGCACAATTCAGTTGGTGATCAATTCAGATTTGAATTGATGCCTTAGAAGTGTTTGAAGAAATGCATGCATGGGGATTAGATTCTTGCTAGAGATAGAAGAACCGTCACTCATGCATAGGATGAACATGCGCTTGAGAGAGGCTGCTCATGACCTTGGGGTTTCACCAAACCAAGGCTCAATCATGATTTATTCGAATGATCCAAATTGATAAATTGCTGAATTCTAAGATTGACATTTACTGCTTACTCTTCTAACCTGATTTGAAGGCAATTGGGCCAATGATTTAGATAGATTTTAATTTAGGATTTTTTTTTAGCTTTCATTAAAGTTTTGATTTATTTGTTGATCAGATAAGAAGTGTTCAATTTAGTATTGGTAATTGTTTCCTAAATCCTCGTGGGAACGATACTTCACTCACTACTTTATTACTTGAACGGCTAGTGCACTTGCTAGTGTCACAATGAGCCACACATCAAAGATCTTGGTATGGGGAAGACCTAGGGATTCATTTATAGGGTCTACAACTGGCTGACTAAGCATTGAATCATTTCCCCACTGCAGGTTAGCTTCCATGAGCTGAATTGCTTGGCTCTCTAATCTATCGATGGACTACTACTGAGCTAAGATCAGCTGTTGGAGTTGTAAAAACCTATCATCAAGTGAATCGGTTTGATAACGCTGAGGGGAGGTTTGGCATGGCTGAGCCGGTTGAGTCCTAGGGTAATCATTGTACTCATAGTGAGTCTGGGCTTTAGACCATTGAGAGTGCACATCTGGCAAAGTGGTTTCTTGGGCTTGGGCCCAATATGAGAAATTGAGTTGATTTTCCCACCTAGGGTTATATGGACTAAAGGATGGGTTAACATTGGGTTGGAGAAATCTGTTAGCTGCATGTACTTGCTCTGGAATGACCGATTGACATGGGCCCACCATAGGGCATTGACTAACATGATGGGCCGGCCTTGCACAAATGGAACATGTCGGGTAGGATGACAAGGTTGGGAATGGGCTAAATTGTTGACGACATGCAAGGATTTGGTCAAAGTATTTGGGCTATCATATTGATCTTGTCTAGTTGTCAAAACACATGGTTCCAATCTATCTATGGCTTAGGTTGGAAGTAGTTTCTCATTCCACAAACTCCGAAATTGAATTTTCTTATTTTGTTTTTAATTAATTTTTTTAATTTTCTCTTTTTTTTTTTGAAATTTGATATTTAAATTTTTGAAATTTAAATTCAAATTCAGATTTTGAAATTTAAATTCATGAAATTTAAATTCAAATTTGAATTTTTAAAATTAAAAAAAAAATGCAAGCAATTCATACACATGACCTAGGGCTGACCTAGGGTTTCCTAAACTAGTGGTTCAACCAATGTGAATCCTCTTAGGTTCACTTGGAATTACACCACTTCCTTTGGTTAGCCACATAAGAAGTGGGGATGTGGGAGGCTCCCCTTGCTATTCTAAAAGTTAAACCAAAAATAAAATAAACAAAAGAAAATTATGTGGCAATAAATAAAACAAAATAAAATAAACAATTTTTTTCTGTTTTATTTTTCTGAAATAAAAGAAAAACACAAACCTAATAAGACAAAAATTCAAACAAGAAATTAAAATAAAGAAAGAAAAAATAGATCTAGAAACAGAATGAAAGAAAAATAATACTAAAAAAATAAATCAGATCTAAAAAATATTAATTAAAAATTCAAAAATCACTATTCTACCAAAAAAGGAGTTTGAAAATAAAAACAAAAACTCAAAAATAAAATGGGACGACTACACCTGAGATGCAATCCAATTTCTCTTCTCTTCTCTTCTCTCCCGTAGTCTCATAATGCTCTGGTACCCCACCTTTCACTATTTCGTCCTACAAAATCAAAGAGAAGTAAGAATTAAAATGAGATAATGGATCAAGTAGTAAAACAAAAATAAAAAAAAATAATGAAACAGATCTGGATAAAGAAAATAAAAATTTCTCTGTTGGTTACTCGGCAACGGCACCAAAAACTTGGTGTGATCTGGAGCATATAGTTAACCACTTCGGAACACCAATTTTAATATGTATAATTTTTTTTCGATTCTCAAGCAACTATTAATGCAGTAAAATGATGAGAACGGGTCGTATCCATAGGGAAGCGAGGGAAAAATTAATACGTACTCAAATCCGGACAAGAGAACACAAGAGGGAAGTGCAGAAATATAAAAATTAATTAACTAAATTGAAAAAGATAGAATTCAAACATTGCAGAAATTAAAAGTGCAGAAAAATAAATAAATGAAGAAAACGAAATAAAAAAAATTGTAATCCGATCAAAGGTAGCAGTCTCTAGATCTCTCCTTCGACCCTCGAACTTCTCAACCTAGGCCTTCTGTCTTACTTGGCCGAATTCCAGATCTGTAGAAAAGAAAACGAAGATCAAATAGAATGAAAATAAATTGCAAAAAGGAAATAATGAAACTGGAATTAAAAGAGCAGAAATTAAATCTAAGACTATTGGTTGGGATCCGATTACAGAGGTGGCAATAGTGGCTTTGGCAAACTGCAAGCAGGAACCCCTCCTCTTGCCTGAGCGTTCTCCTCTTCCTCTACCCTTGAACTTCTTAAGATTAGGCTTTTGTCTTTCCTAAGGGCAGAATCCAACCCCTTCTCAGGAGCCCATGGGTCCTTTTTATAGAGAAGTGTGGACACAATTGGGGTTATAGAGAAAGAAAGGGGCGACAGCTAGGTTTTAGCAAAGTTATGGGCACCTTAGGGTTTTTAATGAAGGGTTAGGATGGTTCTAGGGTGATCCTAGGGC
Organism: Nelumbo lutea; assembly: GCF_056320005.1. Taxonomy (NCBI): domain Eukaryota; kingdom Viridiplantae; phylum Streptophyta; class Magnoliopsida; order Proteales; family Nelumbonaceae; genus Nelumbo; species Nelumbo lutea. The sequence goes on along the minus strand of NC_142684.1, from coordinate 86,289,521 downwards.
TGAGAGGAAAAGGAGAGGGTGCCCAATACTATGTAGGGCTGAGATTTGGGTGCCCAGAAATGAATGGAGGAGATTGAGGCACCTAGGGTTAAAAGGTGGAGATTAAAAGGAGTGGATGGCTAAGATAGAGGATGGGATGGAGGGTTGAGATCTAGTGGTTAGGGGCTGAATGGTGAGGATTAGAAGTTAGGTGGTGCCCTAGGGTTTAAAAGCTACAAAGTGAGTGCCCTAGAATGAATGGTGGAGATTAGAAGAGGTGGATGGTGGAGATTAAACAGATAGGGGAGGCTAGAGTTTGCTAAGGATGAAAAGAATGGGTTAAAAGGTGCCCTAGGGTTTGCTAAGGAGAGGGGAGCATGCTAATATAGTAGGAGGGGCGTCATTCTGGGTTTAGCAAATAGGAAGCGCCCTCATGTTCTTAGTTTTTTCACAAAAGCACCCCCTCTCTCAGTTGGACTTCACACCAGCTTCCCAAAAACTGCAATTCAGCCATGAAACCTTCCTAATTTTCCCCAGAATTTGCATAGAAACCCTCAGAGGTCACAACATTGAATTTAATTAGGAAAATGGTACACTTTGACTATCCTAAGGCTGAAAATACCCCTGAATTGATGCCCTTAAGGCATCAAATTGCAGAGTTATCAGCTTTCCATTTGGAATAGTTGGAAACTTGTTGATGCAAAATATAGAGAAAAAACTTCAAAGAAAACAAGGAGAAAAGAAAGATGAAGCGAGAAGAGAAAAGAGAGAAAAGAGAAGGATAGAAGAAAAGGTGCCAAAACTGGCTGCCCCATTACTTTACTATTATACAAGAGTAAGATGCACATGATGACCAATATGCCTCTACTAAGGCAGCTGCTGCTAGAAACACTAATAAAACATTATGGGCTGGGGCCTAATAACAATAAAAGATTAAATAAAATCCCAGACAACTGTCAACAGGAAGCGATTTTTTTTTTCATTTCATTTTTGTTTACTTAGTTCTTTCCCCTGTCTCCACTCTTTTACAGCTCTTGTTTACCTCTATTGCTTCTTTTTCTTATCAAATGTTGTTTATGGAAATGGTTGTGTAAATGTTTGTGTCTGGAATAATTTGTATTCAAAACTTGAAGAAAGAGATGTGAGGAGAAAAAGAGGTTTGAAGAAGAAAGTGGTGGAAACTTGTTTTCTTTGCTGTCCAGCCTACATTAACATATATACTTAGGTTTAAAACAATTTAAAATTACATGGAAGCCCTTAGTAGGACGGTAGAACAAAAAATAACAAATAGAAATCTTAACATAAGAGGCCCTAGCCCACAAAATACAACATAAGAAGACCATATGTAAAATAGATAGACCCGGCCCAACACTGCCCCTCAAGTTGAGCATATATATTTATCATGTTCAACTTGCCCAACAATTCATGGACCTATCTTTTGACAACCCTTAAGTAAGCACAACTGTGTGTTGTCTTCTAGAGGGCATGCAAGGAATACACAGGTCACCATAGATGATCCTTTCCCAAATAGAAGTGTCTGCCAATTGCTGCTTGATTGTCACAATAAAGCATGAGAAATCCAGCAACTTCAACACCCAGTTCCTTCATCATAATTTGAAGCCACAACAGTTTGCTTTTTATTCCTCCATGTTACTAGCTTCCTACCAACAAAGGTGCAGAACCCAGTTGTGGACTTCCTATCACCAATAAAACAAGATTCAGGTGGACTAAACCTGTGCAGAACCCACCTTGAAACAGAAACTGAGGCTGTCTTCTCTGGTTACAGGCAGTCACAAAATGAATGCTAGGTAACCCCAAAAAAACCATAACCTTCAACAAGAAGATGTCTTCTTTCCAATACAGTAGTTGTGCTCAAGAAGAGAATGAAAAAACACCAAGTTCTTTCCATATTCAAGGTCTAGATCTGTTTCAAACAGATATGTCTATAAGAGAGTTGACTGTTGAGCCCAAATCTTGCCTTAAAATGGCATGCCACAAATTGCTTAGGGTCTCTTTGGATAAACACTTATGGCAGAACCCTAGAAAAGCTTCTTCCTTCCCACCAACCAGTTCCATGGATCACAATATCGGTCATATTTGGCTTGATTTCGCTGAAATAACCCCATTTTTCTGGATCAATGCTTTCATACAATGTTTGTATTCAGAGCTTGAAGAAAGAGATGAGAGGAGAAGAAGAGGTATGAAGAAGAAAGTGGAAGCAGCTTATTGTCCTTGCTGCCCAGCCCACATTACCTTGTATACTTAGGTTTAACATAAGAGGCCCAGACCCACAAATACAACATAAGAAAACAATACATAAAATAGATGGGCCTGGCCCAAACTATTTAGCTCTTACAACAATTTTAATACTGCACTAACTGTTAATTTTTCAGCTTCACAAACTGGATTGAACCTATTGATCTACCGTGCATGTTGAGTGCATCTACCATTATCTTATCCATCTTATAAATTTTTTGTTTTAACTGTTTGGTTTGTAGACCAGGGCGATTGGAGGTTCAAGTTGAGATAAGCCTTCCTAATGAAAAGGGTCGTTTACAAATTCTTCTAATTCATACAAACAAGATGAAAGAAAATTCTTTTCTTGCTCCGGATGTGAGCCTTCATGAGCTTGGTATGTATACAACTGAACTATCTTTTGAATGGTTATTTTGTGGTTTTGCTTTTAACATTTGCTTGGATGGTGATAAAGTTCAGACCTGTGATATTCTTAGGTTCAAAATAACGAATAGAAATAAATACTGGAGAAAGGTTAGGAGAAAGAGAAGAGAAGAGAAAAAAAAAGTCTGGTTCAAACAATACCTGGGTTTCCGGTTCTGTTACACAAGCTGCTATCATTGACAAAGCAAGGGGGCAGAGAGAGCACATGGAAGAACTCCATTGGATTTTGCATGATTTCCAATATGTAGAACCTGTTGGTGATCGTCAGAGACTGTCAACTCCGGAACCTGCGACAAGTCCTAAATACTACAACGATGAGAAAGTCAATAGCAATCGATTCAAAATCCTTTGAGTTTGACACAAAACCTTTCAAATAAGATGATTTTCTAATGCTTACAGAGAGAGGAAAGGGTGGTTGGTTGAGAATATCCTTGAATGTAGAGGAGATGGTCTGGGTGAGAGATTTCCTCCAAGAGGTAATCTCCATGCAAATGGGAATAGTTAAAGAGTGTAACACGCTCACAGGGGGACGGTGTTATTAATTAAACAAAGTGAAAATCATTGGGGTAGATTCATCCGTTTAAGTGTTCGGTAACTCAACAAAAAACAAAAGTCAATTTGCATCCCGGAAGAAAAAAGAAGTTAGGTTGGAAGATTTTTTGCGAGATGCTAGACTCTTTCATCCCTAAGCTTGGACTTTCAGCCCCTGAAACTCCAGCTGCTTTCCCGTCACTAACGATTGGGCGGAGCAGAGTTATGAAGTCTGGAGGTTCGGCCCATATCTCTATCACCTACCAAGAAACCTTTTGGTTCTTGGAAAAATGCATTTGTGTGCACCAGAACCGATGAACTAGGTTGGAATTAAATTGAACCCGGCCTCTTGGCAAACCTTCACTCTCCGACCCTCATCCGTCTTTACCCTTTCTCTAGCAACAGAGCTGTGGGGTTCACTCCTTCTGAGGACCTAGCTTTTGCTTGGGCTAGATTGGGGAGTCTATACATTTATTGAAGTTGGGTGAACCTAAACCATTGGTGGCCAACTATAAATGCAGTTTCCTCAGATTTACTCTTTGATGGGTGGATTATCATTCATGGACTCCCATTTCACTTGTGAAAGGATGAACTTTTTGAGCTGATCGGAAGTATCTGTGGAGGAATAGAAGAAATTGATCCGAAAACAAAAAACTTATTTGATTTGAGGGAGGCTCGTCTGAAGGTAAAAAATTGAGGAATACACTTTATCCCTCGTTCAATACCAATCCTCAATAGGAATGTCTATTTTTTTACTTTGGTCGTAGTGGAGAAGACAACTGAGTCAAATACCAAACTCGCTGAGTCATAGTGGAGCAATGGTATGCAAAATCATGCGAGTTCTACAACTCCTGGCCAACTAGGAGATGGGGCAGAAAACTTATGGCAGGATCTGAAGGAATGGGCAGAGTCAGGAATAGGCAGGCTTTTACCCTTCCGGGAAATAAAAAGCGAAAGGAAATAGAAAAGTTTAATTTAAAGAGTCGGATTAGGAAGCCTATTCAAATTTCAAAAGGAGCCTCGGCTTGGAGTCTCAGCTCAGGGAAAGTGGGTTCTCTTTTGGGCTCGGACGAGCCATGTCAGCATAATTTTGATCCAGCCAAGAATCCTAGTTGTGCATCAAGCCGAACACAACCATCTCAAGTAGTTTGCACGCACCAAGACAATCACATGCTTAGCCTCTCTCCGACTCCCACATACACTAGACGGGACTTCCTTGAAACCCCTCCAAGCTCAAAATCTTGCCAGAAAGAAGTGCTCTAGTCACCAACAGTTGAGTACCCATCGTCAAACTAGTCGGGAGAAGTAAAAGAGTTTGAATCAGATGAAGTCTCGAGTACCTTACAAGGCAGAGACAGAGGTTGATCCACAGGAAGTGGCGCTATCCAAAGCCAAAGCTCTCCTGAACGGGGGGAAGGAGTGGGGGTGCGTCAACTTGTTGGAAGAAGTCTGTTTAGTCGATCCAGAATACGGGATTCAGTTGCCTACTCATAGAAGCCCTCAGGACAGACAAGGAAGACACTCACCGCTCCCATTCAAACCCTGGCTTTCCTTGCACTTATTCAAACCTTGATTCTTCTGGTTCATTTCTTCATTGTAGCTTTCCTTCATCTCACTATAGCCATTTGTTTACTTCTGATTCAGGTTCAGGTGACTGGCAATCCCAACCGTTGGACACTACCAGATTTCATGATTGCAGTTTGGGTCCAAAGGAAATTTCACCGGTCATAGCAGGGGCCAAAGCCATAGTAAGCCAAGAAATGGAAAAACAAAAAGTATCTGAAGTCTTAGAGATGGCAAGGAAACTAGGAATTCACTATGGTGGAACTAGTGGGATTGTGAGCTTGGAAAGAAAGAGCACAAAGGAAGCTAGTGAGTCCAAGGAAGTAATCGGCATAAAGCAATGAAAAAGAAAGGGAATCAATAGGGAATTAAAGCATTTTCAATGGGGGATAAGGGGCCAGAATGCAGATAGCAAAGGGGAAGAGAGTAGAAGATTAAAGGAAAGCCAGCTAGAGTTAACAAATGAAGATATTGAGCTGGAATGTAAGGGGGTTGGGTGGTGATGTAAAGAGAAGCATAGTGAAAGACACGTTAAGAAGAGAGAATCCCGACATAATCCTCTTGCAGGAAACAAATAAAGAATCCATGGATAGGATATTGGTAAAATCAATTTGGGGAACAAGAGGCAAAAATTGGGTAGCCCTTCCGACCACAAGCACCATAAGAGGGACTATCATAATGTGGAGAGAAGACATAGTATTCGGAGTAGAAATAGAAAAAGGTGACTTCACGATTTTAGTCCTATTCAAAAACAAGAAAGAAGATTTTACTTGGATCCTAACTACAATTTATGGTCCAAACAACCCCTTAAAGAGGAACCAGTTTTGGTTGGAGTTGGACTCCCTTCATGAATAGGCAGACATCCCCTGGGTTGTGGGTGGGGATTTCAACGTCACTAGATTCAGTTATGAGCACTCAAATGGGAAAAGAGTAAACAGAAGTATGAGGGACTTTTCTAATTTTATTTCTAGACACAAGTTGCATGACCTTCCCTTAAGAAATGGTAATTTCACTTGGTCCAACATGCGGGTGAATGCTTTAAGGTGCAAACTAGACAGATTTTTAATCTCCCCGGAATGGGAAGATGTATACCCTTTTCCCTTTCAAGAGATCAGGCACTGATGCATCTTTGGCCATTGCCCAATTGCTCTTACTACAAATCTGAAGCTTCAGGGAAAAGCCCCTTTCAAATTGGAAAGATTTCAGATTGAGCACAAAGATTTTTCCAAGAAGGTGGCAACCTAGCAGGAGGAATGCAAAGTGGAAGGCTGGCCAAGTTACAAATTTCTGGAAAAGCTAAAGTATGTGAAGAGGAATCTAAAAAGATGGGGGAAAGAGGAATTTAAAGATTTAAAGGAAGAGAAACCTCTCTTGTTATCAGAATTAGAAGACCTGGACCAAAAGGAGCAAACTGGCTAGTTAGAGGAGAGTGGAAGAAGGAAACCACTTTAAGGCAAGAATGGGAAAAGGTGGTAAGGCATAGAGAAGTGTATTGGAGACAAAGATCAAGAATCAAATGGCTAAAAGAAGGAGATAAAAATTCCAGTAGAAGGAAGAAAATGTATCACATCACAAAAGTAAAAATCGAGCAAAGAGAGATGGAGGATCCTAAAAAAATCTCTGAAGCCTTTGTAAGTTTTTTCAAAGATCTCTATTCAAAGACTGAAAGTAGAAAATCTCATCTAAGCTCTTGGGAAGGCTAAAAAATTTCAAAGACAAGTGAAATTTGGTTAGAAAGGGAATTTCAAGAACAAGAAGTGTTAGAAGCAGCCTTCAATATGAATGGAGATAGGGCACCAGGGCCAGATGGATTCTCTCTCTTCTTCTATCAGATTTGCTAGAATACCATAAAACAAGATCAGCTAGAAGTGTTTAAAGATTTTTACCACTTGGCCATAGTAAATAAGGGAAATAACTCCAACTTCATATATCTAATCCCAAAAAAGAAAGGCACTCCTGAAGTGAAAGGTTTTAGACCGATAAATTCTGTGGGAAGTGTTTACAAAATTCTAGCAAAGGTGCTAGCTAGAAGATTGAAGGAAGTGATGGGTGAGATCAATTTGCTTTTGTAAAAGGACAACAAATTGTTGGTGGCATTCTGATAGCAATCGAACGCATGGAAGAGAGGAAAATGAATGGCAAGCCGGGGGTGATTGTGAAGCTAGACTTGGAAAAAGCATACGACAAAGTGGATAGGGAATGTTTATTAGAAACCCTAAGGCTAATGGGGTTTAGAAGAAGATGGATTTAGTGGATGGAGGGATGCATTAAATCCTCGTGGTTCTCAGTTCTAATCAACGGACAACCTAAAGGCTACTTCAAGGCCAGTAGGAGTTTAAGGCAAGGATGCCCCCTTTCCCCCTTACTTTTCACTCTTATAATGGAAATTTTTAGTCAACTGGTGAAGAAGGAAAATCTGCTAGGGTTGGTGAGAGGTTTTGAAGTTGGAAGAAATTCAATTCAGGTGACACACCTCCAATTTGTAGATGACATTATGATGTTTTTAAAGGCCGAAGAAGACAATGTTGTCAACTTAAAAAGGATCATAATCTATTTTGAATGGATTTTAGGGCTTCACGTTAACTTTTCAAAGAGCAGTATTGCAGGGCTGAATATAGCAAGTCAGTCCCTAAACAATTTCAAGGAATTTCTTGGCTGCAAATTTGAAAGTCTCCCTTTCTATTACCTTGGAATGCCCCTTGGAGGAAACCTGAAGACCCAAAGCTTTTGGGATCCTGTAATTGAAAAATGTGAAAAAAAATTGGCCATGTGGAAAAGATACTACTTGTCTAAAGGCGGGAGACTCACCCTAATCAAAGCCTCTTTGGCAAACTTTCCCACATACCATCTCTCATCTTTTTGAATGCCAACCAAAATTGTTAATCAGCTAGAAAGACTTCAAAGAAATTTTCTATGGGAGGGAAGTGGGGAAAAGGGATCTCATCTTGTGAATTGGTCCCAGGTATGCAACTCTAAGGAGGAAGGTGGTTTGGGAATAGGTCATTTGAGAGAAAAAAACACAGCTCTTCTGAGTAAATGGCTATGGAGTTTTCCTCAAGAACCGGATGCCCTTTGGACTGAGATCATCAGCAGCAAGTATGGGAAACATGCAAACAGTTGGGATTGCAGGCTGCACTTGAATCGGATCAAGGACATAAACCCTTGGAAGGTATACTCTCAACCTACCAAATTTTCACTTCCTTTATTAGGTACAAAGTGGGAAATGGGGATAAAATAAAATTTTGGACTAATGTTTGTTGGGGTGACTCTACCTTGGATGAATCCTTTCCTCATCTCTATAGCCTTACCAGAAACAAAGAAGTTCCCATCTCCCTTGTCCTATCCTCCCATCTCTCCTAGATCAACTGGAACCCTAGACTTTAGAAGACCTCTAAGAGAAAATGAGCTTGAGGAAATATCTAGATTCCTTTACACTCTCAGAGAAGTGTACCTTTCCCTAAACACCCTTGATACTCGAGTCTGGACCCTACACCCAACAGGTAAGTTCTCAACCAAATCTTTCTCCAGGGCTCTAATCAAGAAAAATCAGGTATCTGATCTTTTTTCGTTTATGACAGTCTGGTGCACACACATTCCCTCAAGAGTTCGTTTCTTTGTATGGGAAGCCAGTATGAAGAAGATCAACACTTTGTATCTTCTCCAGAGAAAGAACCAAGGAAGGTCCTGCCTATGCCCCATGCTTGCTATTTGTGTTTAAAATCTAGGGAATCATCCAATCACATTCTGATTCACTATGAGGAAACTAGAAAATTTTGGAGTTTCTTCCTCAACCTTTTTAACTTTAGTTGGGCTTTCCCTGAAAATGTGATAGACTGTCTCAAACAATGGGTAGCAAGAAGGTTATGCAAAACAGGAAGGATCCTTTGGATTTTCGTAGTACATGCCATCCTATGGAGCATTTGGAAAGAAAGAAACAACCAAATTTTCAACAATAGAGAAAAGAACTTCGAGGAGCTTTTGTCTATCATCTCCCAGGGAAGTCTTAATTAGTGATAGTTCCCTCCCAATTTATCTTCTGAGTGGTAATTTCTGTGTACATCTCCTATGTACAATTTTTCTTTAAGGAGAATGTTTTGGGCTAGATTGAAAGATTTTTTTCTGATTTTCCACCCATCCTTTGGGTGGTGTTGTCTACATTCTCTTTTTTATCTTCAATGAAAGTTACCATTTCTTATAAAAAAAGTCTAATTCAAACAAGAGAGTTCTCTCTCTAGTCAGCCAGTTCTATCTATAGCTTTCTAAAACATTGCACAAAGTCTATTGTGCCCTCACTTAAGTGTGGGACACATCTCTTAACTTATGATCTACTTTAACTACATCAGCATATAAAACAATGTAAATTGACTATGCTACCCCTCAACAGTTGACTCTAACTCTCCCCCTCAAGCTAGTGAGTATATGACATATAGTTCTAGGCTCCCAGCTTGTTACATATATAATCCATTCTTCCCTGACTCAACCCTTTAGTAAAGAAGTCTGCCCATTGATTTCTTGTATTCACATATTTTGTGCTTATCACTCCGCTAAGCACATTCTCTCTTACAATGTGCCAGTCAACTTCTATGTGCTCTGTTCTTTCATGAAACATAGGATTGGAAGAAATATGAGCTGCAACTTGGTTATCAAAATACAACTTCATAGGTGTGTTAATCAAGTACCCCATTTCCTCTAAGAGATGCTTCAACCATACTAGTTCACATGTTGTGGGTGTCATGGCTCTAGATTCAGCTTTTATATTGCTTCTTGTTACCACTATCTGCTTCTTACTCTTTTGTGTCACCAAATTGCCTCCAAGAAATGTGCAATACCCTATAGTGGACCTTCTGTCAGATATGGAACCATCCCTTAGCATTAGTGTATCCTTCTATTTATAGGCTCCCTCCACTCTTATAATAAGCCACGACCTGGAGCTCCCTTCAAGTACTATACAATACTTAGCACCGCATCCCAATGTGGGATCCAAGGATTCGGCATAAACTAACTCACTACACTAACTACAAATGAAATTCTAGGCTGAGTGTTGGTTAGGTAGTTCAACTTACCTACCAACCTCCTATTCCTTTTAGGATCTTGAAACTCCTCACCCGCATCACTACTCAACTTGGCATTCAGTTCCATGGGTGTTTCAGCTGGTCTGGCACCTAACAACCTTGTCTCCTCTAGTAGACTAAGAACATATTTCCTCTAACACATATTAATACCATGTTTGGATCTTGCTACCTCTATCCCTAAGAAGTATCTTAATTTTTCAAGGTCCTTTGTCTGGAAGTGATCATGCAAGAAGGTCTTTAACCTATCAATCCCCAACCTATCGCTGCCAATGATAACAATATCATCTACATATACCACCAATAAAATCTTTCCAACACTAGACTCAACTAAATACAAAATGGTTAAACTAACACTATTTCATGCCAAATTTCTTTACCACCTCACTAAATCTGCTAAATTATGCACGAGGAGATTGTTTAAGCCCATAAATATCCTTCTTGAGTTTACACACCTTACCATCCTCCCCTTGATCAACAAGCCCTGATGGATTCTCCATATACACTTCCTCAAGGAGGTCACCATGTAAAAATCCATTCTTGATGTCAATCTGAAACAAAGGCTAATAATACATAACAGCAAGGGAGACCAAAACACGTATGGAGCCAATCCTGGCAACTAGGGATAAAGAATGACCCACTTACAACCAACAACATGCTTACTATGCAGAAAAGTGGTAAGTTCCCATGTATAATTATGAGCTAGGGCCGAGAGTTTTTACTCCACTGTTTGGTGCCACCTTGGAAAAGTAAGTGTTTCCTGGACATCCATAGGAATAGAAACAAAGGATAACAAGGAAACAAATTGGCGATGGGAAGTAGAAAGGTGAGATACAGAGAGACATAATTAGAAATGGGATAAAGAATGCAACCAAGTTTACCTTTCTACAAAGCAATAGGGAGATCAAGGTTAGAAATAGGGGTTGAGGCTGGCGGATCTGTCGACAGTGATGAAGCTAGAGGAGCCGGTACATGATGATGCATATACACTTGCTGGATTGGTGATCATTCAATGGGAAGTGGCACTAGAGGCAAAGACTTGGTCACAACTAGAACAAGAGGAATGGGGTCCTCCATGGGAGCCAAAAGTGGAGGTGGACAAAGACATTTGATCCAGAAAATAAAGGAACATACTCAAAGAACATAACATCGGGATACACAAAAGAACGCCAAGAAAAATGCAATTAGTGGATCAAGCAACTAATTTGTCCATCCCAGGCCCAAGATTTTGGACAAAATGCACACACCCAAAAACCCTGGGGGTAAGAGAGAAAGGAGACAAAGCAGGAAACAAAACAGAAAATGGAGAATGACCTTCAATGATGGACATGGACATGTTGTTAATAAGGAAACAAGATGTAAGCACAACATCACTCCAAAAGTGTTTGGCAACATTTTTGTTTTTTGATAAATAAAATCAATTCCATTAAAATAATGAATAGATACAATAAAATCCCCTTTGAGGCATGAGGAGAAGCCTCTCCAAATAGCAAATACACAAACTACAACAGAGAAAACATGAATGTTGAAATTAAAGCAATATTTACAATTGTGCCCAAAACAATGTTTCCCTAATTATCCCTTGTTTTACCAAGACATCGACAAAAGCATTAGTTGATCTTTCAACCCATTGTACTGTTATAGACATATTTCTTGTCTACCATTTGAATTTATTTAGCTCATTTTTGTAGCCACAAGTGACATCCTCCTAATTAGTTAACCAGTCCACCATTGTCTTAAAGTCTCCTTTGATTAGAAGTTGTTCCACGCCCACTTCTTTTGCAAGAAGTATTCCTTGTATTTCAGCTAAAAATTCTACCCAGATAGAGTTCCCAACTCTTCAAGGGCCAGAGTAGATTAAGACAACCTCTCCAGCTTCATTCCTCAATACACCTCTCATCCCAGAGGGACCTAGGTTACCTTGGCTACTCCCATCAAAATTCAGCTTCAAAGAACCAAGAGGAGGGGGGCCCAACTAGTCAATACCCTTCCCTTGTAGGAGGAATAGCTTGCTACCAACTCCCAATCCTTCCAACAATTAATGAAAGTGAAATGGTTAAATAAATCTATAGTCTTTAACCAATGTAATGACCTGGATATAATGCAGTCCTTTAAGGCTTGACTATTTCTTCCTTTTTCTTGGAAGATTCTAGCATTCCTTTCTTCCCATACTGTCCATAACAATGATGCTCACAAACATCTCCACATTTTCCTTCCTTTTTTATGGGGCCAAGAGAAAAAAAGGGTTAAAGATTGTGCTTACATCTACTAGCATATCCCAACTATACCCAAACAAAGATAGAAGCCAAGCCCAAAGCTCGACAGTTACACTACAAGATAAATATAAATGATTACAATCCTCACCATGAGATCTACAAAGAATGCGCCAATTTGGTGAAATACAAGGGACGGGTCTTCTCTTTTGTAGGTTATCCATCGTGTTTACTTTACCATGCCACACTTCCAACACAAAGCCATAACCTTGAGGGGACCGGCCTACACCAAACTTCTTTGGAAGGGAAACTTTGTTGAGAGGGAGTTTGGTAGAGGAACTTGAAAAAAGAGCCACAAGAAAAAGATCCAATGGGGTGAATGGCCTAAATCCTTTTATCAGGTTTCGAGGGGTCCAACCAAACCTTATCAAGGAGACACAGAAGAGTAGACAAACACTCAATTTCCCCATCCCCTAACCCTCTACGGAAACCAAAGTCCCAAGATTGTTAGACAGTTTTTTATGCCCTTAGCTTCAATCAAGATGATGCACTTTATGAGTTTATTGTAAATGAATAAAAGTGCATATGTGATTCATGTTCCCTTGGTATGTTTCTGTGTAATACCCTTAAACTGGACATTTAATGAGACTCGTGTTAGTTTAGAATGTTCACAGCTAGTGGGTCAGTCTAGGGAGACCTATCCTGACAAGGCTGACACTGTGGTGCCACCAAGTCGGTTGGGGTGGCCTATTTCAGCTGCTAGGGTGAGACCCTAGGCACATACAATGTAGGATTAATTGAATTTTTTAACTGGACCAGATTTCTAGTATTGCCTTGGACCTTGGAGATTGATGGGAAAAACTAGAAAGTTATACCCAACCCCTAGACTCGATTATCATACTGCACTAGGTGTCGGATTGGGTTGCCTTTGATATACCAATCAGTGAGATCCTTAGTGGGGGTCAAAACCTAGGTATGTTGGGACAGTCTGAGAAGTCATCTGAGTGGGTGATCATAGTGACAGGATCAGCCCCTCTGTCGGACAAAGGTAATGATCGAGGATGCTCTCACCGATGGAAACCAAGACTGCCGACAGCTGATTTCATTCGTTGAGATTTGAATTGCAAAATATATTTTATATAAGATATAAAAGTATATATATTATGGTTTTGAAATGATTTGCAAAAGGTTTTAATTCCCGGGATCCATATAAGCAGAGAGTGCAGCACTGTTCCTTGCAGTTGAGGGAGAGGTCCTCTCTTATCGGGTAGTGTATGATCATTATGGGCTGAGAGGTTAAGTGTAAGACCATTGAGGATAATACCTGATGGGTTAATCTTGCATCTACCCATAGTCCCTGGGTGTTACAAGGTGGCTTGGCCCAGGGGCAACTTAGGGTAAGTGTTGGGCCCATAGAGCCCAGAAGATGGGTTTCAGGGGGTGCACTGTCCATAATAGTGTATTCGGCCAGGCCTTGTAATAAAGGCTGGGCCGAACCCATGTGGCTGATATGTAGATCAATGTTTGGGTCCCACGCCATACAAGGAAGCCCAACTGTGTAGCATTTTGGAAGGCCAAGTGAGTACATAACCTTAAATGGGCCTTAAGCCCATTTCGAACTGGGCTGGTTTGACCAGTCAATTAAAAAGGGGGCAAATTCTGAGATGGATCAGCCGATAGGATTGGACCCAGACCCTATCCACTTAGAGAGTCCAAGATCTAAATAAGATTTAGATTTGGAAGCCTCATAATTAGATTAGGAGATGGCTGATCTGATCTACAGATAAGATAAGGGTTATCCCTTATCACTTAAAGGGACTTCTAATCCAAATATGATTTGGATCAGTAACTACTAATGGGATTAGGAGTTGATCCCTTTAAGTCTATAAAAGGAGGAGGAGGAGGCAGCCTTTGGACATGCAACCAACACATTCTTGTCTTCAGAGCTGAAATCATAAGAAGAGAGAATTTTGCACCTTGCGAATACTCTCTTGCCACCTCCTTTCTACAGCCGCCGCCTCTAGCAGTTTGATCTCCTACTCTACAGGAGTAATCAAGATTTGATCTTGATACCAATCTTTTGGGGAAAAGATTGATTGGAGTTGTATTCACAAGCCATCCTGTTGATTTTTGCGAAGGGTCAAGTTCTTTTGGAAGAACACCGCTAATTCTGCTCCATCCTGCATTGCGCCATCTTCAGTTGAAGAAGATTTTGGATCCTTCCTTGGGCGTGAACACCTCCATTGGGAGATACTGTTTGTCTGTATTAGGTACATCCTCTTCTACTCCTTTTGGTTCAGATCTGGTTCAGTTTATGATTCAAGAATGATCATTGAAAATATGATTTTCTAAATAGGGAATGCGATTCCCAGTTGAAAGGAGAGAAAAAACTTTTGAAATTTGCCCCTTATTTTGCAATCTTTGGGTGTCCATGTGATGGATATCCTATCCCTTCAAAGATAATGCTGGCAGAATTAAAACCGACGAAAGGAATTTTGAGATCACCTCTTTTTTATATAAAGAAGCAGAGTACAATGAAATTTAAATTCAAATTCAGATTTTGAAATTTAAATTCCTAAAATTCAAATTCAAATTTAAAATTTTGAATTTAAAAAAATGCAAGCAAATCAACCACACGACCTAGGGTTGACCTAAGGTTGACCTAAGGTTTCCTAAACTAGTGGTTCAACCAATGTGAATCCTCTTATGCTCACTTGGAATTACACCACTTCCTTTGGTTATCCAGGTAAAGAAGTAGGGATGTGGGAGGCTCTCCTTGCTCTCGCAAGGACCTAATTAAGTAACCAAAAACCCGCTTAGTCGTAGCTGTTTTAGCTCTTTCCCTAGACACCAACTGCCGGTTATGGAAAGTAATTACAAGCTTTCCTAAAATTCAGCACACCTTTGAACCAAGTGTGAGACTTCCCTAAAGGATCTTGCTATCCAAATTTTAAATTAGGGTTTAGGGTAAACTACACGTGAAGGGTGGTGATTTTTGGGCCAAGGAAGGGTGATGAAATCCCCACCTTATCTTATTTAAGTTGGGTGCCCTTAAATGGATTAACGAAACAAAAACAATCAAACAAAATGAATGCAACTAATTACAACTCATGAACAATTATTTCTAAAATGCAATTTGGCAAGATAACATAAAAGAATAAAATAAACTAAGCACAAGAAACAATTAAAAAAAATGTAGCACATTCACTACTAACAAAATAATTTCAGCAATTAAATAAACCTATATGATGCATGCCCAAGAATATAAAACCCTAAATGTTGGGATGCAAATGCAAAACTTTTAAAATATTAATTATATATTTTTATATTTTTTATATTTTTTTATTCTTTTAATTTTTTTTGTAATTCAAAATTTAATAACCCCTCCTCTTGCCTAGGCGTCCTCCTCTTCCTCTACCCTTGAACTTCTCAAGATCAGCCTTTCGTCTTACTTGGGAGCAGAATCCAACCCTTTCTCAGGAGCCTTTGGGTCCTTTTATAGAGAATGGTGGATACAATTGGGATTAGAGAGAAAGAAGGGGCGGAAGCTGGGTTTTAGCAAAGATATGGGCGCCCTAGGGTTTCTAATGGAGGGTTAGGATGGTTTTGGGGTGATCCTAAGGCTGAGAATAAAAGGAGAGGAAGCCTAATATTATGTAGGGCTGAGATTTGGGCGCCCAGAAATAGATGGTGGAGATTGAGATGCCTAGGACTGAAAGGTGGAGATTAAAAGAGGTGGGTGGCGCCCTAGAGTGGATGGTTGAGATAGAAGGTGGAATTAAAGGCTGAGATCTAGTGGTTAGGGGCCGAATAGTGAGGATTAGCAGTTAGGTTGCGCCCTAGGGTTTAAAAGCTACAAAAAGAGTGCCCTAAAATGAGTGGTGGAGATTAGAAGAAGTTGAGGGTGGAGATTAAAGAGCTGGGGGCGGCTATGGTTTGCTAAGGAGGAAAAGAATAGGTTAAAAGGCACCCTAGGGTTTGCTAAGGAGAGGGGGGCATGCTAATACAGTAGGAGAGGCACCATTCTGGGTTTAGCAGATAGGAGGCGCCCTCCTGTTCTCAGTTTTTCACAAAAACACTCCCTTTCTCAGTTGGACTTCACACCAGTTTCCCAAAAATTGCATTTCAGTCATGTAACTTCTCCAATTTTCCACAGAATTTGCACAAAGACCCTCAGAGGTCACAACATTGAATTTAACTGGGAAAAGGGCATACTTTGACTATTCTAAGGCCGAAAATATCCTTGAAATAATGCCCTTAAGGCATCAAAATACAAAGTTATCAAGTAGCATCAAGAAGCAAGTTACCCTATCTTAGATAACTTAACATTCAGCTCCAAAGGTGTATCAACCTGTTTGGAGTATGTAATACTAACAAGTTTAATAAGATTAGAAGCATATTTCTGCTGACAAACAAAGTAGCCTTGATTGCTATGTTGAACCTCCAATTCCAAGAAGTAAGGGAACCCAAGTCTTTCATACGAAATGAATTATAAATAAGAGATTTGAGTTCCTGAATTCCATCCTCATCATTTCTAGTCAATAACATATCATCAACATACAATAGAAGAATTGTGATTCTTTGAGATCTTTGACGGGCAAAGAGAAAAGTGATATGAAGTACTCTGTTTATATCCTGCACCAACAACAACATCCAGAAATCTCTCAAACCATGCCTGGGGAGCCTAATTGAGACTATATAGGGACTTCTTCAACCGACAGATTGACATGCTGTATAGACAAAAAAACATGCTGTATAGACAGATAGGCCATATAGTTAAAGCATTGCCCAAGCCACCACATAGGTGTTTTGGAGGCTCATTGCCTAGGCAACAAATAGACATGCTTTATAGACAAAAGCATCTTACATGGACTGTAGTCGTAAATCATAATCAATACTCTACTTTTTCAAAAGAAAGAAAAAAGAAAAGAAAATAAATCTGGCTATCAAAAGGGCTTGTGGGCTTCAGCCTGTTGGGTAGTCTACTATTCTCATGGGTTTAAAAATCCATTTTAAGAAAGGAGCTTTAGAACAGAAGGTTGTCAGTCTTTTCCAGAAGTGGTCTTGAGGGTTGGATAAATGTGATATTGCAGGGTATAGCAACTAGCAAGGTAATGCCAACATCATATGATGGGGTTATTTAATGTGGAATTGTTATGGTAAAAACTGTCTTTTTATGATGTAGCACTAGATTTGTTACATCATGCCGGACATACAGTTTAAAACTAACACTGACACATCACTGGTCCCACAGGATGCACCAGATTGCAGTGTTTGAGGCACCTTATTTTTTAGACTGGTATGTCAAATAATATCTCATATGAATTGTGTCCTCATTGATTTTTTTTCTTTTTTTTTTTTTTTTTGTACTGGGCTTTTGGGGTTGCACTCTTTTTTCTTGGTCTGAACCCTCCTCTCTTTCTTATTGTCAACTTGTCATTAATAAAGAAAGAATTTACAATTGTTGTATCACCATCTATAAATTGTATCAGTTTCTTATGGTACTTCTCTGGCCTACTCGTTTGCCAGAAAGGATAGAATAATAAAGGAAATGTACTGGGAGACCTCTTTCCCCGGTTAATGTAGACTATTGAGACTTGGTTTTGTATGATAACGAGGGTAAGCCGCCAAGAGGCTGATCTTATTTTTTCTGTTTTTTTTTTTTTTGATAGATAACAACTGATTTTATTAGGTACAAACACAGTAAGGTGTACAATCCTTAGGTTAGGTATGAAGTTCAAGAGCATTCTGTGTATTTTCTGTGCTTTTTCCATTCTATATTAGTGAAGCATCTGATCTATTACCAGTCAAACGAAAATAGGAAAAAAAATAGAAAAGGGATAATGTCATATTGCTAGATTTTTCCTTCCATTATTGCCTTGAATAAGGCTCAACACATACATGTACCAGTGCATGTTTTGCTAAGTTTGCCTAGTATATAATATAAATTAAAAATGCTGTAAATGAGATGTTCTTTTTTCTTTTCAATTTGATTCTGCTGATTTTTTTACCAAATGCCAGCCATGTTGGAACCAAGTGGTTATGATTTGAGTCCGCTCCTCTCTCTCCCTCTCTCATTTGTAATAGTATGATCCTGTTAAAGGTTTAACAAGAATTGGTGAGCTACAATAGAACACCAGACACAGAGAATGGGCTGAAATTGCTTTTAGATAGGTAACGATTTTGATGCCTCATCAAAGATTGTTCCACTGCATGCAGCTGCACGGACAAAGAATTATAGTGGTGCAGAACTTGAAGGTCTTGTGAAAAGTGCAGCATCATTTGCCTTGAACCGACAACTAAGCTTAGATGATCTTACCAAGCCCATAGAAGAGGAGAATATAAAAATTACAATGGATGATTTTCTTCATGCACTCCAGGAAATTGTTCCTGCATTTGGAGCATCCACTGATAATCTTGAACGATGCAGGTAGATTTCACATGCAACTTTTTCCTTTTTAGTATAAAAATGCATCTTGTTTTAAAATTTCTTTATCTTTGGATGGTTGAACCGATCCCGGCTTAGGATTTGATTATCTTTGGTTTCAAACATATTTCTTAAAAAATTAATCGATTGGAATTTTGGCATTCATTTAAACCTTTTTTCAGTCAGGGCATTCATCTAAACATTAAGATAATGTTTTCTTTTACTTTGATGTACAAAATTTGAGTTTGTCTGATTACAGACTTGACTCCTGTATCCAAACCAAAACAATTGTCTTATTATAGTCCGACTCCTGTAACTCATTTGAATCAATATGCTAAGGTCTTCCTCCATAATCATGCTACAACTCTGTAACTCATTTGAATCCTATTGTACCAGGTCCTCAATATAAAATGTCAATCTGCATCTAAGCTTGAATTTTGTATATCTGATGTTCCACATAGGATGCATAGTGTATCTTAGGAGTCAACATTCAAAGTTATCCTTAGGCAATAGCTACCCGAGATATTTTTCCTTGGATTGTTTCATGCAAATACTTGCAAAATGGTTAAGAGTATCACAGCTAATATAGTTCGTGTTACTATAAGCATGATAGTTTAATAATAATCTATTAATTTTATAGCACCTTAGAATTAGAGTTGAAAGAAAAACTTCATGATTAGATGCTATCTCAATAGGTTTCTGGAAATGTATAAGAGATTGACTTTTCTTATCTTTCAAAGCTCTCCAACAAGATCATTGGGACTATGGAAATGCTGAGCAAATGAAGGCAACATCATACCTACATACAAGGTTAAAAGACGACAGAAAGTTGCAGCAATTATCCTTGGGTTATGCATAAGAGAAATAATAATTTTTTGATAAATGGTAGACTATGGTATTATATTTACTAAATCTAAAAAAAGAGTGACTAGCCCCAGCAATACAAGAGCTCTACATGGGTAATGAGATAAAACCATGACCATGCATTTGCATGTATATTTTCTCTACTTTCTATACATCAAAAGAAAAGTTGAATAAAATGTCTTTCTGTTGATTCCTGAAGTGGTCACGGTAAAAGTTCTCAAGTTCCCTTAAAATCAAGATCCAATGAACTCTCTCAATCTTGCCAATCAGAGAAATGTGATCAGACACCATGCCTTTGAAAATGTGGGAATTCCTCTCCCTCCAAATGATTGAACAAAGACTAGGGGTGTCAGTTGGACTGGATTTGGTCCAATCCAATCCAGTCCAATGTGAGTCCATTATAAATGGACCAGGTCCACTCCAATCCAATGAATATCTTGGATCATTTTGAACCGGTCCAATTCAACGTGTGGACTGTTCAATCTGTTCAAATTCGTTTTGATTTAAATTGGTTTCAACCCAAACCTGGTCCATTGACATCTATATTCTTATCTTATATCAATGGACTAGATATTAGCTTAATCCAACCAATCCAATATAAATTTATTACGGATGGACCAAGTCCAATCCAATCTAATAAATATTTTGGACCAGATTGGTCCAATCCAATATGTCTTATTGGTCCATCCAATCCATCCAAATTGATTTTCAACACAAACCAGTCCATTGACACCCTTAAAAAAGACTAAGACATAAAAAAGAAAAGTTAGAAAATCAGTCTAGTTTTATGCTTCGGAGATTCTCCTGTGGAACATATCTCTCTTTACTTCAGTGATTGATGGAGAAGATAGAGAATAAGAAAGATCTTCGCATGGTATTCATGTCTTTGGAGGAAGCATGATATGGTGCTCTTATAGAGATGACTGGTAGGTCTTTACTATGAAGCATAGTTGGCAAGGCAACGCCTAGGTGACAAGGTGCACTATGTATTATAAAATACTTTTTTATTCTTTATATTTTGACATTATAATTATAAAATAGGCACTATTAAACTAAAACATTCATTTTGTTTGTTTATATACTAATTTCTTTTTATTATTTTCTTATTTGTTAGGGTTTAATCAATATAAACATTGCTAAATGCTGTATTGAACCCCCAAAGACTCTAAAACCTGAACCAATAAGTAAGGAAGAACTTAAAATTTTGTCTAATCAACACATTTTCTTTTCTTCTTTTCCTATAACAAAAATAAGGGTTCAGCCCCTATATTTTTTGAATTTTCTTTCTCTTCTTTTTCTTCTCATGAATATGTTGATTTTCTATACTTTAACATGAACTCTATACTTTTCTTATGAAAATTATGAGTAATTCTTAAGGAAATATGATTATGGTACCTAGGGAGCTACCCTAGGATCTATGTTTTCTACATAAAAAAATTCATTGCCTAGGCGACTAGGCGACAAGGCACCCCCCCTGTCGCCTAGCCTTGCCTTGTTGCCTTGAAAACTATGCTATGAAGTCTTAATTGGATCGACATAGGAACATGCATGATAAAGATGTACTTAGTGTGGAACACCCGGTAGGACAATATATTGACACCAATGTCTTGTTTAGCCTAAACTTTATTTTTTGTTTTGTTTTTGCATTGGTCATGGATGAAGTAATTTGATTAAGTAATTTGGTCTTTACAAGGGAATGCCCTGTTGATGGCATTGTTTTGATTGATCATACTAGTGAGAGGGTATGTGTGTGGCTAGAACTATTTGGAAATGCTTTTGGATATTTAAAACATATGCAGTTTTATATTAGTATAATAAGAGTAGAAGCTAATATAAAGATTGATGACCAAAATATTCCCAAAAAATGATCACTTTTGATACCTAGGTTTGACTATTTCTAAGGTGGAGAAGTGCCTCTATAGTGTTTTGTGACAGCCACCAATACCAATCAAACTAATGGGAGAATTCATAAAATGGCCACAAGTCCAGCCATGCAATATCGTATAAAATGTGTAGCTAAGAATAAATGCCCGTACAATTTCTTTTGATTGTTTGTTATTGATAATCATCGGCAGTTTTGTGGAATCAAAGAGAATATCATGCATTTGAAATTTAAGAATGAATGAAGAGATGAAGGACTCATGCAATTCCTTGGTGTGACATATCTCTGCTATCATTGGATTGGGACTCTGTAATTATCCTTCTTTGGTTATGGTCTCACAACTAGCTTTACCGAGTGGCAACTATGGTATATTCAGGGCCAATAGAGGACAGGAACTCAAATTTAGCAATGCTACCATCTTTTCGTCAAGGCTTGCATTTTTCTCCATTACGAGGGCCATTAGACTGGAGATGGTGATTATTTGGAACAATGGAAAGGGAGAGATTCCATGGGTATTATGTTTTGCACTCAGGGAGACTTTGATTCTAGCTAATAACCTGAATACCTTATTTAGTTGATCTAGAAGATCTGTGAATTCCTTGGTAGATGAGCTTAGTAGAGAAAAGGAAAATTGGATGGAGCTGTATTTTGGGCTTTCCATCCCTTGGTAGACAACATGGTGACGCTGCAACTTGGGAGTGGGTGAACTAGGTGTCTGTTTTGTATTCATGAGGCAATTATTATCCTTCTATCCTATTGCCATTTTCATATTGCTGATTTTAATAAACTTTCATGGATCTGCTAATGATTAAAGAGAAAAGTTGAAGATGAAATCTTGCTAAGTTGGGAAGGTTTGTATTTACTGATTCATATATTGCATAACCCTTATTTTTCTTTTTATCCATTTCTTCTAAGTTAATAAATGCATATGCTGATTCCACATCACACACGACCTGTATATTTCTTTTCTCCTGTTAGAGAACTCTTTTGTCTATCATTGGTCATGCCTGCCTTAATCTGGCAGCCCCTGCTCTCACACCCATTTGACACTGCAAAACTATGCAATAAATATCCCCATTTCTGGAACATATAATTCTCTACATTTTAATCATGTTATTCAAAATAACCTAGATTTTACCATCAATGTGATGCTTTAGTGCTGACAGCAAGCAACGAAGTTTTTAGATATATTTTTTCTTCCATTGCATCATCATTATCCAAGCCTTATTCGAACTATATGGGGTCAGCTACATGAATCCTGTTTTGCCATTCCATTGTGTTCAATGCCATATCCTTTGTTAGATTATGAGTGCTAAAATCATTTCTTACTACTTCAACCCATGCAACCTCACAGATGAGGTGCCATTTGCAAACCAACTGAAATATGGGCTCTAGTCCATTCTTATAACCACAAGTATCTTAATGGATGTTTTTTTTCTTTTTCAAACAACACCATTAATTAGGCTAGCATGCAAATCAAGACCAATTGCTGATAGTAGGGTTATAGAACGTATTTTCAGCTCATGCTTTCATCTCCTGTCCAGATCAGCTTCATTACATAAATATCATTGGCCACCTGATTTAAACTAACTGTAACATGCAGACTTAATGGTGTGGTGGACTGTGGTGAGCGGCATAAGCACATCCAGGATAGAGCTATGTTACTGGTAGAGCAAGTTAAAGTTAGTAGAGGAAGCCCACTAGTTACTTGCCTTCTGGAAGGCCCAAGTGGGAGGTATGTCTTCTTGCTTCTTCATATATGTTTTCTTTTTGTCACAATTCTAAACCTTTAATTTGAACAGTGGCAAGACTGCAATGGCAGCTACTATTGGCATTGCCAGTGATTTCCCCTATGTCAAGATAGTAAGCTCCTTCGCATTTTGAGTATTTATTGAATTTATTTGAACCTCCTTTTCCTTTTCTTGGTTTTGACTTCAAATGTCTCTGCGTGAGTGCAGATATCTGCAGAAACGATGATCGGTCTTAGCGAAAGCACTAAATGTGCTCTGATTGTCAAGGTCTGTTATATTAACCTTAATTTTCTAAACCTTCTTCAATGGATCTAGGAAAAATTACTGATTCATCTCAAGTAAGAAGAATGACTTGTGCAACTTCTGGGTTGCCTTCAATTGTAGAAGAAGAAATCTTGTATAGAACACATCATTGAATTGTCTTACTTTCATTTCTGTCTAGATGATCAGCCTTAAAAAATCTTGTTTGGAAAAGCTTAAACCCATTTATGATCAGATATTCTTCACAGGTGTTTGAGGATGCATACAAATCACCATTGAGCATTATCATCCTTGATGACATTGAAAGGTAATTCCTGATTTGAAACTGTAGCATTCATAATTTTCTATTTTTCTTTTCTTCCTCTTTGTGTTAATTTTTTAAGCTCAACGGTCAGTCATATCAATACATGATGCAGGTTGTTGGAGTATGTTCCAATTGGACCTCGTTTTTCAAATTTGATTTCTCAGACGTTATTGGTCTTCCTCAAACGACTCCCTTCAAAGGTTTTCCCTTCTACTTTTTTCCTTGTTGACAATCCGAGACAATTAATAGATTATGTGGATAGAACTAAATTTCATGGAGGCTTGAGTGGCAAGACTGGCTCAGTACTGCAAAGCGTTCCCAGGTTTCAGCACCTCAAGGCAACCTTGTAATGTCCAGGTGGCAGTGGAGATGCCACTGTTCCATGCACCTTGTAGACCTTGGAAACTGCAATTTAGAGTTCTATTTAAAATATGTTTCACAGAAGTTCTCTTTTCTACTAAGATAGCTCTTTGGTTGGAACAAGTACCACCAATTTTCCATTAGGGTAATCACATCACCCCTGGATGTTTAGACACATGTTGAGGGAAATTAGATTCTCAGATGAGGATCTGAATGTGAGTTTTAACTGGTTAAAAGGTCTGCAAATCATCTAGCAGACAGGCTAGCTAAAGAGGGGGCTAATAGTGCTTCTTCCTACTTAATCCCTTGAGGGGAACTGTATTGGAGAATGAGCTTGCTAGTGTGATTAGGCCACTGTGGGGATGTAAGATATTTAGCATTATACATGTTGATTTAGTTAGTCTTACTTTAGTTTAGTGCCGCAAGGGCAAATATGTAATTTTATATTTTATTATTTGAGTGGTCGCCATAATATAAATATCAATCAAAAAGGCTGGCACCGCCAACTGATGTTTTTCTCTCCAAAACCTTTTTTTTCTCTTTTCTCTCTTCTCCCTCCTCTTCTCTCACTATTCCGAGATCCTATTGCGTGTTTAGTGACAGATCAAATCTTGGGAGTAGTGCGATCGGTCCTTTCCTTTCTCCAGCTGCTTTCTTTGTTAATTGGTGATCGAATCAAAGAAGAGGGACTTCTAGTTGATGTGAGGAGGCTTGTTGTGTGATTCTTCCTCTCCCCTCTTGGTCATGGGCCTAGAAAACACCAAGGGGAGGGAAGCCGAATGCTGTGAAAGGTTTTCTCTTTCTCCTCAACTTTGTGGATCGAATTGATCCTTCTGTACCCAGGTAAGTGGGTTATGTGGGTCTAATGACCCGTGGCTATTGTGAGAGTGTTTCCTCTTAGCATATGTGGATCGAGTGATCCTTCTGTCTTCTGAGGATTCTGGTATATCTGGTGTGACCTCTAGTCAGAGTGGAATGGGTGAAGGCTTTGACATGAGTTTTCCCATGGCTGTGATTCCCATTGATGGTCTCAATTACGTAGAATGGTCAAGGAGAATCAAGCTCTACATAACTGCAAGGGGAAAAGTGGGGTATATCAATGGTAGAGTCAAGGAACCACAATTTAGAGTGTAACCACCAATATCATCAGATTCATTGGGGACAAATCCTATCCAACCAGGTACTCTCATTCCAATTGATGTTTTTGACCCTCTTGCTATTGATACTTCATTTGTAAATGACCTGGGCATCCCTATTGCAAAAAGGAAGGGAGTTAGGTCTTGTATCACTAAGCATCCTATTTCACATTTTGTTTCCTATGAGAACATCTCATCCTCTTTTTGTACTTTCCTTTCTTTCATTGACAGTGCCCCTATCACTAAAAAGTGGCAGAAACTCTCTTAGTACCTGAATGGATAGATGCAATTAAAGAAGAGATAAATGCCTTACATAAAAATGGCACGTGGGAGTTAGTGGATCTTCCTAAGGCACAATGAAGCACAAAGTTGATGGCATAATAGAAATGTACAAGGCCAGGTTGGTGGAAAAAGGGTTTACCCAGGTATATGGAGTAGATAACAGAGACTTTTGCTCTAGTAGGTAAGATGAACTCCATTAAAGTTCTTTTCTCTCTTGTTGCAAATCTTGATTGGGATCTTCATTAGCTAGACATTAGAAACGCCTTCTTGAATGGAGACCTTGAGAAAGAGGTGTACATGATACAACCTCCTAGCTTTAGTGCCCATGGTAAAGAGTAGAAAGTGTGCAGGTTAAAGAAGTCCTTGTATGGTCTAAAACAATCACCAAGAGCTTGGTTCAATAAGTTTCATCTAGCTATGTAGCAGATTAGCTACAAACAGTGTCAGACTGACCATACACTATTTGTGAAAAAGGGGAAGGAAAGATTGCAGCCTTGACAGTGTATATTGATGGCATAGTGATCACAGGTGACTGAAAAGTTGAAATTCAGAGGCTAAAGGATCTCTTAGCCACTCAATTTGATGTGAAGGATCTATGTCCCCTATGCTATTTCCTTGGAATTGAAGTGGCCCACTCACAAAAGGGGATATTCGTTTCTCAAAGGAAATACATCCTAAA
Organism: Nelumbo lutea; assembly: GCF_056320005.1. Classification (NCBI taxonomy): domain Eukaryota; kingdom Viridiplantae; phylum Streptophyta; class Magnoliopsida; order Proteales; family Nelumbonaceae; genus Nelumbo; species Nelumbo lutea. Next base: position 86,263,541 of record NC_142684.1, on the reverse strand, counting down.
TCCATTACATGATTCAGGAAAACTAGGTTTAAGCCAGTTGACTTTCCTATTGATCCAAATCACATATTGGGTGATTGTTGTGGTGAGGTTATCAAGGGTGTAAAGCAATTCCAAAGACTTGTGGGAAGGCTCTTGTATTTGTCCATGACCCGGCTAGACATTGCTTATGTCGTAGGTGTTCTTAGGCGGTTCATGCATGCTCCTAAGACCACACACTTAGAGGTAGTTGAGAGAATCCCCAAATATTTAAAGAAGTTTCCAAGAGCTTGTTTGCTATTCCAGAAAAATGGCATTTGAAGATTGAAGTGTATACAGATGTTGATTGGGCTAGATTAGTTGATGACAAAAAGTCCCACTAGTGGGTATTATTCTTTTGTGGGAGGAAACCTAGTCACATAGAGAAGCAGGAAACAAAGTGTGATTGATAAGTCTGAAGCTAAGTATAGAGCAATGTCCCATGAAGTGGCTGAAGTTATGTGAATAAAGAATTTGTTGAGTGAACTGGGTTTTCTAGTAGATAGCCCCATGTCCTTGTATTTTTATAACAAGTCTGCCATCAAGAGTGCAGCCAACCCAGTTCTTTATGATAAGTCTCGCCGCTATTCTATCACCGGTGAACTGGTTCAAGGGCGCTCTCCCTCCTAAAATGGAAGAGAGGTAGAAGACGCGAGAAAGAGAGAGAGAGAGAAAAAAGGAAGAGAAATCTCAATACTTCATTCATTATTGTTCATGCATTCGTTCATTGGCCTATATAGTGCATGGCCAGCTGACAAGCTAACAACCTGTAACCGATTCTGAGCATTTCACAGGCTATGATTACTTTTCTATACATGGGCGTCGAGTGTATACGAACGTAATGGGTGGTGCCACCCACGTAAACCTTGTGGTGTTCAGGACTAATGTATGGGCCTATTGGGCCTGACTTACTCCGCCTGGGTCTTCTCCTCTACTGGGTCTTCGAGAACGACCTTGTCCTCAAGGTCGAGAGAGGGGAATTGCTTCTGGAGTTAGTCATAATCTTCCCACGTGGCATCCTCTTGAGGCAAGCCATGCCATATGACTAGAGCCTGCTTAAGGACCATACTGCCCTTGTGAACCCAACACAAGTCTTTGATCACTAGTGGCTCGAACATCACTTCCCCTGTCTTTGTGAATGGTGGAAGAGTGGGGTTCATCACATCGGTGGAATCCAAGCACGGTTTCAGAAGGCTGACATGGAAGACGGGGTGCAACTGGCACTCAGAAGGTAGGTGGAGACGGTAGGCCACAAGCCCAATTTTCTCTGCCACCTGAAATGGGTCGAAGTATCTTGGAGATAGTTTCTGGGATGCTCTCTTCACCAGAGAGGCCTGTCTATACGGTTGGAGTCATAGATAGACCCAGAGAACTCCAATTCCCGATGCTTTCTTCCATAGGTTAATTTCATTCGTTGGTGGGCCTGTTGTAAGTGGAATTTGAGAAGTTTGAGTGTACTGTCTCTCGCGTGTAGTTGTGTCTCCACCTCGGCTTCTGGTTCATAAGGTAGGATGGAGGGAGGTTCGTAGCCGTACAGAACCTTAAAGGGAGTCGTTCCAGCTGAAACCTGGAACGTGGTATTATACCAATATTCAGCCCAGGGTAGCCACTGAGCCCACTGCTTAGGTCTATCACCCACAAAGCATCTCAAGTATGCCTCCAAGCAGCGGTTGACAACTTCAGACTGCCCGTCTGTCTGAGGATGGTAGCTGGTTAATGCAATATCCGGACCCCTTGAATAGTAAAGTATGCCTTCCAGAAAGTACTCATGAAAAGGGAATCCTGATCTGTTAAAATGGACTGTGGCATCCCATGGAGCTTGGCCACCTCCCGGATGTAAGCCTGGGCCACCGTACCTGCTGAGTAGGGTCTGGAGAGGCTTATAAAGTGAGCATATTTACTCAGTCAATCCACCACCACCAACACCACTGATTTCCCATGTGACGTGGGTAATCCAGTTATGAAGTCCACCATGACCTCTTCCCACACCCTCTCCGGAATGAGTAGAGGTTGCAACAACCCGGCCGGAGTCTGGGTCTATATTTCTGCTACTTGCAAATAGTACATCGGACTACAAACTCCTGCACCATCCGTTTCATACCTTTCTAGTAGTAGTGGGCTGCAGGCGTTTATAGGTGCGGAGAGATCCGGCATGTCCCCCTTGGGCCGAGTCATGGAAGAGTCGAAGTAGCTCTTGATGATACTTGGATTCTCCCGACACCACCATACGCCCCTTGTAGTAGAGAACCCCATTTTGGACTTTGTATCTTGGGGCCTGTGCAGAATCCTCAAGGACCTGGGCTCGAGTTTGGGTTAAATGGGGATCGTCTTGGGCTTCTTGCTTCAATTGTGTAGATAGTGGGTAAATCAGCCTAGACCAGCCCAACAAGTGAAAGTCTTTAGCTCTAGAGAGTGTATCTGCCACGGCATTAGAGGGTCACTCAATAGCAAAGTCAAACCCCATTAACTTGTAGGCCCACTTACGCTGATTAGGGCCCAAAACTCGTTGCTCCAGCAGGTGCTTAATGCTGCGTGTGGTCTATCCTAACAATAAACCTTCGGCCCAGAAGATATGCTCTCCATCTTTGATCTGCCAAAGCAATACCCATGAGCTCCTTCTCATAAGTAGACTTAGCTTGAGCGTGTGGAGAAAGAGCCTTGCTGAAGTAGGCCAAGGGTTGGCCTTGCTGCATCAGCTTGAGGTGTCGGCCTCCACAGTAAACTCCAGATCAAAATTAGGGAGGGATAGTGTAGGTGGAGTGGTTACGGCTTCTTTTAAGTGCCTGAAAGGCTTCTTCAGCTTGCTGGTCCCACACAAATGAGTGTTTCCTCAACAACCGTGCAAGGGGAGTGGCAAGAACTCCATATCCTTTAATTAACCAGCGGTAGTAACCTGTCAGCCCAACGAACCCCCGAGAGCCCGTGGAGTGCTAGGTTGGGTCTATGAGAGCATGCAATTAATTTTCTCTGGGTCTGTGTACATCTGTCCTCCAGTGATTTGGGTCTGTCCAAACGAACACTTTGAGGGCTTGGCGATCAATTGATGTTGTCGTAGTAGATTTAACACACACTGCAAGTGTTCCAAATGGGAGGCCCAACTTGAACTGTAAACAAGTATATCATCGAAGAACACCAACACAAATAGGCGCAGATAAGTCTTGAAAATCCCGTTCATGAGTCTAGAATGAAAAGGGGGCATTAGTCAGTCCAAAAGGCATCACTAGTAACTCAAAATGTCCATCTAATGTCCTGAAAGCAGTTTTGTGAACATCTTTGGGATGGACCCGGAACTGATGGTAGCCGGATTGTAGGTCCATCTTAGAGAAGTATTTGGCTTGGCCCAACTCATCAAATAGTTCTTCAATTAAAGGTATGGGATACCTATCTTTGAATGTGATGTGGTTCAAGGTTTTATAGTCCACACAAAACCTCCAACTTTCATCATTCTTTCTTACCACAGGGGAGGAAAAGGGGTTGTTGCTGGGCAGGATAAAACCTTTGTCTAACAGCTCGGTCACCATACGCTCCACCTCCACTCTTTGGTAATGGGGGTAGCAGTAGGGTCTGACATTGGTCAGCGGGGCTCCAGGTTGGATAGGAATTCGATGGTCATAAGCTCAAGTGGGTGGTAATGAGATAGGTTCTTGGAAGATGTCGGAGGTGAGGGGGTGCAGCTCCTGCGACAGTATGGACCCGACCCATATTCATCTTATAGGTCCCAACCGAATACAAAGAGTCGTATATTTCGGGGGGTTTTCTCTTTTGTATATAGAGAGTCTCAGTCTTTTGTGAGAGGTGAGTAACTTTGGGTGTATTTGGGGCTTAGGGTTTTCTGTGAGAGCACAGCTCTGTATTTCTTCTCCATTACCTACTTAAGAGTGGATTTTTTGTTGCTATTTGAATCTCTTTTCTTGGGTTTTTCATAACAAACTACTATCAAAGCCCTATTTTTCGTTTGGCACTTATAATGTCATCAATGAAGTTTGATATTGAGAAGTTCGATGGTAGCATAAGTTTTCAGTATTTGGCAAGTCAAGATGCATGCCATTTTGGGACAAGGCGAACTACACAAAGCTCTGTACGGGAAGGAGAAGAAACCTGCAACAATGAGTGATGAAGAATGGGAGGAGTTAGATTTTAAAGCCCTAATCACAATTCAGTTGTTGCTATCAAACGAAGTTTTGCAGGAAGTCATTCATGAGAAGACCGCTACAGGTTTATGGCGACAGTTAGAGTCTCTATACTTGTCAAAATCTCTTTCTAGTAAGCTCTACTTAAAGCAACAACTATTCCTGTTTCAAATGGCTGGAAGTACACCTATAAAATCTCATATTGATGAATTTAACTCTATTATTATGGACTTGCAAAATATTGATGTTAAGGTTGAAGATGAAGACGATGCCCTTTTATTACTCTGTTCCTTACCACCCTTATATAAGTCTTTTAGAGAGTCTCTCATCTATGGTAGAGACACCATTAGTACAGAGGATGTTAAAAAGGCATTACTCTCTAAAGAGGTGATTGATAAAAACTTGACTATGAATAGGGGTGATAGTCAAGACTTTGGATTGCTTGCAAGATGGAGGTCTAAGGATAAGGGCTCAAGTAGTAAACCGAAGTCTAGATCAAAATCTAGATATAAGAACTTGACCTATAACTAATGTCATAAGAAAGGGCACATCAAGTCAGAATGTTATAAGTTGAAAAATAAAACCCAAAATGAAGAAAAAAAAAATAGCTCTGCAGAGGCTGGTGTGGCTGAGGATGAGAATGTGGATATTCTCTTAGTGAGAGATGATAGAACCAGATCCAATGATGAATGGATTTTGGATTGGGATTGTTCCTACCATATGTGTCCCAACAGGGACTGGTTCACCTATGAATCTATTAATGGTGGGGTTGTATTGATGGGTAATAATGCCTCATATAAAAATAAGGGAAAATGAATAATTCGAATCAAAATGCATGATGGTGTTGTGAGAACATTAACAAATGTACGGCATGTACTAGACTTAAAGAAAAATCTCATCTCTCTTGGCACTCTAGATGTTGATGGGTGAAAATACTCAACTGAAGGTGGAGTTCTGAAAATCAGCAATGGTGCTCTTATTGTGATGAAAGGCATGAGGATAGGATGTCTGTATGTGCTACAGGGTACTACTATCATAGGTTCAATTGTAATTTCTACATCATCTCTATCTGAGTCCAACACCACCAAGTTATGGCACATGAGGCTAGGACATATGAGTGAAAGGGGACTTACTATGTTAAGTAGGAGAGGTCTTCTTTGTGGCCAAAGTACAGGAAATCTTGACTTCTGTGAACCTTGTATTTTCGGGAAACTGAAAAGAACCAGTTTTAGTACAGTCGTTCATAGGACAAAGAGCACTTTGGATTATGTCCACTCAAAACTATGGAGACCTTCAAAAGTTCCATCAAAGGGTAGTGCTTGATATCTTCTTACCATCATCGATGACTACTCCAAGAAGGTATGGGTTTATTTTCTGAAGCATAAGAATGATGTATTTGTGACTTTTAAATAATGGAAAACTTTGCTTGAAAAGCAAATAGAAAAACAAGTCAAGCAATTGAGAACAGATAATGGTTTAGAGTTTTGTGAAAATGAATTTAATGAGTTTTGCAAAAATGAAGGCATTGTAAGACATCATACTATTGTCAAAACACCACAGCAGAATGGAGTTGCAGAACATATGAACAAAACTCTACTAGAGAGAGCAAGGTGCATGTTGTCAAATGCTGGTCTCTCAAAGGATTTTTTGGCAGAAGTAGTTAATATGTCTTGTCACCTTGTAAATCGATCTCCATCTACAGCCATTGAACGTAAGACTCCAAAAGAGGTATGGTCTGGCAAACCTCCTAATTATTTAAATTTGAAAATATTTGGTTGTCTAGCATATGCACATGTGAACGAAGGAAAGCTTAAGCCTAGGGCCAAGAAGTGCATATTTCTTGGTTATGCTTCAAGTGTGAAGGGATACCGAATGTGGTGTCTTGATTCTAAATCACCAAAATTTATAGTTAACAGAGATCTTACTTTTGAAAAGTCTGCTATGTTTCACCTAAGAAATGAGTCTTTAAATTCTTGTGATGCAAATAAAACAAAAGGTTCATGAAAGGTGGAGTTAGAAGTTAGAAGTGCTTCCTCACCTCAGTTTACATAAGTCTAGGTGCCCATTTCTATTGAAATAGAAGAACATGTACAAGAGGAAAAAGAGAATGAGCAGTATTCTATTGCTAGAGATAGAACAAGGAGAGAGGTTAGACCACCTCAGAGATATGGTTATACTAATCTAGTTGCCTATGCATTGTTAATTGTAGAGAATGGTGATGTTTTAGAACCCAATACTTATGCAGAAGCTATCTCATCTGTTAATTTTTTTTGCTAAGTGGTTGACAGCTATGCATGAAAAGATTGAATCCTTGCATAAGAACCAAACTTGGGAGTTGATAAGACCACCTAAAGGAAAGAAGATTGTTGGATGGAAATGGGTTTGCAAAAGGAAAGAAGGTACTCCAGGTGTAGAGGGTGCTAGATATAAGGCACGATTGGTTGCAAAAGGCTATAGTCAGGTATAAGGTGTTGATTTTAATGATGTTTTCTCACCGGTTGTTAGACATAGCTCCATTCGTGTTTTTCTTGCTTTTGTTGTCATGCATAATTTGGAATTAGAATAGTTAGATGTTAAAACTATTTTTTTTTTTGCATAGAGAACTTGATGAATAGATTTATATGCATCAACCTGAGGGTTTTGTTGTTGAAGGGATGGAAGATCATGTTTGCTTGTTAAAAAAATCTCTATATGGCTTAAAACAGTCTTCTAGACAATGGTATAGAAGATTTGACTCTTTTATGGTGGCTCTTGGGTATTCTAGATGCAAGTATGATAGTTGTGTTTATTTCAGGAAACTTATAGATGATTCTTTTGTTTACTTGTTGCTTTATGTTGATGATATGCTTATTGTAGCTAGAGAAATATCTGAGATCAATAGATTATAAGCACGGTTGAGTGGTGAGTTTGAAATGAAAGATCTAGGTGAAACAAAGAAAATCCTTGGCATGGAGATTCAGAGGGACCGAAAAGCAGGGAAGTTGTATTTGACACAACATAAGTATGTTGAGAAGGTCTTACAACGCTTTGGCATAAAATATTATAAACCATTAAGTACTCCTATTGCAGCCCACTTCAGACTTTCAACAAATTTATTACCATAGACAAATGAAGAAGAAAAATATATGTCACATGTCCCATACTCCAGTGCAATTGGGAGTATTATGTATGCCATGATTTGCACATGACCTGACATTTCACATGTAGTTAGTATGGTGAGCAGATATATGTCATGTCCTAACAAGACACATTGGCAGGCAGTGAAGTGGATTCTCAAATACTTGAAAAGAACATCAAATACTTGTTTGAAGTTTGGGAGGAGTAGTGGTAGTTTGATGGGTTATGTTGATTCAGATTATGCAGGTGATCTTGACAGGAGAAGATCACTCAGAAGTTATGTATTATTTATTGGTGGTTGTGTTGTTAGTTGAAAAGCTACTTGTTTAGTGAATTCAGTTTGGGTCCAAAGGTGATTGTTGTCTATTGTGATAGTCAGAGTGCTATTCATCTAACTAAGGATCAAATGTACCATGAGAGGACGAAACACATTGATGTGAAGTATCATTTTGTTCGTGATGTTATAGAACAAGGAGATATCATTGTGAAGAAGATCAGTATTGTAGATAACCCAGGTGATATGTCAATAAAACCTCCTCTTGTGGCTAAGTTCAAGCATTGTTTGGACTTGATTGGTGTTTGCAACATTTGAATTTGTCTTTTGGGACTTTTGTTGGAGAAGGTGGAGGGAGATTACTATTCTGTGATGCTTGAGAGAATTCAAGCCAAGGTGGAGATTTGTTATATTTGTGCCTTGAATTCTTTATGGCGACCCGCTTCATGAATTCTTTGGGTGTATTTGAGGCTTAGGTTTTTTTGTGAGAGCACAACTCTGTATTTCTTCTCCATTACCTACTTTATAATGGATTTATGTTCCTCCTTCACCCATGGACGTAGGCTATAAGCCGAACCACATAAATCAATGTGTTCTCTGTGCTTGTTTCTTTTTATCTCTGTTTTACTTTCATTTTTTATTGCCATTCAAATCAGTTTTCTTAGGTTTTTTGTAACAGTTTCTTGTAAGTGGAGTGGGCCCAATGGGCATTGAACCCATGCTCATTAGCAATGGAGTAGAGTCTTGCTGACAAGACTTAAGAACCCCCTCCAAGCTGTCTACGGTTATGGGCTAGGCCTTAATCCCTTTTAACGTGTAAGAACTGCCCTCATAATTAAACTGCATAGTCAAGTCAGCCCAGTTACACACTACAGGGCCTAACAACTGTAGCCATTGTATGCCCAAGGCAACATCTGCCCCGGTGAATTCTAATGGATGTAGGTCCACCTTAAATTGGTACCCCTGAATCTTCAATTCTATTGATTTGCACCTTCCATCAAAAGAGATTTGGTGGCCATTGGCCACGTTAACTGCAAACGGGGAGACGGGTTCTACAATTAACCCAAGTTATTTGGCTAGTCGGGGAGTAATAAAATTTAGAGGGCTTCCACTATCAATCAAGATAGTTTGGGTTTCAAAATCTTCCTCTCCTTCTACTTATAGAAGATAGACGTGCTGGTAGGGGTGAGCAAAAAAAATGAAAAACCTAACCGACCGAAACCAAACCAAAAAACTTGGGCCCCCTACGTGTTTTTAAAAAACCAAAGGTACCGGTTCGGTTTTGGTTAACCAATTTAAAAAACCAGCGGTCAACCAAACCGACTAGTATACATGTTTTTCTATATATTTTTTATATATTTTCTATATATTTATGTATATTATATATGTTTTATATATTTTATATATTATAAATTAATAAATATGCATTATATATATATATTTATTTATTTATAATTTTCTATTATATATTTATACATATTTATAATAAATATTATAAAGTCAAAAAACTAAAAAACCGATGAATCGAACTGGTCAACCGGTTGATTAATTGGTTTTGGTTCTGTTCCAGTTACCAGTTTTCCCATTACCGATTCGATTTACACAAAAGGCCCCCTACGTGTTGGGCCTTGCATTTGTGGCCTAGGACAAATTTTTCGTTGCAATTATAGCAAAGGCCCTTCTCCCTACGAGGCTACATTTCCGACCAAGATAGTTTCTAGTAAGGGAGGGTCATAGCTCCAGTCCTTCTGTTAGGAGCAGTTGGTAAGGGAACTGGTTTGGGAGTAATAGGGGTTGGAAGTAGAGGCCTGGGTTTCGAATCCACCTTGGGATAGGGTCCTTTCTGAGTCAGGCCCGCCTGAGGCCCATAAGGCTTCCCTAATTTCTTAAGCTGGTCCACCCTCTCCTCATGAAGTTTGGCCAATCCCACTGCTGCCATCAAGGTGGTTGGCTACATGGTGTTCACCTCTATTCGAATGTCCTCCCTTAAACCCCTTATAAAGCATCTCACTAGAGCGGCCTCCGGTCAGTCGTGAACCCAGGTGGCCAACCATTCGAATTCATTCTGATACTCTCTAATTATCCCTATCTATCTCACCTGAGAGAGTGACTCGTTGAAATTTTCATAACCAGAAGGACCGAACCTCACGTGTAACTCGTTGAATTCATTCTGATACTCTCTAATTTTCATAACCAGAAGGACCGAACCTCATGATAGCTTCGCCATCCATGTGTATGGTGCAACAATGAAGACCCTCTGATCTACTAGGGTCTTGTGGAATTCAAAGTAAAGTTCAGCCCGGTAAATCCAAGGAATAGGATCATCACCTGAGTACAAAGGAAAATTGATCTTGGCAGCCTTGACTGGGAATGCTCCTCCTCGCTTAACTCCACTGCTGCTAGATCCTTCAATCTCCATGGATCTAGGAGCTAATGACATTCGTTCGAATTGACCTACCAGTGCTGAGAGGGTCTCCTTGATTTCTCTCAGCTCATTGGTGGTCTGTCGAACTTCACCTTCTGTGCGGTCAATTCTTTCTTCTGCAGACGAGGCCCTGGTGGTTGGCATCGTAGCAAGGCTCTGATACCAATTGATAAGTCCCGCTGCTATTCTATCACCGGTGAGCTGATTCGAGGGAGCTCGCCCTCCTGAAATGGAAGAGAGGTAGAAGATGTGAGAGAGCAGAGAGAGAGAGAGAGAGAAAAAGGAGGAGAAATCTCAATACTTCATTCATTATTGTTCATGCATTTATTCATTGGCCTATATAATGCATGGCCAACTAACAAGCTAACAACCTGTAACCGATTCTAAGCATTTCACAGGCTATGATTACTTTTCTATACGTGGGCGTCGGGTGTATTCGAACTTGATGGGCGGTGCCACCCGCGTGAACCTTGTGGTGTTCTGGACTGACGTATGGGCCTGTTGGGTCTGACTTTCTCCATATGGGTCTTCTCCTCTACTAGGCTTAACATTGACAAATACTTTATCAGAGAGAAAATTGTTAATGGAGAAGTGTGCATCCTATATGTTAGTTCTGAGTAACTTGTAGATATATTTATAAAAGGTTTACATCACTCGTGACACAATGACTTATGTAACAAATTGGGCATGATTGGTATCTATGTCCCAAGTTGAGGAGGAGTGTTGAATAAGTTAGTCTTACTTTAATTTAGTGCCGCAAGGGCACATATGTAATTTTACATTGTTTTATTATTTGCGTGATCGCCCTAATATAAATATCAAAAAAGCTGGCACCGCCAACTGATATTTTTCTCTCCAAAACTTTTTTTTCTCTCTTCTCCCTCTTCTCTCACTATTTTGAGATCCTGCTGCGTGTTTACCAACTAAAAAAATACATATATATCTGTAGCGAGTTCTTGAATCAATTACCACTTTTCTGAGAACTTCTTAGTTCTGTGCTTGCCTAGCACTTTGCCTCGTTATTTTGTGTATTTGACCAGAATTGTTTAAAATTCTTTTTTGTAATTTTGATTGTAAAGCTAGATCTACTTAGCATTATTGACCTCAGAATGAATACCTGAAAATGACTATCTCTTACTCATAGAACTATATCAAGTTCTAATTTAATCTTGTATGCCATATTAATACAAAGCTCCACCTGATCAGTATTTGGATACCCATACTGTGTCTGGAAATAGCTGATCCTTTGATTACTGATGTTTTTCGAACTTGATGTTGTAATATTTGGCCCAACTTTCTTCTGGTAGTTAATTTCATTCTTGTTTTTCTGAAAATTGTGTTTCCTATCTATCTATGACCTTATCCACCACTAGTTCTATAAAGGTGAATCCATTATTTGGACCAACTTCCTGTTTTCTTTTTCTTATTCATTCTTGTTTTGCTGTCAGGGGAAAAAACTCTTGGTGATTGGAACAACTAGTGAGGCAGATTTCCTGGATTCACTTGGTATCTGTGATGCTTTCTCTGTGACTTACCATGTCCCACAATTGAAAACCGAGGATGCCAGAAAGGTAAGTCATCATCATCACTTGTCATAGCTTTGTCTTTACCATTTGGGTAATGAGTCTTCTTTCCCATTCCATTCTATATATGGCGATACCCTTCATCAGTGCTGAGAGATGAATTCAAACAAGTGCCAAACAAGCACAGAACAGAGTAACTGTTAATGATCATGCAGCAAAAACCATTAAGTACTTTACTGCCTCTTAGAGACACTTGTTTCACTTAGCTTGAAATATTGTAACTTGCAAGAAGCCAATGGCAATACATGTCTCTTAGAGCCATCCAAAGTATACATATATTTTGACATAACTTTTGGATACGTCTACATGTGCATTTTTAGATCTATATACAGTTTGTATGCATATATCACCATAAACAATATTTTTCTAGGTGCTTCCTACTTTATAATTTTTTAAAATATGTGGTGCCTTTTTTTATATGCACCAAATGAATGAATTCATGCATACACTATATATAGAGAGAGGAAGGAAATGTGTTTCTTTTCAGAGTTGACAGTCTCCTAGCTCAAATCCAGGAGGTTAGCTGGTTTGATCTTGACATTTTGTACACATGCTAGCTCTGTCTATCTTAATTCTGGGGAAAAATTACCCAATTTTGCTTTTGACAGAAGGGTGGTGAACATTCATATTTGGAGTTACTGGCTTAAAACCTCTATGGATATGCCTGGGGAGAAGATTTTAATGTCCATGTCTGAATTTAGATTGTTTTGTACCTCTGCCTTGGTGTTAATATAGGAATGGATCTCATAGTTTTAAGATAGTTTATCTTATCAAAAATCACTGGAATCTCCTTGGTTGTTTGTAAAACTACTATTTTTTATTCCTGTATATCTGAGTTTGAACTTTGAAATATTGTCAGATTTAAGTCCTTCACTCTCACAATGTCAATCAGGTCTTTTATTGTGTTCTGTCTATGAAGCTCTGGATTATGTTTACATGACCCATGTTTCTTTGCACAGGTTTTAGAACAGTTAAAGGTATTTGCTGAAGATGATATAGATGCAGCTGCAGAGGCCCTTAATAATGTAAGTTTAAGTCCATTAATTCTAATCTGGATATCATCATTCTATGACTATTCTTTTCTTTTGTCAATACTGAATATGAGGCTACAAAGTCTAAGCATAGTGTAAGATCGAGGAATTTAGTCTATCTTCCTGCCTCTTAGGATGTTTTCTGTTGAAATGTGTTATTAACTTATTATTAGAAGAGAAGCATATCCATAAAGGTGATGACTGTGCCTTTAAGTCGGTGAACTCTCAAATAATTGTGGCCAAATAAAGGGTTAAGGTTCTAATCTTCTCTGGAAACCAAAGGATGTTAATGTTTGGGAAACACAAAGTTTTCCCAGTCTGTTGAGATTCTAACGTAAGCATCAATAATTAGTCAAACACACTGAATGCAAACAATAGGCAAGCAAGAGGCAATCTATTTTTTACATGGAATACTCTTCAACACAAAAAGGACCCAGGGATATTGGCCAAAATATCCACTATGAGAAAATATGTCATAATTGCCTGTAATTTCAAATAGGAGGCTACAATATAGATTTGTATTATGAGACAACATTTACTTTGTTACACTCTTGAACTCTTGTATAAAATATCAAATTTTGTTCTTTTGAATGGTATATGATTAAATGATAGGACAAATGAATTTATTTTCCAAAAGCAAGGTTGTGATTCTCACTTCTCACCGGGAAAGTTTGTATCATGATACGTTTTCTCAGATGCCAATCAAGAAGCTCTACATGCTAATCGAAATGGCTGCCCAGGGAGCAAAAGGTGGAAGTGCAGAGGCTATTTACTCTGGTAAAGAGAAGATCGACATCTCTCATTTCTTTGATTGCCTTGGAGATGTCATTCGTGTATAATTTGTACATGTGCCACACTGTACAGCTCCTTAAGAGATGTGGACTCGTTATTATCACTTTTTCTTCAATTCTCTTGCCTTTCTCCCCACATATTTTACAGTGTATTCTGGCCCATTTTGCCGGAAAATTCTGACATCAATTTGAGTAACTATTGTCTAATCTTTGGTGGTTATGAATTATGATTACTTGCCATTTGTCAGTTCTAGTGGAAAAATGAAGTTCCTGAAAGAATGGTAGGATCCATCTAATGGACACCAAGAAAGGTGCGGAATGGGGGTGAATTTCAAAAAAAAATTTCTTACCTTCTTCCAACTGGGATTCATATTCCCTAAATTTATAATACATTATTCAATGATCCTACTTGAATCATAAACAAACCAGATCTGAACCAAAATGAAACAGGAAGAATTATACCTGATTCGGAGAAATAATATCTCCCAAAGTTAGTGTTCACGCCCAAAGAAGTAACCAAGATCCGCTCCTGCTGAAGATGACACAGCTGTGGATGGAATGGAACCAGCAGGGTGCGTCCTACACACTGGATTCTTCACAAGTACCCTCTGGAAAACTTGAACACCGAATCCTAGTGTCTTTCTTGCAAAACTATTGTCAAGAACTGCTTTCTTGACATCCTGTTGCTGCAAAGATCCAATCTTCCAACAGGTAGTGGCGGCGGCTGAAGGAGGAGAAGTCCAGGGACGAAGAGGGCAGAATTGTCTCTTTCCCTGGAGTCTGTGAGAGATCAAATCTCAGATTGCATGATGTGTTTCTTACTCAAACCCCCTAGTTCGAAATCTGATATTTCTGCTAGGGTTTTCTCCTCTTTCTTCTTGATTAAGAAACCTCCCAATATTTTGGGAGTTATCCCAATCCAAATTAGTATTTGGATAGATGTTAATCTTAATCCTATTTGCAGATTAAGTTAGTTAACTCCTTATCTTATCAGGAGGTTACCAGATTCAAATCTAATTTGAATTTGGTCTCTTAGAGTGGATAAGGTCAAAGACCCAATCCTTTTACTAACACTAATCTCATATTTGCCCTATGAACTGGTGATCATATCAACCCAGTTCGAAATGGGATTTTGGCCCATTAAGTGTTCAGTGTTTAACTAGTTTCCAACCTGCTGCCCAGTTGGGCTTCTTTGTATGGCGTGGGACCCAAGCATTGATCTACACATCAGCCACATGGGTTCGGCCCAGCCTTTATTACAAGGCCCAGCTGAATTCACTAAAAGACTCAGTGACCCCCTTGAGCCCATCACATGGACCCTATGGGCCCAACACTTACATTAAGTGGTCCTTGGGTCAAGCCATCTTATAAAAACCGAGGGACTGTGGGCAGGTGCAAGATTAGCCCATCAGGTGTTATCCTAAATGGTTTTACACTTAACCTCTCAGCCCTTAATGATCAAGCATTGCCCGACAAGTGAAGACTTCTCTCTCGGCTGCAAGGAACAGTGTCGCACTCTCTACTCACATGGGTCCCGGGAATTAAAACCTTTTGCAAATCTTTTGAAACCGTATATATACATATATATATATATATATATATATATATCTTATTTTGCAAAACAAAATTCCAACGATTGAAATCAATTGCCGACAGTTTGGTTTCCATCAGAGAGAGTGCATTACCGATCATTACCATTGTCCGACAAAGGGGTTGATCCTGTCACTATGACCACTCACTCAGATGAATTCTCAGACTGCCCCAACATGTCCAGGTTTTGACCCCCACTAAGGATCTCACTGATTAACACATCAAAGACAGTTTGATCCGACACCTAGTGATGTGTCATAATTGAGTCTAGGGGTCAGGTGTAACTTTCCAGTTTTGCCCATCTGTCTCCAAGGTCTAGAGAAATACTAGAAATCTGGTCCGGTTCAAGGGTTCAAGCAATCCCATACTACATGTGCCTTGGGTCTTACCCTGATGGCCGAAACAAGCCATCCCAACACTTGGTGGCACATCAGTATCAGCCTTGGCAGGATAAATCTCCCAAGACTTATCCAATGGCTGTGAACATTTAAAACTAACACAAGTTTCTATAAGTGTCCAGTTTTAGGGTCTTACACAGAATTATACCAAACAACATGAATCAAACATGCACTTTAATTTATTTCCACTAAATAACAAAAGTACATCAAATCCGATTGAAGCTAAGGGCATACAAAACTGTCTAACAGCTCCCACTTGCACTTAGGTCCAATCTGGTACAAGCCGGAGTCCCATACTTTTCACGTGTTTCTCAAACACCTTCTGTGTCAGTGGCTTAGTCAATGGGTCTACAACATTGTCCGCTGATGCTACCTCTTAATATCATCATCCCGTAGGTTCAGTGTTGTCATACAACAGTGGAATGGGTGATGTACTGAATTCCAAATTCCGGAATGAACACCTTCATTCATAAGGCAACCTCACTTACGGCAATGCGCTCGGCTTGGGTTGTGGACTATTAATTTGCTACTCAGGACCTCTATTTGCTGACATTCAGGAAACAATACGCGATCCTATCGTGAAAACTTATCCAGACGTAGACTTTCTATCATCTAGATCCGACTAGAAATCGGCATCTGTATACCCCAGAACTTGTAGTGAACTACCATCGAATACCAAACAAAACTCTTTTGTCCTTCGAAGGTATTTAAGTATGTTCTTCACAGCAGTCCAATGCTCCTGCCCTGGGTTAGCTTGGAATCTGCTTACCACACTCACCGCTTGGGCTATGTCCGGGCAAGTGCACAGCATGGCATACATGATGCTCCCTATGGCTGAGGCATAGGGAACGTCTCTCATGCCCTCAATCTCCTCAGAAGTCTTGGGAGACATCTTCTTGGAGAGAGTTACTCCATGTCTGAAATGAACGTTTCCTTTCTTGGAGTTTTCCATGTTGTACCTTTTGACAATTTTGTCAATGTAAGCAGCCTGGGATAATCCAATTATCCGCTTCGATCTACTTCTATAGAGTCAAAGACCCAGTATGTATGAAGCTTCTCCAAGATCTTTCATGGAGAACTGTTGTGACATCCATACCTTGACCGAAGTCAACATTCCTACATCATTCCCAATGAGTAGGATATCGTCCACGTACAATACTAAAAAAGTAATCTTATCCCCACTGGACTTCCTATAAACACAGGGTTCATCCGGATTCTGCTCAAAGTCAAAACGGATGTTCCAACTCCTAGAAGTCTGCTTAAGTCCATATATGGATCTGTTGAGTTTACATATCATGTGTTCCTGACCAGCAGCAATAAAGCCTTGCGGCTGCTGCATGTAGATATCTTCACTAAGATCTCCATTCAGGAACGCGGTTTTGACATCCATTTGCCAAATCTCATAGTTATGGTATGCTGCTACAGCTAGCAGGATCCTAATGGATTTAAGCATGGCCACGGGCAAAAAGGTTTCCTCATAATTGATGCCTTCTTTCTGAGTATACCCTTTTGCCACCAAGCGAGCTTTGTAGGTCTCAATCCTGCCATCGGGGCCCTTCTTCCTCTTGTAGATCCATTTGCAACCAATTGCTTTTACCCCGGAGGGCGGATCTACTAGAGTCCAGACTCCATTGATCTCCATTGAGTCCATCTCAGCTCTCATGGCCTCCACCCACTTCTGGGAATCTATGTCTAACATAGCTTCCGCGTAAGTCACGGGATCCTCTTCACTAGTCAAGGCTTCCACCAGATAGGTATCCTGGTCATAACCATATCGGACTGGTGGTCTGGATACCCATGTGGACCTTCTAGGTTGGTCATTACCTAGAACTTGTGGGACATCTCCCACTACTCGTGAGCTCTCCTCATCAAGAACTATTTCCTGACGATGAGTGTCCATGATGTATTCAGATTCTAAGAATTGGGCGTTTCGACTGCAGAACACTTTCTGCTCACTTGGGTCATAGAATAGATAACCCACTGAATCCTTTGGGTAGCCTATAAATAGGCAATGGCTGGTTTTGGATTTCAACTTGTCCGCACTTATTCTTCTAACGTGTGCAAGACAACCCCAAATCTTCAAGTGTCTTACACTTGGCTTCCTTCCGGTCCATAGTTCATATGGAGTTTTCGGAACTGATTTGGTTGGAACCCGATTCAGCACGTAGATAGCAGCCTCTAATGCATATCCCCAAAAGGATGTGGGTAATTCTGAGCGTACGAGAAGTGACCGGACCATGTCCAACAAGGTCCTATTCCTCATCTCTAAAACACCATTGAGTTGTGTAGCAGGAGGAGATAGTTGTGACACTATCCCATTGTCCTTTAAGTAGTCCCTGAATTCGTCAGAGAGATACTCGCCACCTCGATCCGATCGAAGGGTCTTAACTTCTCTCCCTAACTGTTTCTCGACTTCCTGTCTGAACTCTTTGAACTTTTCAAAGGATTTAGACTTGTGTCTCATTGGGTACACGTAACCATATCGTGAAAAATCATCTGTAAAGGTGATGAAGTACACGTGTTGATTCCATATCCTAACACTCAGGGGACCACATACATCAGTATGTACTAGGTCAAGTGTGCCTCTAGATCTTTCAGGCTTACCGTCAAATGGCCTCTTAGTCCTCTTACCTTGAAGGCAAGGCTCACAAGTGGGAAGATTTTCTATGGTTAGAAAATCCAAAGGACCATCCTTTACCAGTCTTGTGATTCGGTCAATACCGATATGGCCAAGTCGGTAATGCCAGAGGCACGTGGGATTAATTGTATCACGATTCCTTTTCTTGGGATTTTCGACCGACGTAGTTTCGGTTAGGTTAGTTTCTAGAGAAGGATGTTGAACATAGAGACCATTCTCCAGTTCTCCGCATGCGATGAATTTGTTATTCCATTTAACAGTAATCATATTACTAAAATAAACAGTATATCCATCAGCACACAATTTAGAAACAGAAATTAAATTTCTTCTCAAGTTCTGTACATAAAGACAATCTTTAAGTACAAGAACTCCTTCTCTAAAAACTAATTCTACGGTTCCTATCGCCGCAGCTGTAACACTTGCAGTCGTTCCCAAGAATAGTGTCACCTCACCATCACTCAATCTTCTACTAACTTTGAACCCCTGCAGTGAGTTACACGCATGAGTTGAAGCCCCGGAGTCAACACATCAAGACATAGAAGTAACTAACATATTAGTTTCTATGACACAAGTTTCGATGTTACCTTTCTTAGATTCCAGGTAGACAGGACACTTCCTCTTCCAGTGGCCGGTCTGTTTGCAGAAGTGACAGACATCAGATGCCTTGTTCTTCTTCTGCTTCTTGGGTTTGGCAGCCTTCTTCTGGGGCTTCTTTGCCTTTCTCTTTTTCTTGCCCAATCTGTTAGCTTCAGCAAGAATAACCACAGGCTCTTCCTTCTTTAAAAGATCACCAGCCCTCTGCAACATATTGCTGAGTTCCTGGACGCTGACATTCAGCTTATTCATATTGTAGTTCATAGTGAACGCATTGAAGGAAGAGGGCAAAGAATTCAGGATGGCATCCACTTGCGTGCCAAGATCTAGCCCGAATCCAAGAGCTTCAAGTTCATTAATGTATCCCATCATCCGAAGACAATGGTCATGAACTTTTTGCCCCTTGGACATCTGCGCGGTCATGAACAATTTCAGGACCTTCTATCGAGTAGAACGGTTCTGCTCTTCATACATTGTTCTTAGACTGTCCAATATGTCCTTGGCTAGTTCGATCTGATCGAACTGCCTCTGTATTGAGTTGTCTAATGAGGCAATGACAAAGCAGCGGACTAAGGAGTTCTTATCCTCCCAATCTTGGTAGTCCCTCCTACGGGCCTCAGAAGCCCTATCACCCGGACGTTCCGGGGCAGGATTTTTCACCACCTTATCTAACTTTTTAGAAGTTAGGACCAGCATAAGATTTTTGTACCAGTCGGCATAGTTTGGGCCCTTAAGCTTGTTATCATTTAGAAGCTTTGCAAATTGACCGTTTGCCATTTTCTATTAAAACAACAAAAACATTAGTCCACAACCTTAATTTGATTCATGTTACCTACATAAATATGGCTTTTAATCTATGTTCCATTCCCATTTATTCATCTCTGAGATTTTCTCCCTTCTCAGTGGCGGAGACGACGGAATGTCTCTGGAAATGTGGGAAATCACATAGGGTGCGTGAAGCCAACTATTTCAGCTGCATAACCCCACCACCTTTCTGTGACGGATCATATCCACTCATCAGATGAGTTTCCTTTTGGCCTCTGTCAAACAAGGTTCAGAGTCGTTTTCAAGTAAACCTTTTTGTCCAGTGAGTGCACACCCATCATATTCAGGTTACGCCAAGGTACCGTGAGAGAGTTCCCATTTTCTGGTGAAGCCCATCCCACATCGGTCTATGACGTCCCTATCATCTAATGAAACACTCTAACAGATCCAACAGCAAATGGATAGCCCAATTTTATGGTGTGTTTCATCATTACTGATGGACCCATCATTGTGCTAATGACGGAAGGCCTTTAGAGAGTCCATCAAATGGATCTCCCTATCACACGCACTCATAATGGCTTTGAGGAAACAAAATTATGCCTTAGTTCTAATTTAGGTCAAACCAAAGTGGCTCCTACTGGCTTTCATAAAGCCAGATTTCTGGTGGGCCTCAATCGGCTAGGGATTCCGTACGCATCCCTTTTCAGGGTTGTGGGGCCCACCAAGTAGAGAGGGGTCATCCAATGACCTTAAGGGACACCATGGCAATGATGTGCATTCAACCATGGTGTGTGCAAGAGCCACTAACGAGTTAACATGGACCAAGTGCTTATGGCCCATGGTCGCAGCACATCATACATCCAAACATCACATGTAAAGGAAGAATTTATCCAATCAATTAACTGCTGTAAAGCCCATCGAATGGCTCATTTAAAACTTAAAGCATTAACAATTAATGTTTACTAGGTGTATGGGCTGAATTGTAGTTAGTAGTTCGGCCCATACAGCTTTTCTCAAAACAATGGGCTTTTGCAGTTTTAACCCTTTAAAACTGAGCTTTACAGGTGGGCCAAATTAATCCCAGTAATTGAACATCAGATTTGGAATAATCAGTGTGAGAAATATGGACTGAAAAATAGCCCCCTTCGAATCTCAGATTCAGTCCAAACAATTTTGGTCCAATCTAGTCCGAAAAGGTCCAAAACTGATTTTCAATTCAAGAATTAATTCAAGAGAGATCTGAAATTAATAATTTTTTATTTTAGACAATCACAAATAAAAAATATGGATTGTTCGTACCACCTGCAAAACAGAGGTTAATCACAAAAGTTACAGTTTCATAAACTGTAAATTGCAGTATGCGATTTCTCCATTTGCAAATCTCCAACGCCGCCATCTTCTTCCTTCTTCTTTAATCAAGAAAATAAATAAAAAACATAAATCCTATTTCTATTAATTAATTACATTCTTGATCAAATCCTATACATTCAGTCTAGAAAAATAAAAAAAAATTATTTACAGACCAAATAATAATAAAAGAAAGAAAAAAGGGTGCGCAGACTATCTGCGCCAAATCTGCATTGCGATCTCCAGGTTCGAACAGTCCATTAAATCAAAAATAAATAAAGAACAATTCTAAATAAATTTTTGGATTTAACAAAATTAATTTCAGATCAAACGCCCTTAATAAGAAACCATTTCTTGAAAAAAAAAAGGAAAGCAATCTGTGCAGATCTTGGCAAAACATTTTCTATTCATCTGCGCAGGGTCAGATCTGATTTTTTTTTGTTCAAGATTCGAACCTGTGGCTCTGATACCACTGAAAGAATTGTAGGATCCATCTAATAGACGCCAAGAAAGGTGCGGAATGGGGGTGAATTTCAAAAAAAAAATTCCTTCATTCTTCCAACTGGGAATCATATTCCCTAAATTTAGAATACATTATTCAATGATCCTACTTGAACCATAAACAAACCAGATCTGAACCAAAAGGAAACAGGAAGAATTATACTTGATTCGGAGAAATAATATCTCCCAAAGTTGGTGTTCACGCCCAAAGAAGTAACCAAGATCCGCTCCTGCTGAAGATGACACAGCTGTGGATGGAACGGAACCAGTAGGGTGCATCCTACACACTGGATTCTTCACAAGTACCCTCTGGAAACCTTGAACACCGAATCCTAGTGTCTTTCTTGCAAAACTATTGTCAAGAACTGCTTTCTTGACTTCTTGTTGTTGCAAAGATCCAATCTTCCAACAGGTAGTGGCGGTGGCTGAAGGAGGAGAAGTCCAGGGACGAAGAGGGCAGAATTGTCTCTTTCCCTGGAGTCTGTGAGAGATCAAATCTCAGATTGCAGGATGTGTTTCTTACTTACTCAAACCCCCTAGTTCAAAATCTGATATTTCTGCTAGGGTTTTCTCCTCTTTCTTCTTGATTAAGAAACCTCCCAATATTTTGGGAGTTATCCCAATCCAAATTAGTATTTGGATAGAGGTTAATCTTAATCCTATTTGCAGATTAAGTTAGTTAACTCCTGATCTTATCAGGAGGTTACCAGATTCAAATCTAATTTGAATTTGGTCTCTTAGAGTGGATAAGGTCAAAGACCCAATCCTTTTACTAACACTAATCTCATATTCGCCCTATGAACTGGTGATCATATCAGCCCAGTTCAAAATGGGCTTTTGGCCATTAAGTGTTCAGTGTTTAACTAGTTTCCAACCTGCTACCCAATTGGGCTTCTTTGTATGGCGTGGGACCCAAGCATTGATCTACACACCAGCCACATGGGTTCGGCCCAGCCTTTATTACAAGGCCCAGCCGAATTCACTAAAAGACTCAGTGACCCCCTAGAGCCCATCACATGGACCCTATGGGCCCAACACTTACATTAAGTGGTCCTTGGGTCAAGCCATCTTATAAAAACCGAGGGACTGTGGGCAGGTGCAAGATTAGCCCATCAGGTGTTATCCTAAATGGTTTTACACTTAACCTCTCAGCCCTTAATGATCAAGCACTACCCGACAAGTGAAGACTTATCTCTCGGCTGCAAGGAACAGTGTCGCACTCTCTACTCACATGGGTCCCGGGAATTAAAACCTTTTGCAAATCTTTTGAAACCGTACATATACATATATATATATATATATATATATATATATATATATATATATCTTATTTTGCAAAACAAAATTCTAACGATTGAAATCAATTGCCGGCAGTTTGGTTTCCATCAGAGAGAGTGCATTACCGATCATTACCATTGTCCGACAAAGGGGTTGATCCTGTCACTATGACCACTCACTCAGATGAATTCTCAGACTGCCCCAACATGTCCAGGTTTTGACCCCCACTAAGGATCTCACTGATTGACACATCAAAGACAGCCTAATCCAACACCTAGTGATGTGTCATAATCGAGTGTAGGGGTCAGGTGTAATTTTTCAGTTTTTCCCATCTGTCTCCAAGGTTTAGGGCAATACTGGAAATCTGGTCTAGTTCAAGGGTTCAAGCAATCTCATACTGCATGTGCCTTGGGTCTTACCCTGATGGCCGAAACAAGCCATCCCAACACTTGGTGGCACACCAGTATCAGCCTTGGCAGGATAAATCTCCCCAAACTTATCCAATGGCTATGAGCATTTAAAACTAACACAAGTTTTATAAGTGTCCAATTTTAGGGTCTTACACAGAATTATATCAAACAACATGAATCAAACATGCACTTTAATTTATTTCCACTAAATAACAAAAGTACATTAAATCCGATTGAAGCTAAAGGCATACAAGACTGTCTAACAGTTCCTTGGTTTAGCTCTCATATTTCCAGGTGGTATGAGATTTAATTGCTTACTAACCGGGACCCATACAGTGTACGAGATTTGTCAAACAAAAAGTAAAACAATGGAAACTTATACCTTATTATAAGGAAGGACCGAAGGAATGCAATTTTGTTTAAAATAACTAATCTTTATTTTAGTAATCTTTTTACAAAAATAATTTAGTAATTTAGTGTTTTGGATTAATTATGTTAATAATTTTTAACAAAAAGAACACATTAGTGCTAATTACTTAATAAAATAATTAATATTTCCATATTATCCATTAGTGATCTATTTTTATTTTACTTCATTAATGATTAAATCTTATAATTTTTTGTAAATGTTACTTAAATATTAGTAAATATATAAAATTTTAAATTTTTTAGTCATAATTAAATTAATCTAAGCCCGAAGTCGAGGTTTAAGACTTTGGGTTGGGGTTTGGTTGATCCTCAACTTGACCCAACCCCCTAAGTTGTTCCCCAAAGAGCAATGCGACATTTGTAATTAGATTGAACCAAAATTGAGCACAACTCATGCATGCATTTTTTTTGGGTCTTTAACGAGTTTTAGATAAAAATTATTAATATTGAACCTGAAGGACCTATGAGGGATGGGCTACCCCTATTGTGTAGCATAATGAACCAAAAACATAAAAGATCTTGGGCCATATTTTGATTGCACATTGATAATTTTATAGGATGCCTAGCCTAGGCCAATCCCACACCAAGTGTAATAATATTTTCCTGGGCTTGGGATAGGGATATATTTTCTCGTATTAATTATAAAACTATAATTTATTATAAATTGTTTTTTATTTAATTTTAGTTTATTATAAAAATGTATAAAGATATCTTATATGTATATATTTTCCATGTTGAGCTTAGGGGTTTACTTAAGGATGTCAATGGACTTCGAAAGTCCAATAACTAATTTGACTTTAAATCTGATTCTCTTGGATTTGGATGTTAGAACTTGCATCCAATTAATAATTAGATCATATGCGAATTTAACTCCATCCGATCCAAAGAAAAAGAGCCCAATAAAATTGTTATTTTATGTATGTATATATATATATATATATATATACTTTAAAAATAATTGGTTTTTTTTATTTTTTAATTTTTTTTCATTTTAAACACAATAAAATAATTGGTTTTGACCATAGGAAGGAACTGTAAGATGATATGATATGAACCATATAAATTCTGATGGATCTGATATTTTAAATTAATATTACATATTTTTGTAAATTATTAGGTAATAATTTAATTATAATAAATAACAGTATATTGATTATTTAAAGAAATAGAAAATATTATTTGAAAATTTGACTTAATTTACGTACATTAGTAATTTATAAGAAATTAAACTCTAGGTTTAATTTTTCGGGGAAAATTATAATAAGAGTCGGCTCAACATTTAAAATGACACTACAGGTTGGTTAAGAAACCCCTGCCATGTCATTAGAGGCTTATGTGGTTGTTACCAACATGGGTTTCTTAATCCATGTTATTATTTGAAAATAATAAAAAGGGTTTTCACTTTCTCTCCCACTCCCTTTGTCTTTCAATCTCCTCCCACTCTCTCACTCTCACAATTGTCTCTCCCTGCTCAACAACTATGTGATTTGAGAAAAGGGTTTTACATTATCTCAATCAATCTTTCTCGTTCTCTTCCTTTGTCAACCTACTGTTCTCCTTCAACCTCTCTCATTTTGTTTCTTGTTTAATCTCAGCTCCCTCATTTTCTCTCAAAGTCAGTCTTTCCTTCTCCCTCATTCTCTCTCGGTCAATCTCCCTTTCTTCCTCAATCTCTATCGTTCTCTCTTAGTTTCTTTCTCGCTCCCTCTCTCATTCTTTTTTTTTATTATTTTTTTTACATATACGGTATTAACTAAACAATATTAAAGAACATAAGACGAACTTGGTATGGCTTTAACTCCCTTAGCCCAATTTTGATAAAATTCACGAGAAACTCTTGGCTATGAAATTTACACCAACTTGATAGAAAATTATAACTTGATTATACAAGTTGTTAGTCCCTTGACTAACTTATAACTTATATGGTTTGATTAATTCCATATAAGTTTCTATAGAAAATAAAAAAAAATGAGGGGGGAACAGGAGAAAGGCTGAGGTAGAATGAGAGATCTACTTAAAAAGAGGGAGAGATTTTGATTTGGCTATAGATCAAAGCTGAGAGAGTGGGAGAGACAAAGGGAGCGGGAGGTCGAGAGATGACTATGAGAGTGAGAGATAGTGGGAGGCAGATCGAGAGGGAGAGGGAGAGACAAAGGGAGCAGGAGATCGAGAGATAGACATTTTGGTCTTGGTATAAATTTTTTTTTGTCCAACATAGATTAAGAGTCCTATGTTGGCAACAACTACATAAGCCTCTAATAACATGGCGGGGTTTTTTATAATTTGAAATGTACAACCGGCTATCGGAGTTCTGTTGGTTTCTAAACCAACCTACAATGTAAATTTAAATATATAGCCAACTCTAGCTATAATTTTCCCTATTTTCTTTTGATAGTTTACAAAATTAAAAAGAATAGAACATAAAAAAGCAATTAAATTTTAATAATTGCCTTTTTATTTGTACTTTGCAATTTTTGATTTATAGGTTTTGTATATTTTCGTGGATCTATTAATTATATAATACATTGTCCAATGTTTTACCAGTACATTGTATCATCCATCTCCCAAACTCCTGATATTGTTGATTGTGACGAATTTTTTCATATAAACTATTAAAGTATACACTTTTTATGCATCATTCATGATTATTTCAACTTGGATTTAATGCTATAAATACATTTGTGGGACCTTGGGAGTTTCCTGATGTATCCAAACATATCCATATCTTTTCACTTTATCCATGAGTGTTTAAAGTGCATTGTTATAGATGCTCACTTCCAAGCTTATCGATACTGAGAGTTACCCATCAATTAGTGTACAAATTCACAAGCAAAAGGAAGGGATTAAGTCCATGTTTTGGTTTGAAGGAAAAAATAAGGAAAGGAAAGGAAAAGTAGGAAAATCTATACAAGATTTGTAAAGGTCCTTACTTTTCCTTTCCTTCCCTACCTTTTCCTTTAAACCAAACATAAAATAAGACCAAAGAAGTATAAGCTTAAATAATCTTATTTAAAGTTAAGTTGGACCTTTGTGCAACATTTCTCATATCTTTGTAATACATGAAAAGTTAAAAAAAAAAAAAAAGGAAGCTTCTGAACTTTTATTCCATTCCTGCCTACATTCCTAAGAATAAAATGGGTGGTCCTTTGGCATACTGGATTCTGCTAAAACTGCAGCCAGCCAAATTTCACAGCAATACAAAGTCCATTCAAATTACAAAATCCAGAGACTGACAGGAATTGCAATTCCAATTATGCTATTGACCAAAACAACTATAAGAAGCTTGGTTGTCTGCGTCTGCATTCAACAGTGCTGTCCACACAGCTCTCTCCCTTCATGATGAAGAAAACTTTGGCTGTTCATGTTTGATAGCCTGGGCTGTCAACAAGGCTCTCCCTGCATAATATATTATTCCACTCAGCATCAGTATATATATTGTTATGTCCAATCTGTGTGAACTAAGGTCTCACGCAGTGACAATGGTAGAATCATTGTTTAACCGATTTCCCCCCTAATTTCTCAACAACTGTTGTTTGGATTAACATGTCACGTGGAGGGAGCCCGTAGGCAGCAGAGGCTATCAAATGTCGACAGCCAGAGTTTTCTCAAAGCAACTTATGGCACTTCCAAGACTGGCACTCTGCACGTACTCAGTAAGAGAAGGATTGATTAGGACGCAAGAACCCCATCAAGTAGGGGATTTTACTTGCATGTTAGGCCATGTTTGGTTACACAAAATGAAGGAAAACAAATGATTTTCTTGAAAAATTATTATAGAAAAACGAATCATATTTGCATAATTTAGAAAACAAGCCTGAATATCTCATACTTGAGAAACATATGAATGAATTGCTAGCTATGAATCAAAAAGGAGGAATCTATATTTTAAAATGAGTTATAGAGAAAATTAGAAGGAATGGAACTTTTTTTTTTATTTTTCTGTAAAATATTGTTTATTTCTTACTATTATTTTATTTTCATAGAAAATCATTCGATTTCCTTTATTGTATTTTTAACCAAGTTAAACTAGGTGAAAAATGCAATGAACTTTTGATTACTAGGATGTATGAATCAGTAATTTGTTAGCAGCCCCGGAAGACTGGAACTTCTAAATTAATAATAATTAAGCTCAGTGCCTCACCATAGTTTAATGCTCTCAATTAGCCGTTTAACCTAAAAATTTAAGGGTCCATCTGGTATGTCTTTTTGAAAAAATATTCTGGTAGTTCTGACAGTCAAAAAACGTATTGAGCTTTTACTTGAAGATCTGAATAGTTTGAAGCACGTTTGGGAGATATGTGTCTTTCCGTGCATATTTTTACGTCTTTCCACGCAAGAATAAAACTCAAAAGGCGTGAGAAGATACATTTAGAACTTCTCAAAATGGGCTTTTCGTGTCTTTTCAGCGTTCCGTCTTTTGACAGCTAAATCTTTGGTGTACCAAATAGAAATAGACAGAAAATCGGTCTTCCTAACTTGTAAACAACCGAAAGAATGCGTAGAAATACACACCAAATGGGCCTTAAGTTATTAAGTGTGGTCTCTGAATTAGTTTTTATTCTTTAATATGCATTTCTTATATAAAAGTCCATTAAACTTAAAATATGGACAAGCACAAGTCCATCCATATCTTATATTGAAATTTAATTAATTACGATGAGAAGATTGAAAACACTAAACCATTTCATACAACAGACTCTCATCTGAAACTAACCATTTATCCTAAAAGTTTAAGTTGTTGGTAAGCTGTTACTCTATTAGTGGGATATCCAAATGAGTTTTTATTCTCTAACAAGCATTAGAGCAAATGGAAGAATAGATTTTTTTTCTGGAGGGGGTTTAATGCTCAGTTCACCCCAGAAATCTTAGCTTTATCGTATAAGTGAATAAATCCTGACCATGAATCGATGCTAAATTTATATGCAGAATGCGGTTTATATACTAGTAGACTATGTATAATTTCATATTTCTGAGATTGAGTGCAGTCTAAACGATTGAAAGAAACAAAATGCTGCTCACAAGTCACAACAATGGGTGGACCAGGTTGTAATTTAATAATAAAGAAGGGCCCTCACGTGATGAGCAATTTCTCACCTTTGGATTGGTGCCTGGTGGGGCACATGACAACACAAAGTGGGGCATCGTCATTAAAGCAGATTCCAATCTAAAGTCAAAATGATAGCTCCAGTTTCACATGGGGCTCCCCTTTTTTCATTGCATGTAACTCTGATTAGAAAATGAGCTGACATCTCTCACTATCTCACCACCAATCACGACAACGACAAGATTAAGGTCAGCAGCGTCCAATCAATCAATCAGAATTGGGAAGTGATTGTAATGGTTTGTGGTTCTTCGTACTTCTAGTTTTCCACCATTCTTCCGAGACTGAAAGCCACCATTATTGATGTATGAAATGGAGCACCATGACCGGGAAAATGGCCGTCGGTGAGCAATCAATTTGTCACACAACGTAACAAACATGTAGGCCAAAGGGTCGGACCCAGCATGGACTGGTCCAAGAAGATCGATCGATCTCTTGCACTAAAATCCAATGCAAACAGATTATCAGAACTAGTGTGTGGATTAAATTTTAGATCGATCGATATATCTTTCATAATAACAAAGACTGGGATCGATTGATTTGGATGGTCATTAAGATATATCACGTTATTCTTTTGCCAAGAAGACCTCTATTATGTATGAGAATCTGGGTCGAGATCAGTGATCAGATATCACTGACCATTTCTTATTTAAATCTTAATTCCTTCACTAAACTAAGCAATTAATATCGATCAATATATATAATTCAGGTTATACTAATAACAGCTTCATTAAACAACAGAACAGACAGTAAACATCAGTACACAGCTATGTAGGAAGACTACCCTCACAGAGATGGGCTGATGGATCACTACTCCAAACATTAGCACATCAACACAGACAAACGAAACCAACTTAATTATTCACCACAAGTGATGAACACCACCACTGCACCACCCTTTATTACATCGATCTGATATCACTCCCTTTGGTAATAGCACTGTTTGTTGCCTAATGGCCACCACATGTGCAATTCACACATGTGCACTGGGTTCCGCACTTGCACTTTCCGTCGTTCTCGGCCGCCGGAACCTCGGTCACGGCAGCCTCATAGAAGCTGCAGACAAGCAGACAAGAAATTAAAAATAAAAACCCATCATCATTGTCTATCCTTCAGTTTGGTTGAATTAATTTAATATAATGTCATTCTAGTACTGTGTCAGGTTCAATTGTTATAAGGTGTTCATCTCTGATAGCTAAGGATGCTTATGAGGTTACCTCTTTTCTGTCTCGATGATCTCGATGCTGTAGCCGTTTCCTTTCTTCCTGGAATAGGAATGACCAAAGCAGATAGTTAGCTAGTCATCTCATGATCGGATTAACTAGAGACGAGATCTAGAGAGAGAGAAGGATTTAAGCCCTGATACAATTAGAAGTTTAGAACCAGTATGCATAGATGGAGAGGTGGACGGGAAAGAAGACTTACACGCACTGACTCTTGTCAGCGCAGTCGCAGTTGCCGCAGGTCGACATGGTGACTGATTTGCACGTAAAACTAAAGCGAAACTGGAAGAGAGAGAGAGAGAGAGAGAGAGATTGATCGATGGCTTGTACTGGCTGTGGCTCCGGACGGTGTAATTGGCTCCGGTATTTATAGACGGCACGGCGACAAGTGCCAACTGTGAAGAGCACAAGCCTTGTAGCTAAGCTAAGCTAGGAACGGAACCGTCCGAAGGAATCTCAATTATGCTGGAGTGGCCTTCTCTGCTCCTCTCATGTCGCCTTCATTTCTCTTTTCGAGATATCTATCTCCCTTCACACACGTACACGCAAAGGGCGCCTACTGTTTTCTCCACTCATCTTTCTTCTTCTCTTCTTCATTGGCTCTCCCACGAAATTCTGCTAAGTGAAACCGTCATCTTCAACAGTCTAGATGCTTTGATTTGATTATTCATTCAACCTGCTGTCTCATCATTCCGCCCTCACATTTGATCAATATTTTAAGACTCAAACCCGAGTAAAAACAGAAATACTCTTTGGGTCCCGGTTTTACTGGCTAACCGGCCAGTTTGCCTTTCCAACCTGCCAAAGGGCCCAAAACTGTCATTTAACAGGAACCCGGCCGGAAAGGCCATCGGTTCCTGGTTTTCATGGTTTGACCGTCCGGTCCTGGCCGAGTCTTAAAACATTGGGTAAAGTGATATAAAGCATTCTCAGATTTTTCTATGTAAAAACAAAAAATTCATATTTTCTCTCATTATTTGGAGGCTGTATTATTTATATATTATAAGGTTTTAATTAAAAAATTCCGCATTTTCAATATCTTTCAACAACTCCATAACTAAAAAATTTTGTAAAAATTCAAAAACACATGTATCATACAAATATTTAATATGGCAATATGATTAAAACTTCACTTTTTTTTCTTTAAACAAAAAATAACTACCACATCATAGAAAAACAATATCTTTTTTTCTTTTTTCACTTGAAAAAAGAAATATTGTGCTGATGCCTTGTTAGCGTATTCCATCAATTCTAGGAGATATAGTTTCACTCCAATTAGTTGTATATATCTTTTTCTTTCCTTTTTATTCCAATTCAAGCTGTCGACCTGTCCTCTGGTTGCATCCTTAGCTTTATTATAAATAGCTTGTAACTATTGAATTCATATCAATAAATATTATTTTCCCATTTATCTTCTTTGCTTTTTCGTATCTTGGTATCAGAGCGGCGATCCGCGTCTCCTTGCTTCATCTGCATTTCTTGTTTCACTTCTGTAATTTTTTATTTGGTCTAAGTTCAGTGGACCTTGATCAAACTGCGCTTATTCTGCCCAGCGATTCTTGATCTAGCCATTCACCGACGTTTCTTGTTTCCTCTCTGCAAATCTTGATCAGACCACAACTCTTGACTCAACCACAATCGTACTTTCTTGATTGAGCTATTTCTAGTTTTTGCTTTGTTTTTCTGTCTCGATACCATTCTTACCGGCGAGCCCACCGTCACACCATCGCCGGTCCAATCCATCGGCAGTCGTTTGACCCGGACAGTTCGTTCAAAAGCTGGGGCAGGCGAGGCGTTCGCAAGGCTTTCCCGAAGACTTGAGCTCAGCTGCATCCTTCCTTCTTTTGGACCGATGCCATGCTGTTTGAATGAAGCATGCAGCCCATGTGCGCCATTGGTGTGAGTAGAACCGAAACTTATGTTTAAGTTGCTGCAATGCCACAAACTTCAAGTCATCGGCAATGAGTGCGAATGCCTCAACTTCGGAAATGGCCTTGATGGTGCGTGTGGATGACGGAAAGATGACACTTGGGCGTGAATCCGTCAGGTGATTGAACGATGGTTCCAGCGGCTTGCATCGCTCTTGACACTGGTGGCTGTCTCTTCAGAGATCTTGTGGTCTGCGAACTCGACAAAGGCTTGATTCGATTGGCATCATCGTTGCAAAAGGGCTTGCAGAGTTCAACAATCCCTGTTTTTTATTTTATTTTAAGGTTAGTATTGAGATTTTCCCGTGACTTGTGTTGCTCCAAAGTTTTATATGGCCTATAAAAATTATTATATATATGCCATGTCATCATGGTTCGACCCCGGTTGAACCTCTGACCTGTGAACCTCTCCCTTTTTTGGTTCTATGCCCAGTCCATTCTCTGAACATTGGTTTTTATTTTTGGTCTCTTCTCTTTTTTATATTTGGTATGTATGTGTGTGTTTGAAATTAGGTGTATAATTGTATCTCAGCAACAATATTTTTTATGTGCAAATTTTATGATTGGATAGGAACAAGTTAAAAGATATGATATTGGAATATGGAAATAGGATATTGCATGATATACATTGGGCTTTGGGCTTTATATTAGAGCTATGCTTGGGCTCAAGAATAGGCCCCGTGATTGGGCCAGGCTCGGGACTGGGCATTTCTGTTAATGTAAAGCCCAGCTCAAGGCCTAGCCCAAAACCAGCTCATGAACTGGTCATATCTAATACATCTGTAAAAAATTGTCTTTTGAAACTCTTTGTTGTACTGAGACTTTGGTTACAAAACTCTGCTCCTATGCTTCTACTTCTTTTTTATTGATAATCAAGGAAGCAGGCTACACAAGATGGGGAATAGCACTCTCCTATGAATCCCACAAACAGATAGAAGAAAAAAACTGTTGACAAATCAGAAGTATTTGAATCCTATGCCTTTTATTCGCGAGCTAATCTTCTATAAAATTTGCCTCTCTGAATATGTGATTATAGCTCAGTTTGGAAGGAGTATAAATGCAAATATGTAGAGTGTAAATACATATAAAATAATACAAAATATAAGGTTTTGCACTTTATATATTTGTATTTATATTCTTTCCAAATTTAGCCTATAGTTCAATTTGGAAGGTATACAAATATAAATATGTAGAGTGCAAAACCATATATTTTATATTATTTTTTATGTATTTGTATTATATATATTTATGTTTGTACTCTTTCGGAACTGAGCCTTATATTCCACGGTGACATGTATAACCTTTTAAGCAATCGATTACAAGCTTTGAATCACCTTCCATGGTAATACTAGTATTCCCGAATCCCTTTGTCATCTTATGAGCATCACAAGCAGCCCAAGCCTCACTTATGCAATAAACTGCTCATCTTTAGCAATACAACCAATCAGTATTTTCAAACCATGGTTGAATCGGAAAAATCAGAAACCAGTCTATTTCACCCCCAAATCGCATTTTGGCCAAAACTATTGATTTGATCAGCAAACTGCTGACCCAGATATTCTCAGAAAAATTCCCTCTTCAGTCCGATTTTAAAAACTTGCAACCAATAGCTGCTGAACCATCATTTTTTTTTATGCATTGAAATTTATTTTAACTTGTTTGGGCTTAAGAGGATCTCATTTCACCCATGTAGTTCTCTTTTGTTTACACTTCCCACCATTAACCAAGTTTATCACTTTATACTCTATTGCCTTACTAACAATACTCAGGATGGAGAGACTTATTTTTGAAGACCTTTTCATTTTTATTTTTCCATATTCTCCCTAGAATAAAGGCTAACAGATATCTATCATGTGATACGCTTCTCTGAACTGTTAGAGGGGTAGTTACTTGGGCCGAGCTGACAGGTAGAGGACTTGAAGTCTCACACAACCCAAATAATTGGTACATGGGCCTGTTTGGGAGGGTGAAAGATTTGATTAATAGCCGCTTTGAAGAAGCTATTAAAACCATCTTTATAGATTAATAAAGCAAAATTTTTTGAATGAATGACAGCATATTTAGACTTAAAAGGGTTTTTCTCCAAACATAGCTTATAGGCTGTTCGTGCCAGACCCACCTCACCTGGCAAAGCTAGAAACCATTGCCCAAAAGCCCTTCCAAATGGGCACGTAAATTGATCCCTTTGGAAGGAGTACAAATACAAATATTTAGAGTGCAAAACCTTGTACTTTGTATTATTTTGTTTGTATTTGCATTGTACATATTTGTATTTGTACTCCTTCCAAATTGAGTCATCAATGCAGTAGTATGTAATAAGCTTTGGGGTTTGATCTGAGTTTCTTAGCATTTAGGCCATGTTTGGGAGTGTTTAAAAATAAGTGCTTATTTGGGTTGAAACTACACCATTAAGCACTTATTGGTGTTTGGGAAATATGCCCGGAATAAGTGCTTATTTTAAAAACAAGAGCTTATTTTTTAAGCCCAAATAACTTTTTTTAAGTGTTCATACAATAAGCAGTTACTTAAATTTTTCCTCACAGAATTGTCCTCAGTAAATTTTTAGAATGCCAATTATACCCTTTCAATATTGTTACTTTTAGCAACAACATTGTTACTTTTACGAAAGCACTTTTACATGAAAGCACTTATATGAAAATACTTTTATAAGAGCACTTTTACGAAAATACTTTTACCAAAGTAATTTTATGAAAGTACTTTTACGAAAGCAATTCAATCAAAGTACTTTTATTCATTTACTTTAGATTGGATATTTTGAAATTTTGAAAGAAAATGAAGGACAAAAGAGTCACAAGTGCTTATTGAAGAAAAAGACTATCGTCCAATATAAAATAAGTGCTTAATTTTTAAAATAAGCACTTGAAAAAAATGGATGTCAAATATAAATAAATGCTTATTCAAATAAGCACTTGTTTTTAAGCACTTATTTTTAACATAAGCACTCCCAAACATGGCCTTATATACTTCCAATCTCAATTTGAGTTAATGAACAAAGGTGACAATTCTGATTCCTGCAAGAAAGAAATGCATGCAAAGAACAAATCGTTATCCATGCAGACCATGCCCAACAAAAAGAATAACTCCTACTTTTTTTATTTTTTTGAAAAAAAGGCATGGAAGCCTACGATTCATTAGAGATCTCAGCAGAATCAGCGAGAACAATCTTCTTTAAAAACAGAGGAACAGATGATCAGGTATAGGATGAATTGCATGACAGGCCAAACTGGGTCAAAGCATGAGCCGCCTTATTTGTCGATCTAGGGGAGAAGACTACTTAGAACTCCGGGTGATGACTTAAGATGTTTTTGCAACTGAGAAAGAGTGCAGTTACACTCCACGGAGGGATACCATTATCCTCCAACAAGAAGTTGGTAGCACAGTCACCCGCTCACAGGATATTGCAAAGAGAAGACTTTCTAGAAAGGTGCGGGCTTTAGAGCAGAGCACGAGCTAGAAGGAAACACGCGAGCATAGATTAAGCTTCCACAGTGGTTTTTGATGATACAACCAGCTTGCACGAGTGGGAGAAGTTGCACCATCAAAGTTAATTTTCGCCAGGCCAACAGGGGGGAATGCGGTAGGACCACTCAAAGGGTTGGGGGGTAAATACCTACCAGGGACCCAGCAGTAAACTCCCAGGAGACCAAATAACCCCGCGGAAGATAGCCGCATTGCGAGTCAACCATAGGTGCCCAGATTAATGAGAAAGCCAATGGGTAGAAATGATGAGTGGAGAGAGCAGAAGAACCCAGGGAAATCCAAGACGATATCAATTCAGGAAGATGCTCGGAAAGATCAGTTCGGACCCCCAAATCGGAGTCAAACCAAACAGCTTTCGCAATGGAGCATTTGAGGAATAAGTGGTCTACAAATTCCTCCTCAATTCCACAAAGCGAACAGCAAGAATCTAAGTTGGGATTCCACCTCTTTATTCTGTTTCTTATGGAAATCGCATCATTAAGGGCCCTTCCAAAGAAAGATCTTGATCTTGGGGCAGACCCATTTGAGTTTCTAAATTTTTCCCATTCACATTCATCGAATAAGAAAGTTGCATTTGAGGAAGAAGGCAATTCCGAAGCGAGTAGACGGTATGCTGAAGAGGTGGTAAATTGCTCGTGAGGAGTAAGGGACCAAACGAATTGATCCTCCACGATATTGCTATGTAAAGGGAGGGCCAAGGAGAGGATTTCTTGAGAAGAGTGCGGCTGAAAGAGGTGATTAGTCTGCTCATGATTCAAAGACATCGAGTGGTGGTTGATAAGTTCAGCCACTTTCAAAGGATAATTTCTGTGAGGCCAGCTAGAAGGATCCATAGCATTAGAGAGACACGGATCAGAGCACCGACACTCCACCCATTGCCTATAATCCAGCGGCAACCCTTGCGAAGATGAGTTCTGCAAGCAAGAAACCACGCCAGATATAGGATAGCCCCAGTTTTAGTTTTACATCCCAGAAGTTTGAGGTTCTGAAGTATTTAGCGTGAAGCACTTTTGCCCATAAGGCCGAAGGATATTTGAGTAATCTCCATCCCAATTTCATGATGTGGGCTTTATTGGTTAACTCTAAATCGCGAAAGCCCAGCCCACCACAAGCTTTTGGTCTACAAATTTGGGACCACTTTCTAAGGTGAAAGCCAGCTGTCTCAGCATCAGACCACCATGTATTGTGGAGCCACTTGAAGAGTGGACTTATATGCATGGATCTGCCAGCATGAGAGAGGGTGCGTTTCTTCCAACCCGCCAACTTGGACTTAAGTTTATCAACCAAGTACATCCATTCCAAGGTTTTAGCCTTGCACATAATTAAGGAACCACCAAGATACTTGTCATTAGTCTTCAAAGAGGTAACTCCAAAGGCCGATGGAATAAAAGTTGTTTCTTCTATGAGAGTTTGCAATGAAGTGAATAGCTGATTTTTGGAAATTTATTTCCTGACCCGACCATTTACAGAAGGAATCAAGAACATCCAAAATATTGTTTACATCAAAAGAGCAACACATGCCAAAAATGACAAGGTCATCCGCAAAGAGCAAGTGAATGAGCTTATTCAATTCGTCTCATTAAAACCCTCTTAAAAGTAAACAACTCCTATATTTGATTAGACTTGGAAGAACAGCTTGATTACATGCTAATTCTTTATTGCTTGAATCCATTCTAATGTTGTATAAAATTTTGAAGTTTGAACAGATTTTCAATAATAAATGGGGGTCATGAGACTGCCATGTGCCCATACATATGCAGAGCTTGACTAGTAGTTTTACTTTTACAGGAATTTCTTCATATAGTTAGATGTTAGATTGTCTTTTTGAAGTGTGGACTAGTAGAAGAATAAAAGAATGAGATGGCTATGGCCTTCCATTGCACACCTGTATTCTCTGTTCTGAGAAGATGAATACAAAAGAGACAACCTCTTTTACCTTCCATCCTCACAAAAATATTCCACACTCTCTTCCCTCAAAAAAGTCGGTTCCAACTATCAGCGGCGCAAATTTTGCTTGGCCCTTCAGTTTTGCAAAGCAGTAGTCATTCTCCTTGAACAAACCGAATCCCAAAGTTAGGATCCCCCCTGTCCTTTAGCACTTAGCAGAAACTACAACTGCAAATGGATCGGATCAAACTAGTTATACACAGATCCAAATTTGATTTTCTTTAATGTTTTATCAAAGGTTCAAAGAGCGTATCAGCCTGTATCGGTTCTTAATTTTTATTTTTTTCAATTTTGATTTAGGGAAGTCGATTTAAGTCCCGATTACCCTCTGAACCAGGCCCTGCCCGATACAACCCCTAAAGGGATATATCAGGAAGGGCCCAATACGATATATATCAACCAATACGTAACGATTTTTTAAACCTCTTTTATTAGAAACTAGTTACACCCATATCCAAATTTTGCTTTTCATTAATGTTTTATGAGTCTTGTATGTAGATTTAGGCAAAATATAAACATTTAAATATTATTGGATCGGATTGAATCATAGTGCAGATTGGGAAAATTTCATAATCCGATCCAATTATAAATGTATTGAATTTTAGTCATCTTAAATAGATTGGGTTTGAATTCAAATTTGGACAAATGGAAACCATTTGCAGCCCTAGACGAAAGGGAGACAAGGTTGTTGTGTATGAACAAGGGTGCAAATGAAGGCCACTGCAACCATTGAAATGGTCCTTTTCCTTTGCAATACTCACTTGGTTCTTTTCCTACGATTTGAATTCAAACCCAATTAATATGTTATGACCAAATAATATGTTATTTGGAAACCATTTGTTCTTTTCCTGCTGAGAAACTCAATTTGACTGTTGGAACACGTCAAATCAAGCTGTTTTAACTTCAAGACCAAATAATATGTGAGGCCGAGCCAAGTATATTAGTGGGGTCCTTGGTTTGCCCCGCCCCACCCCGCAACAACAAAACCAGAAAAAGCTTTGTTTATTGATGGGGGCTCTTCCAACTCTTAAATTTAAAAATTTTATTTATTTATTTTTCTTTAAAGAAATCTATTAAACCAAAACCTTCCTGCCCTAATTCTCTCCAAACACTACCTTTTCTCCTCCTTATCTCATTTTCTTGTTTACCTTGATCCCAACAGAAAATTCCTGAGTCAGCCGCTGCTTAAGAACACAATAAAACAATAAAAACTTATAGACCAAAAGTTTGCTAAAGATATACAAAATAATAATTACAGGAATTCGAGCAAACAAGTTTATTCCTGAGTCAGCCGCTGCTTAAGAACACAATAAAACAATAAAAACTTATAGACCAAAAATTTGCTAAAAATATACAAAATAATAATTACAGGAATTCGAGCTAACAAGTTTATTCAATGCTTGGAAACTTACAAACGTGGTTGAACGGTTGAACCCATGAAAAGACACATTACAAGATAGAACTGAGCACGTCTTCTTGTAGGCCCACCTTGTTCCCAGGGTGAAAGAAATCCATGAATTAAATTAATGAGCCATTTACTAGCATCTCATGAAATTAAGATACAAGTGAATGTGGTGAGAGTTCCATCTCAGTTACAGAAAGGAATGAATCATCAATCCGGCCAAATATTTTTCCCTTTCAACCGACGTTTGTGTCGACTCATATTATCAATTTATTTCTGGCTTTATGGAGTAAGCCTACTGTTTTGTAACCACCACTCTTCCCTGTTATGGTAAGCTCCTAAAACTATATTTGAATAGCACACTCAGTTTCTTAAATTATAGTAACATCATGAAACAAGCAAGAAAGCTTGCCTCTAGCATAACACCTCACTGGTCTCTTTTCATTTTGTTTTGGAGTATATATTTTCTGTACTGAACAAAAACTGTGAGCTGCACCCCTCTGGTAAAATAAAATGAAAAAATCCCTACCCCAAAAGAGGCCCCATTTCTGTGGGGAGGTTGGCAGGTTGCATTTTAGAATTGAAAAAAAAAATACCAATTAACTATCTTCAACATATTTCTTGTAAGCTTCCCTTTGATTGATCATGTCCTCCAATTCCAGCCAGTCTACATGATTGCTCCAATATCATCCTGTAAGTAGACGACCTCTCCCATGGAACAATTCCAAAATCATCGTTGTATTCCTCCATGCCTCCAACTAGGAACTGCCAAGGAAATGCCCCTGCCCCTGCTCCATTCTTCCTTGCTGACTCATAAATGATGTCATAAACAGTTTTATACAATTTTTCGCGATGAGATGGTTGGAAGTTTCTATTTGTATTTGACAGCCCAAATTCAGTGAACATTACAGGTTTCTTGAGCATTTTGTCACCGTCTTCAATGTGAGAAGTCATCCATTTGGAGACAAATTTCAGTTTGTCTTCAAGTTCAATCTCCTTGAACCTACAGATTAATTGAATTAGACACATTTTGGGATTTGATCATTAAGTGGTAATATGACATCAAAGCACAAAAAGTGTTTCTTTTCAGACAGAGTTCTCAGTGCTACAATTTTCACCATGTTTGGTTTCATGGTACCTCCAATATTGCATGTGGTTTTGTGAACAATAAATTCAGAACAATGATAAGGTGTCTTTTGAAGCTTACCACTGATCAGGATAAATGTGAACAGAGGCGAAATCAATGATTGAAATCTTTGAGTTGCGGATAAAATCAGATCCTAGGACACTCGCCCATGCTTCTGGGTTCACACTCAATTTTTCTGGGCTCCTAGGACCATAGAACCCCTCAAGCCCCACAGTCAATAGGTGCTTCTTATCAATCAATTTCACATAACGAGACATCTCTTCAATCCAATCCTGCAATTCTTCACCAGAGAATATAATCAAACTCAAGAATTCATCAATAACCTAGATTGCTAATATTTCCAGTATCTACCATCTCTCTCTCTCTCTCTCTCTCTCTCTCTCTCTGACACACACACACACACTTACTTGGAGGGTGTCACCAGAAGGATCAGTCATACAGCGTGGTTCATTTATCAATTCCCATGCAAAGATTGTTGGGTCATTCCTGTATTCAATTCCTGTGATGCTGTTCTTCCTTGTCAATACAGCCTGCAAAAGGAAGGTCATATTGAGTTGATAACAACTCCAATGCAATGCAATATTTTGTATTTCAATAATACTGTGAAGACTTCCATGGATTAAGTCTGAAATTAACCTTCCAAAATGGTAGTAACTTAACCAAAAGCAAATGAGACAGCGGATTTCACTATGCTTTTCTGGCCATGACATGTTACCTGATCACGAGGAATGAATCTTATGCTCAGTAGAAGATAAGGTCCTTTAAGCCTGTCCTCATGCACACTTACATACTAATTATATGCAGTTTCTCTATAAGCGGATACCCTTTGTTTTCATAGGCCATGATTCATTGATACTTCTGCTTATTTAGACATTCAAGTTGGGTTAACAGGTTCATTTTCATGGTTGAGGATCAATAGCTTTAAGTGCTAAGCTAAAATCAACATGTTTTTCTCTCTTTTTTTTTCGATCAGTTAAGATGTTCTTGGTTCTGGGCAATTTAGCCAAACTTGATCAAATTTCTTAGGAATAACTCAAACCATGCTTTAGCTTCTCTGAAAAGAGAATTAAGACAAAGTTCATTTTTTAGATAAATATACAA
Source organism: Nelumbo lutea (assembly GCF_056320005.1). NCBI lineage: Eukaryota > Viridiplantae > Streptophyta > Magnoliopsida > Proteales > Nelumbonaceae > Nelumbo > Nelumbo lutea. Next base: position 86,222,875 of record NC_142684.1, on the reverse strand, counting down.
AATTCCTCATTGACATACAAATTATCTACAAATAACACCACAATCATACCTTGACATAATTCTTGAAATATTTGCGAATTGATGGATCAAAAAAGAATGAATCATTGGAAGAACTCAATGCAACACCCTCTTCCCACGCCCATTTGACATACTGAGTCTTCCCACCAAATGCTTGCAAATTATTAACTAAGCTAAGTATCAGCTTGATCCCATGTCGTCTTGCCTCTGCGATGACACGATCCAATGCCTGCCAGTCTATATGGTTATTAAATGTAAAAAGGACAAAAGAGCCAATATAATATAGTGTAATAGCAATGGTACCACCATGGTAACTGCAGACTATGAATACATTAAATACACAACAATTACCATTTACATTTTTTATTGAATGCATGAAGCAAAAATAAACAGGTTAGAAAAAGACAATTAACATCATGACTAAGAAGAATCTCAAGGCACTGAAACAGAGGTAATAATTCAAAGAATAATCAATTGGAGCCGAAACCTGTCTCTAAAATTTAGATTCTTTTAGGCCTCTGGCCCTCTATGCAATTAAAGTGGGAATGGGCCATTTTTTTCTCCAGAAATTGGTTCCCGAACAAATATTTTTTCCATTTCTTACAAGTTTGTTTCTTAACAAACAGATTAGAATAAAAAGAAAATAGAAGAGGCCAATACCCAAAATTCTATTCTCCTAAGTGTCAGCATATGCTTTTCTGTTCATTTAAACAATTTCGTTGGAAAAAAGTTTATCTGCTGATCACTCTATCACGATACCCAATGGGCAACGGATTAGGTAAGTAAATAAAAAGATACATGAAAAATCGGTTCCTTTTAAAATTTAAGCCCAGTTTTTAAACTAGTAGACGAATGAATAATCAATTGTATATTTGTGATCAGATTTTCCTGGCTATAACAACACTAAATTCTACCCAGGAAGAAAAAAGTTTCAGATCCCGCCACACATTCATGCTTCCCTGTAAGGAGTGGTAGCATAATTCCTGCACAAACGAAAAATATAAGGAAAGCAAGAACCGGATACGAATTTATGTAATACCTTGAAGACGCGCTCTTCAAATCGTCCAGGGGAGATCTGCAGTGCATTGTATGCTCCATCATTGAAAGCCCAAGTCCTACAAACAGTGAGACCCATCTTTGCACCCGCTTGAAGCATAGCCCTGACTCTGGGCCTGCTGAAATCCTCTACAGCCTGATCCATCAGCCAGTAAGAGTTCCAGCCGTTCACATAGAACGGTCTTCCATCTAAAATGAAATGAGTGCCATTCCTCTCCACAAAGGCCACCTTGGGTTCTTCATAATAATTGAGTCTCAGATCTCCCAAAGACATGTAAATAAATGCAACACATGATGCGAAACCAAGAAGTGGGTATAAAAAGCCATTACCCGCCACCATTCTCCCTACAATATTGAACCCCTAAAATTAGCAGAGACAGTGTTATCTCCTCTGAGATCTAAACCAGGTAGATCTCAGCACAAGAAGAAGAAGAAAAGAAACAAATTTTTAGCGTCCTAGATCCCTCAACTCATCAAATTCATGGTACCCAAACGGAAACAGCGACCCATGTAACCTCTTTGGATGGCAACACCAAATGGGGCGTTTAGAGGATCTAGGAAGCTACCCAAAATCCAAAACAATTCCAGAACGAACTCAAAATCTCAGACGCTTGTACCCAACAAGTTGCCCATATGTCTACGATAATTGAACTAGAAGAGAACTCAAGCAGAGAGAGAGAGAGAGAGAGAGAGAGAGAGAGAGAGAGAGATTGTTCTGTGAGTTATTGTCCTGATTTTGGGGTTTTATACGAAAGTACTGGTTTGAGAAAGATTATGAGAGAAGGGAAGGGTCAAAACAAATGAGAGAGCACACCTACTTTCCCACTCTGCGATGCCATCGACCCAAAGAAGAATAGATAGACGGTAGTAGTGTGTGGTAGAATGCAGGTATCAACTCGGCTCACTGGGCCCTATGATCATAGATCTTTCCTTCATTTAATAAAAGAAAAAAGAAAACAATCAAACGAAAGACCCATTTTTCCATTGAAGCATCACCTTCCCGTCTCATGACTTCTCAAGCCATTCCGCCATCAGAGCCATTATCTACGATCCACAGCTTCCGCGTCCCGCCCATGTGAATCTGAGGAGGAGAAAAGTAAGCTGCAGTTTTCCTCTAAGAAGTAACTCCAAAGTTTCTCAACAAACAAATGCTGTCTGCATCTTTTTTCCCAGGTTGGTACTTAGAAGGGAAAGGGTAGGTGCCAGTTTCCAGACAATGTGTTTTGATTCACTGAGGTGACACCACTGCATCTTTCGTTTGCCACAAAAGAAGGGAAAACAAAAAGCTGCCCTCAGGTGAGATGTCGTTTTGCAACGTCTGATTAGAATCCACATACGTACTCAATCATCTCATCTGATGGTTGAAGGGCAACACCTTATATCTAGGGATTCTGGTAATGGGCTCGGCCCAAATGTCAATATAAATTTTTTTAGGTAAATTACAGATTACTACCATGTTATTTGGGGAGTGACAACTACCCCCTTTACTTTCATTTAAAACAAAGATAAAAGACCCCTTTAATTTTCAGATTCCGGGTAGACGTCCCTCTATTATCATTCCATCAATTAAATTTCAAAAAATATTTTTGTGTGACTTTTAACTATTTTAAATCTTCAAATTACCCTTTGTTGGGGTTCACTTTAGCCTTTTTTTTTTAATTTCCATTTGTTATTGGTTTAATTGATATTAATTGCATGTTATGTTTATTGCTTCCAGGTTTTTATAGAAATTTCTTTTTTTTGTTGCAATTTCCATTTTATAAAAAATTTCGAGTGGGTATTTTGATAAATTTACTTCTTCTACCATTCAACTCAAAGGAGAGGGGTTTTTTTGACAGAATCTGAAAGATTAGGAAGTCTTTATTGCAAATGAAAGTTCAGGGGAAACCCTAAAATACATGGCACTAATCTATAATTTACCCTTTTTATTTAAATCAGGGGTTTCTAATATGTGATATTAAACAATCTTTTGAATTTTTTTTAGCTATAGTGATTTAGTTTGCACTTTACTATCTAACGATAGATATGATAGTAATACAATTGATTTGGTTAGAAAACTAACTAGATTTGAATTTGAATTAGAATACTTTTTTATAAGAAATATGTATTTTTTATTTTAATTTAAAATCATGTTAACTATTCCTCTTGAAGGAGATGGCTCTCTGTGACTGTGTGAAAGATTTTTTTTTTTTTTTATTTGGATTCTTCAACTATATTTTATTTTGAATTAAAAAACTTTTTTCAACTCCACTATCAGACATATGCTCAATTAGGATATTATATTGGCCTTGATTTGGGCTGATTTTATTTAACCAATATACATGTGGGTTTTGAATTTGTTTTGTAACCTATAATATTAAACTTGCTTTTAATAATTGGGGGCCCATTTCGGGGGTGCAAATGGGTTATTTAATTTAAAAAATTTCAACTTACAATGGGTCGGATTCAGGCTCAGGCCCATTTTTTATTAACTTTTTCAATTCAATCCAACCCAAGTTGCACCTCTTTCCCGTACAAAATTTTTATTTGAGTGAGGGCAAAACAACATTAGAAATTTATTTTGTTCTGGGTTAGAAGAGATTTGAAAAGAGGGGATTACTATGAGATGGGTTGGAAATGTTTTTTTATATGAAGTAGAATCTAATATTTTAAAGAAACACGTTTTCTGAGAAGCCTTCCCATCTCTGATTGCCCCAATCAGTTATATTCCTTTGAGCCTTTTTTCCATCTTTCATGTCTGTACCATGGAATGAAACTTAACCTCAGCAACAAATACTTTGTATATTTGACAAGGATATAATAAATGAGAAATCCGTATTTGTGAGTCTTTATTAGTTTAATTTGGCTCCTTCAATAAAAGATGCAACTATCCTTTCAATCATACCAGTCCACTCATAAATATAATTAACTGAATTGGGATTTACTCTTCACACCGACCTCACAATCGCATCTGTGTACATTTTAACATGTATTGCGAATATCTCTTAGAGTTATCAGTCGGAGATGTTTTTAATATAGGGTTAAGATATGCTGTGGAGCGTTTGTGGGTTTTCTGTGGGAAATATCTTCTCATAAAAAATAATATATAAATATAGAAGATGTTTCTGATATGCGACCGAAACATATATGTGAGATTGTTGTGAGGAGCAGATTCGGTTTCATAATTAACTTAACTTGACCATCAATTTGCAAAGAGAAAAAAAAAAAAAAAAAATTCTATTAATGCGGGGGGTTAGTAAATCCACATGGAGTGTGTGACTATAAAAGGGAAGCTTTACTGCAAATCCCTAACAATTGTCATAAAAAACCAATCAAGCCTTAAATACAATATTTGATCACTAACAACCAAGTAACTAACTCATATGATCACTCAGCATCACTTTAAACAAGGAGCTGCAGGCCCCACAGAACGTGCCCCCACAGCACATCTCTGGGGAGATGTTCTCAATGTATGATTCGGATATACTGCAGGGCACGTTTCCTGCGGAGTCGATGCAATTTTGGAACTTTTTTGTAGCCTAAATCTATTGCAACAAATGGAGGAAATCTGTCTACCTTCAATCATTGATGAATGATCTTTCCTATCAAAATTCATGGGTCCCCCTAAAATGTACAACAGATCTCAATATAATATTTTTTTATTTTAGATTATAATAACAAAATATTAAAAATTTTTAGTTGATTTAATGATATTGTAACTCGGAAGGGGCCCAGTGTTTTTCTTTTTGTCATTTGATTGGGATCCATCCGACACCAAACATTGCCTTTTATTGCCATAATCATGAACCGATGTACTACTGTGTCTGTGTGAATGCGGCTTACTTGGGAGATGGGTTTAGAATCAGGCTTTCCAATGCTTAAGAATCCAACCTGCAACTCATCTCTCATTCAATCACAATTATTTTTCAATTTATTGTTTTATTTGAAATTTTTAATTTTCTTAATTAAGGATTAAAATATCCATAAACATTCATACTATAGATCAATACTCTTTTTTTTCTCTAATTTTATTTTATCAGCCTGAATAATTCTCAAACAGGCTTAGGGGATGCTTTCTATCATCTCGAATCCTATGTCTTTCAATGTATTCAGGTCCTTGGATATAGATATGATTCAGTGCATATTATATTGATATTTTGTACCTGTTCATGGAATGGGTTTTGGCTCAATTTTATACTATTTCAGGCTTGGGCTTTAGATGGATTCATTCAAATTTTGACAAAAAGCAAACTCAAACTCGATCCATAAACAAGTCTAATTAGGAGGCAAGGGCTGAAAAGCCCTAACTGGCTCAGGAAGTAAGGTTGCTTTCTGGGTGATCTGGTTGTAGTGCAGATGGATTCTTGCCTTCAGCTTGGTTGGGGGACCATTGGCTAATGGGTTTGAGGGACGTTCTATCCCAGTTGTAAAGTCCCCACTGAATTAAAAAAAGAAAAGAAAAGAGGCATGAACCCGGAGCTTATGTTCCACACACTTTTTATTTATTTTATTTTATTATTATTTTTTTTGTTTGTCGGTAGGAGATTTTATTGATGTGGCAATTGTTTTTATTGTTAAGGCTCCTTATTTTGTATGTATTTGTATTTATACTCTTTTCATTTTTAAACTAATACTTAATCTAATTTGTTAATTCTATTAATAGTATTTGATGTTAAATAGAAAATAAATAAATAACTGGGTCGTGGTATACGTAAAGTTAAGGTTATTAAATCCGTGGTTTTTAAAACCGACCCGGTGATCGAATTGGTCAGGGGTTTAGTTATCGGGTTGAATGGTCCGATCGTTCGAACCAAACGCTTGGCCCGTTCTAACAAAAAATTCAAAAACAATAAAAAAAAATGTCAAAACCATTCAAACGGTTCAAATGGTTAACCACCCGGTTCAGTAGTTCGCTGACCAAAATCAACGGTTTTGGGAGGAAATCCAGTTTTTGGGGAAAACGGAACCAATCACCTGACTGCTTCCCAGTTTTTTCAGTCCGATCGTTCAGTTCGATCCGGTTTTGAAAACCATGATCAGATCTTCCAACAGAATAGGAATATGAGGAATCTTCTTTATATGTTATAAAAAAATTATTATTATATATAGCAAGTAAAAGAATGGGCCATTGATTGGAAATCTGGATCTTCTCCTCGGCCACACGGATCCCACATCAGTTGAAGCCATGCCCATGAATGATGAGTTCATATTGGCTCCCCACAAGGGGCATCCTACATGCGCCCCACATGCACATCTCAATGTGCATTGGGAATTCCGAGTACATGGTTAGGATGTATGTGGGGCACACTTTGTGGGGAGCAAATGCAAATTCATGAATGATAACATAAAAGTATTGGAGATGTTTTCGATGTATAACTACAATTGTTATGGATGTATTTGTTATCTGTGTAAATACAAAAATACACCAATGTAAATGAAAAACGGCCAGATGTATCATCACAAAAGTTGAACCGGTCAATGTTTAGTTTTACACTATTGTGCGTTTGGAAGATGATTGTAAATCATAAGAGTATTTTTTATGTGTGTTTGGAATTAACATGGGTGTAAAACTACACTGAGAATTAAAATGCCTATTAATGTCAAATTCAACTGTTTTGGGAAACCGGATTCAGTCAGAGCAAAGTCCGTTTAAATAACCATCATAGCCTTGCATTGGGAATATCTACCCATGAAATAAAGCACATATCTACGGGGATGTTCCTAATTCATGGTTGTAAAGGCTGTTCGAATAGTGTTCAAACGGCCCTTGCACTAACTAAAGCCGATCTCTTTGGGAACTACTACACGGAACCATGTGCTAACTCCCGAGGAAAGAAAAAAACTTCACACCACCCACCTCTATACAAGAAAAACTACTCCCCACTTCCCTCCTAGATCTCCCCTCTCACACACTCTCTCTCTCTCTCCCTTTCTGGTCAACTCTCGCATGGTCGCATCCATGGAGAAACCTAGAATTGAACCAGAAGCTCAAACACCTGCAACCCACAAAATTCTCTCACCCAGCAATAGTGGAAGGAGGAGGAGCGCTTCCAACTTGCCTGAGTTCAAGTTCTAGATGGTCAGAAACCCATCCTTCCCACAACCCAACCTCTACTCTACTGACGAATTATTCATTAACAACGTTTTGCTCCCGCTCCACCTCCCTTCCCACCACTCTGACCCACTTGACTCGGAACCCAAAGCCAATGCAGAGGAGATGCACACTCCAAAACCCGAATCAGAGCCTTGGCCAAGACCAGTCAGCAGCTTTGTTATTTGAGTCATCGCCCGTACTTTCAACATTCAAGCGATGGGGGACATTTTCAAGAAGGGTGAAAGGAAAACGACAACCGTGGCATCCTCTACAACCACCAACAATCATGAAGACAGAGACAAAGACAAGAAGAAAAAAATGAAAAGTAGCAAGGCGCAAACGCAACGGAGCTCAACATCAATATATGGCCATTCTCTAGGAGCCGTTTGGCTGGGAATAGTAGCAACCGACCAAAGATGGCCGCTGGAGGGGCAATTTCTCAGAAGGTTAGTAGCACCTATTGTTCACGCAGTAACTCAGCTAGGGAGTACAAGTTCCGAAAATGGCTAAGTAGTCCTAGTCGAGGTGGAATCCATGTGGGGAGGAGTAGCCCAGTTTGGCAAGTACAGCGTGGAGGCTCCGACACAAAAAGCTCCGAGCCTCTGGCATGAAATGCCGATAAGGGGGTAAAGAAGGAAGGATTAGAGAGTCAACAGAGCAAGAATGTTGGTGATGGTGGAGCCAGAGCTAGGGTTTTGAATTTGAATGTTCCGATGCGTATAGGGTACCATTCCCATTTGAGTTGTAGGAATAGTGCGAGTAGCGCCATTGGTAATAGTTGTAGTCATGAACAAGGTTGCAGTGTAGCGAGCTCTAGATATGGTACCTTCTATTCGTTGCGAGATGGGGATGATGAAAACTTGAGAGTGTCCTCTATGTTCTGAGATTAGGGCATTCGAATCTGTGAAAGACGATGAGAAAAGAAGAGAAAGAGCAAAAGAGAGGGAGGGAGTGGAAGAGAAGGGGTGACCGGTAGAACGGCGGTGAGGGTGCTAGCGAAGTGCTCGATGGTGAGAGAGAGGATCAGAGGAGACGAAGAGTCGTTGGCTGATTCGGAGTTTTTACACATTGTTTACTTTTACACCGATTTTCAGTATATTTTTACACCCCATCCAAATGGCCGCAAAATTGGACCAGAATGTAAAAATACACCGAACCAGGTTTTATACCCCATCCAAATGCTGCCTATGGGAAACATTCTCTTAAAAGCAAATTTGAATTCATTGCTTGATGTGATATGATAATGAAATCTCAAACTGACAAGTGTGAGAATGAGATTCACATTTTAGAACTACTATATACAATAAAATGCCAAAAGTTAAAGTCCATATCAAATTGCACCCACCTCATGACCCAAGATAGACATGACCAAAATAAGGTAGTAGCCCTTAGACAAAGAGGTAAGACAAACTAAATTCATGCCATAAAAACTTCCCTTTGGATTTATGACTCAAAAAGCAAGATCCCAATGCAAAGGAGATCATTTTCTGATATTACAAAATCCCTTCATTTATTATTATTATTATTATTATTGTTGTTGTTGTTGTTGTTGTTGTTGTTGTTGTTGTCTATCATATACATAGAGAGATACAAGAGAATTGTCTGTCCATTTAAGTATACCAATGATTTAATTTTTGGCTTGAAGAAAAAGAAAGTTGTATGGTTGACTAGGTTTCTTTTGCATGTTTTTCATTAATTTTAGGGTCATAAATAGATACTAAGTTTATAGGAATGTGAGGAATAGGACAAGAAGAGAGGGCTTTCTGAGGGAAAAACTTTAGCTGTTGAGGTCCAACATCCTATGCTGTTGAAAGAATTTCTGGGAATGCCACGTTACCATGAGAATGGATAATTTAGTAATTACATCTTAATTTATTTTGACTAAAAACGAAACATGGGCATGAATAGGTGAATTGCCCAGATCATGCTCAACCTAGAAACTATCTCAACAACCTATTGTTGTTGGCCTCAACAGCCAAAGTTAATCCCTTTTTGAGCAACGTAGTCCATAGCTTTGTTGGCTTCACAAAACACGTGCCGATAAGAGATTTCGAACTCCAACAACTCACTCCTCTTGTGGCATTCTTCAATGATAGTCTTCAATATCTACGGGATTTCAGTTTTCTTGTTTAGACAATAACTGATTAGACACCCTCAATACAAATGGGGGAGTTAGCAGAATTTAGCACCACATTGTGAGCTTCCTAAGGCAGCCCAAACTTCAGTGAGGCTAAGAGTGGTGGCTCTAATAAAATAGACCTTAACCTCAAGGACCTCCCCAAAACTATTTCTAGACAAGCAAACAATGGCACACGAACCATTGTCATCGCCAAGGTAGGAAGCATTGAAATTTATCTTGATATCCTCCCATTTTGGTGGTCTTCACTGAATTTGTCTCCAGATGATGTTCCTAGGAGTGTTTACAAGAAAAACCAAACCAATCAAACTAATCCGATTCAACCCAGTCTAGTGTCGGTTTCTCGAAACTCTAGTCAGTCTTGATTTATAAATATAAACAACCCAATTGGTTGGGTTGGTTTCGATTTTTCAATCTAAAAACCGAACCAACTATTGATAGTAGAAATATAATACTTCTGGTATTGGTATAGAAACAATGGGGCTCCCTCCACTTTTAAGACTTTACACAATACTTTTTACAAATATAGACAGTTCGACTCCACTTTAGTTGTTACTTTTTTACATTAGTCTTGAAGTTGGAGACGATTGGGCTCCTCTTCATTCATTACTTTTTTGTAATAGTCTTGAAGTTGAAGAGACTTGCACAAAATAACTATCTTTGGGTTTGGAATAGTATAGATGCAACACTCATTGATTTGTTCATGGGCCGGGTAGCTTGACAGGCTGGCCCGGCCCAGCCCGTTATAAGTCGGGCTTGGTCATAATTTTAGGCACATGAGCTCAGGCTCAAGCCTAAAGCATCGGGCTCAACTTTTTTTGGGCCAGGCTTGGGCTTTCTCAAAAAAGCCCGGCCCGAGCCCACGCTCAACTTGATACTATATATTAAACAATAAAAATATATTTTATTTAATAAAAATATATATATATATACAATATTTTTTCTTTGTTCTTCTCTTTTTTCCAAGTAATAGTGAGATGTTTATTATTTTTGAGTTTTGGATGTTTTTAATATAAATAAAACACTTTTTTATTGAATAAAAGAAGAAAAAAATTCTGTTTCCAAATTTTTGGCCGTGCTCGGGCTTAAGACCTAGGCCCGATGGTCGGGCCAGCTTGGGCTTGGGCCTAAGTGTATTATGTTGATACATATACAAAGCTCGGTCGGCCTGGCCCAACCCATGAACAAGTCTAAGCACTCAGCAGCCTATATGACTAAGAAAAAAGATGGTGTTTGACTCAAACATGCAATTAGCCAAATCAGCCAATAAGAGCCATATACAAAATAGGAAAATAAGATTACAAATCAATAAATCACCCAAGATAATCAATTGACCACCCCCAAACTGGCCCAATGAAACCGAAAACTGACCCTTCATGCTTGGGTCGATTTTCCCTTATAACTGGTCAATTTCAAGTTACTTGTTTATCAAACAGGCTATGTCGGTTCAGTTGAGAAAAAACCTATAATTGACCCAACCCGACCCGTGGACACCCCTAGATGTTCCTATCTTGCTTACTATCAAAACCAAGGCCTTTCTTTTTTGGGTCTCCATAAACATTCCATATGAACGACCAAGAGAAATGAGAGGAGGAATAGAATTATCATTAAAAATCTTTTCATTGAGGAGCCATTGTATTCTTAATCATCGAATCTAGAGTGTGCCACCAATATTGAATGGTTATTATTTGGACCTGTTAAATTCTGGTTTGCAGCCATCTAGACTTGTTTAGCATAGATGCAATTTTTGAAGATATGGTCTGAATCTTCTTCTTCCCCACATATCGAGTATGAGCCATTAATGGAAAAACCTTTCTTTTGTAGTAAAGATTTTGTGGGAAGGCAACCATTTAGAAGGAGAAATAGAAAGGATGGGTTTGGTTGTAGAGTAAATGCAATAATATTCACTCCAAACTATGACACCTCTGTTTTAGGTGCACGGAATTGAGGATTTGATTTTAGTTTTATTTTACAATCTTCTTGTTTGGCAACTACTGATGCAAAACACGGTGCTAAATTGTGAATGTTTGGCTATTTATAAAGACAAAAATTAAGAAGAAGAAACAAGGAAAGCCAAGCAATCATTGGTCTCTAAAGATGATTCAGTCACTTCCAACTTGGGATCTTATCATTCAAACCACAAGTGCTAGAATTACAAGGACAATGACAGTGAAGTTGATTGAATAGAATATGATGAAAGTGATCTACATCACAATGACGATGATGAGAAAGACGATGTCCGAGTATCTATGGAAGAATCTTCTAAGTCATTTTTCTCTTGCCGAATAGTGGAATTACAGAATAATACTTGCCAAACTCCACCATTCGAGGAGGTTAACAACCCTATAATGGCATGTGGTTCACTTGGTCTAGAGCTCAAGACACTTAGGCCAATCCAAAACACTTGAGATATGAGCCAATATGTTAATTTTGTACTGAACCCAGTTGAAAATCTTTTTAGTAGAAAGTTGTTAAGGCAAGAACAACAACACCATTAGAACAACACCAAATGAAGGAGAATATTAGTTTTGAAAAAGACCTAGAAATACACTTAAGCTTAGACTTTCAAGCCATTGTCTCTCAAGTAAAACTCAAATTTCAATCATTCTAATCCACATAAACAATAAATTGCAATTGATGTCAGCCTTTCATTGTAATAGCCACTGACAACTTACATCTAGACCCAGAGTATGGGACGACAGACATTCAGATCTCAAACTCTTAGACGCTCGAACAAAACATAATAGTTTCCAATAATTTGATGTTTAGACCAAGACTATTCAACGATAGACATTCAGATCTCAAACTCTTGGACGCTCAGACAAAACGTAAGTCATCGATGACTTGATGTTTAAATCCAAAGTATTTAATGGCAAATGCTCAGATCTTAGACTCTTGGACGCTCAGACATAATGTAATAGTCATTGACGACTTGATGTTCAGACCCAGAGTATCGACGACTAACGTTCAGACCTCGGACTCTTGGACGCTCAAACAAAATGTAATAGTCATCGACGACCTGACATTCAAACTCAGAGTATTCGACGACAGATGTTTAGATTTCAGGCTCTCGAATGCTCAGACGCTTAGATAGATTGTAATTGTCATTGACGACTTGACGTTCAGATGTAGAGTATCTGATGGTAGACGTTCAGATCTCAAACTCTCGGATGCTCAAATAGAATCTAATAGTCGCTGACGACGATGCTCAGTCTCTTAGATCCATTGCTCATGCTCAGATGGATGAGTTCTGATGAGTGGTGGATGAGAGTAAACTATTCACCTGTTTCCCTCGATGAAAGGAGGTGTGAATTTTTACTTTGAAAAATCGAAATAGTTTCCACCCCAAGATTGATGCAAACTCAAACATGTTTGCGATTTTACTTCAATTTTAGGGGTATTTTTATAATGCTTCCAAACATATGCAAATTAAGACCGGAGTGCAATAATGCATCGAACCTGTATTTACGTTGTTTCCAAATGCAGCCAAAGGTTTTGATCTTTGGAGGTAACAATAGATCCTAGATTTTGCTGAGCAATAGGTGTGGCTCTCTTAAACCTCTTGTTGTGAGGCTGTCTTCGGTGTAGGCTGACCTAACCATAAAATTTCCTCTAGGATCAAGACTCCAAATCATTTTATGAGCCTTGGGACTTGGAAGGAAGAAAGATCATTTTGATTCTTCGCCACACCTCCAAGGGAACCAATTCCCAAATTGGATTATGATATTATTTGTTTTTTTTTTGGGGGGGGGGTGTTATCTATTCATTTATCACCCAAAGATTTTTTTTTTTCATTAATAACTTTCCACCCAAGCTTGGCTAAATTAGCCTTACTAACCCAAAGAAGGTTTTTTAAACCAAGACCTCCCCCATCTCTTAGGGGTACACACTCTATCCCAATTCATCAAGTGAATGGGCTTCTTGCCATTATGAATTTCAATTCGAATATATAAAATAAATGTTTCTCACTATTTTTTTTTACCATTTTACAAATCCTTTTGGGGGCATTCTTTTTGTTTTTTTTTTTGGATTTTGAGAGGTGGGAAAGTTGGTCAATAGGATTTTGGTTCCCATTGACCAAGAATACCATGTTCATTTTTCAGATTAATGTGGGGACCGAGGAAAGTTTATTTTCTTGGGTATCACCCATCTCCTAGGTGGGTAAATAGCTTTCCCACCTAGGAAGAAAGTTGCTAACACTTGAATGGGACAAAAGTGTCCCTTTTAATAATGGATTCTTATGACTAAAATGGTCATTGCCTTATTTACCCGAGAAATAAAAGAACATGGGTAAATACACTTACCTGGGTAAGTGTTTCCCAGGAAAAGCTTACCTAGGTAATTGTATTTGCCCGGATAAGTAACTTACCAAAAAACGAACGGAGCCTTACAATTATGTCATACTCCCAAGCCCAATTTAGCTATCACTGCTACCCTATATATATATATATATATATATTGGTCAGCTACATGAATCTTATTTTTCCATTCCGTTATGTTTAGTTTTGTATTCATCGTTAAGTTATGAACGCTTCAACTACTTCCTATATTACTTCCAGCCAACTCTTTTTTGGTATGTCCCTAGCTCTTCTAGCCCCTCTAATTAACCTGCAATAGATTACTTTTCCTAATAGATGCTATAGATGGTCTTCAATGCATATGACCAAACCATTTTAATTTACTTTCTCTTATTTTATCACTTATTGAAGCTATTTGAAGATTCCTTCCTATATTCATTTCTAACCTTATTGTTTCTAATTTTACCACTCATCCATCCAAGCATTTTCATGGGAGGCAATTGTACTTGCAAATAAGTTAAATAAAACAAGTCAGTACTTCAAAACCTCTAATACATAGGCCCCATATGTTAGGAGCTAATGTAGTATATCATGATTGGCCTAATATCAGGCATAGAGCTATAGGCGATTTGAACTTATGGGTGTGACGTGTATGTGTAAGTCCAGTATGGTTAGCTGGTCATGATGCAACCTGAATTATTTACCATGTGACCACGAAAGAGATGAGATGCCTTAAAATCCAGAACTATTAATGTTCTTCTAATAGTGTAACAAGTTTGAAAAATTCTATACTTTTTTTTTTCCTTTTTTCCTTTCATTCATATTTAATGCTCTCTATTTTCCTAAGGTCTATTTATTTAGTGAATCCAGATCATCATTTGCCAACAAAATAATTTCCAACACCCTCCCAATATGATCTGACACTACACATCTCATACATGGTGGATTCCAATCTCATAGTAAAATGTATGGTGTTTGATCAACATGTTGAAAGGGTATTGGAACATGGAGATGCCAACTCCTATTTAATGGCTTAAAGGGTCCTATACGTACCTTACACCATGGACAAAAAACTAGCTTGTGTAGAAGCTGAAAATATCATTGGAATTTAAAGTGAGTGAATATGGTGTCCATTTTAGGTCAAGTAGGGTTCTCCATATATGACCTATAATATATTTGTCAGGTGGACGATTATATATTCATATAATCGATTAAAACTCTTCACTGGATTAAAAAAAAAGCTATATTTTGTTTGATAGAAAAAGAAGAGAGAAATAGAAAGTTGAGAAAGCACATAAAGAATTTGGTAATTTTATCTGAGTATTATCCATCCAAACCTTTCAATTTTCAGTTTACATATTGCCAATAATAATAAAAAAAAATTATCTTTTGGACATATTAGAAGGGCGTTAATGCTGAAAGTGATGTTTTCAACCTGTGGTTGAATCGACCAGTGGAATCAGTCAGTCGCTTATCTGGGCAGATTTTCAGGTTGTTTCACCCCAAATAACATTTTGTAAAAAAATATTGACACACAACAACCTACTAACCTGGTTAGATTTTGAGGTGTGTTTCACAAAGCAACCTACTTGTAAAAAAGCATTTGACTCATCAACACCCCTGGCTGTTGAACCACATCAGATGAGCAATTAAACATTAGATTTCTTTTTTTACTTTTATTCACTTTTTGATCAACAATAATTCCTATTTTATAAACAGGTAAAATGGGTATTTGAGAAAAATTTATAGATCGGTTAAACATTTTTCATCTGGGTCAGTGACAAAAGGGAGGTTTCCATTGGATTTTTTAAAAGTTCAACAGAGGTTTTTGTTAAAATGAAACTACATGAGAGATTTTTATGATTATGAAGCTACACAGGAGGTTTTTGTATTTTACTCTAAAACTTAAATTTAAGTAACTTTAGATTTTACCTTTTCGTCTTTATATTTGCACAAGCACTTAACTTGTGCCCCTTACACTAGTTCATAAAAATCAGTGATCATGATCCCTCTTATAAGACTGTTTGGCTTGATAGAATACAAGGCTCCGTTTGACTTGTGGAATGGGAATGAGAAAAATGGTTTTTTCTCTCATTTGTTTTAAGGGAAATAGGGGGATGGGATGAGAAAAAAGTGGGATGCGAGATTCCAAAATTGTGCAATCGGGGTTTCACCAAAATGGTGCAACCCTGGTGGAAAAACTTGAAAACTCAAATTTCTTCATCTTCATCCTCCTGCCCCACCACTGATGTGACCCCGACTCCTCTCTTTATCTCTCATTTCTTCTCTATTCTATCTCTCTGTGTGTCTGCTTTTGTATGCCTATCTCCCTTCTCTCTCTCTCATTAAAAGCAAAACCAAAAGCAAGAAAAAAAAGAGAAAAAACCAACTTCAAATCATGGAAGGAGATGCAGACACACCACCCTTTTGGCTACAAACTAGTACTACAATCAATCGTAGCCACCATCGTTCTTCTCCTTTCTTTTCTAACTCTGTCATTCTGATCATCGTATTGCCTCTCGCCGCTCTCTTTCTCTTGCTCTTTGTCATTCCTTCCCTTTTGTGGGATTCTCAGCAGGAGGAACTATGAGTCCTCTGGTAGCACTGATGATGAATATACCAATGTTGCCAACAGCAACACCTCCCACGTGGCCGACAAATCACATCCATCCTTGAGGAGGAGCAGCAGCTCCTACCCGGATCTTAGGCTAGAATCCTCGTGGGTTTCCGAGAGTGATGACAGAGCTGAATGATAGTGTACCAGAAGTCATGAAAATCCATTCACCACAACCACAGGCTCAAACACTACCGCCGCTGCCTCCTCTACCCCCACCGCGACGGGAATCACAACAATCGGAACAGAAGAGTAGCAAAAGCGAAAAAAGGGGAAGCAATGGAGTGAAAGACATAGCAACTACATTGGCCTCGCTATACCATCAAAGGAAGAAAAAGCAGAAGAACAAGGATAATTACGTTATGATAGTTCCCTTCACTCTCCACCATCTTTGCATTTAGGATCACACCAAAACAGAGAAGAAAGTAGAACTCTGTTTTGTGATGATAATTTTCCTATTATTTTTCCATATAAAACCAAATGATGTAAAGTTAAATTTTTATACTTTTTCATCCCATTCCATCCCATCTTTTTCCATCTCACCCAAAATTTTTCACAAATCAAATGGAGCCTAAGAAACAGAAAGTTGAGAAAAAGTCCCAAAAGAATTTCACTGAAGTTGTAAAAAAAAGGGTAAATGGCAAGGGCCCCATGTACTATGAGGTCAGTGACAAAGACCCCCCGTACTTTTCTTTGTGATAAAGATCCTCTTGAACTTTAGTCATTAGACAAAGACCCTTTCCGTTAGCATTCCGTCAGTTAACTTTGAAAAAGATTATTGTTTGACTATTTTAAAATTTTTAAATACCCAAACTACCCTTTTCTTTAATTTATGAAATCACTCAACTTTTTATATACTTTGAACTATTCATCTTTCCTCCCCTTTCCTGTGTTCCTTCATACCATGACAGACTCTCCATTTGATAGTAAGACTAATTTCTGGCTAAGCTAACCCAGACCACAAGATATTATTCATCACAAGAGGCACCATTGCCCCCAAATCACAGGAGACCCTGAGAGCCCAAATTGACTACTCCAAAGTGATGGGTCAGTTGGTCATCATCACCATCTCACCCATCGCTGCTGGTTTTCACCACCTCACCCATCACCACCTCAAATTAATAATTTTTCTAAGAAATCTGCCAAGTTTATTCATTGGGCTGGACACCTGAAAAGAATTGAATTGTCATTGCATTTCAAGATGGGAGGTTAATTATGTGGAATGCTCTAACAAGCGAGAAAACTCATGCTATTAAGCTACCATGTGCATGGGTCATGACATGTGCCTTTTCTCCAAATGGTCAATTTGTTGCATGTGGTGGTGTTGATAATCTGAACTCTTCAATTGACAAGGATGGGAATTTACCAGTATCAAGGATGTTAAACGGGCATAAGTGTTATGTATCTTCATGTCAATATGTTCCAGATGAAGATATTCACCTAATAACCAATTCTGGAGATCAAACGTGTGTTTTGTGGGATGTTACCACAGGCCAGAGGCTTTCTGTGTTTGAAGGTGAATTTCCATCAAGGCATACAGCTGATATACTAAGGTGTGTATAAAGATCATGTCCATGAATTTTGATTTGAAGAATTGAGAATGACTTCAAAACAAAAACTGCAAATGCACAAATAACAAAGCTTATAACAAGTAGCAGACCTCCAACATTAAGCATTCTAGATTGTCTAGGCCCATTATTCGGTACAAACTACAAAGTTAGTGAAGACCTGCTTATAAACCGCTCTGCTGGCTTATCTATTCTATACTTGCAAAGCCAACGAATCCATTAATATATTTGAATAAACTCCTTCGGACCAACCCAATTCACTAAAAGTAACAAGCTAATTGCGGAATCTGTCCAAATTTTATAAAGAATAACAAAAAGGAAAATCATGATTATTTTGGTCGGAAATGCAATTCACAAGCAAATAATACCTGGTAGCAAGTATTTTGTCCCTGACAGTGGAACATCCCAGTTCCACCGTCCCAACCTTTTGCAAACTTCAACCCATATGGCTGCTCGAGTTCTACCTCATACGCCCTGTACTGTTCTTCTGCATCTCCACCTTCACCTCCGCCATTTGCTTTCGACGGTTCAGATTTAGTAATAGATGCTTTAGCAACGAAAATTGATGGTTTTCTCAAATACATGATCAACGCACTGTAGGTGGAACTCAAGGTTGGAGAGTTTTAAGAGAAAATGGCAAAAAAGAAAAGAAAATAGAGAAAGTTCAATAAGGTATTTTGGTAATTTAACGTTTTTTGTCATTTGACTTAACAGCCGAAGGGGTATTTGTTCCAATATAAAAGTTTAAGGGGTCTTTATCGCAAAAGAAAAAAATAGAGGAGATATTTGTCACCGAGCCATAGTACAAGGAGGGTCTTGGTAATTTACCAAAAAAAAATCTTCAAATTTCTATTTTCTCTTACTTTCTACCAAACCAAAGGTAGCCTAAATTTGCAAAACATGAGAACATCGAAATAGAACACACTGAAACTAGTTAATCCCCAACTTCATTTATTGATATGGATTAAGCATGTGCTGCAAGCATGCAATTTTTATTAAATTTTTTTGGCACATATGCATGCAGAATATATTCGGACTCTTTCTGATGACTACTGGAGAACATAATCCCCTCTGTGGTATGCCAAACTTGTATTCAGCGGCACAGCTGGAATTTGTCGAAGTGCTTGAGGAATCCCAGTGCAGCATCCTTGGCTTTCTCCGGTGGAGGTATGGACGGAGAGAGCGGCTTGAATTCGGCCTTCCACTCGGCGATACACTTCTCTCCTTCTTGTCCGGGTAGAGGGATAAATGAGAAGGTGGCCTTGTAAGGATCATACATGTTCCTTAGCTCCCCTCCAATCACGCTGTAAGTTATGGACCGCCCTGCCTCCACCTTCTCAATCTTCTCAGTGGATTCTCTCACATAACCTTGCACAGCTGCATAAATTAATTCAATATCACCTTCTTTCATGGAGAGAGAGAGAGAGAGAGAGAGTTCTTACCAGGGCCAAGCTTGAAGACCCTCAAGCTCCCAGGGCTGCCATCTCCCTCGATGTATTCAGCCCGGGCAAGCATATTTGGGTTTATCTTGCTGATGATCTCATCGTCTCTGTACATTTCCCATGCCTTCTGGGCGGGGATGTTGAGCACCACTTCTCCTTTCATGCTCTTCATCTGTGTGTGTGTGTGTGTTGATAATGTGGGTAGTATATAGGAGTTTATATAAGAGGAACGGACTAAAAGAAGCTCTCCACGTGCTAATTGCTTTACCATAAACAGTTAAAGTCCACTTAAATAGTTAAATAAGATTCAACCAAGTGGGTGCTCTCTCTCTCTCTCTCAATACGATCCACAGCGATGGATTCCTCAACTTCCAACGGCCAAGGGGCGGTGAAGCATGAGGCGAGGTTCTCTCTATTTATTTATTGCATATTTGCATTTAAAAGTTTGCATCTCCTGTAGCTGGAATAACAGAAGAGAAGCAGGTTCAATTCACTTCAATTCAATCGTATCACCTTAAAGTAGATGCTCCTCCCTTCAAATCTTCTTTTCTTCTTTTATTTATCAACAGAACATAACCCCAAGAACAGTAATTAACACGAAACAGGATTCCCTTACATATATTAATGGGCACTCTGTTGTATTATGGATTCAGTGGCATACAAAGACATGAAATTTTAGTTCACAATAAAATCCACTTGTTGGATATTCCAGAGCAATTTGCCATTTAGCCATTTGGGATTTGGGAATGGTTAGACCAAAATATTCCAAATTTATGAGTAATTACATCGCATAAAGCAGAGAAGCAAACCACTTTATCTCGTCCTGGATTTTTCAATTCTGTATTATGAAGTTGGCATAATTTCAGACAGTTAACAAGGAGCTAGTAGGAAAAACACTCCAAGCATTTGGGTGGACAGATGCTCTCTATAGACCAGTGAGATGTAATTCGATCTTAGCTAGGGAAATGCCTTACCTATAATGTTGTTTTCATACAACAATTCATCTCGGGTAAAAGATAATGAACATGAATAACCCATCAAACTGCAAAAGGAACGAGAAAGCTGTAATCATTCTAGTCCAGTATTTTATATTTATCACACTGTTACCACTGCAGGTGAAAATTATGCATCCATCTCGGACATGTTCTAGCTATGTATTCATCACACTACAAAAAGATGGAAAACAAGGATTAAGTTCATGTTAGTTGGTTTTGTAATGTTTCTTACATTACAGAGAAAACCTGCTCTGAATACAATAGAGGTTTACAGCTTGTTTATTTTTATTAAACTACATTGCATGATGGAATTATCAGAAAAGAAAGAAACAAAAACAAAGAAAAAAGAAAACTTTGCATGATACATGGAGATATTACAATGCAACAAAGACACATCTTAGGTATACTCAGTACACCTGATGTTCAAGGGAATAGACCTCCAACTCAAGATTATCTTTTCCATCCATTTTATGGTATCCAACTGGTTGTATGATCACAGGACAGGGAAAACCTGTAGCTCTGCAGATAGATAAGAAGCACTGCTTGTCAACAAATATAGGAGGCCAGTAGAAGGAAGAAAAAAGAAAAAAGATCAGGGGTCAATACATTCATTTGACAGCTACAAAGAGGCATAAGAAAAGGCACTAACCAAAAGACAACATAAAGCAAGAGGGAGAAACCATATTGTAAGTCTAACTACTGAAAACACTAATGGAGAAGAAAGCACGTGGCTAGATCACAAATTAGGACAGACATGAAATCAACCTGATTTGGTGGATAAACTCAACTGCTATCAGAAGCTGACACATTAATAAAGGGCATACTTGCTCAAAATTGATTAATGGAAATTTTTATTCTATACGAATTAAACCACCAAATCTTCTAACAATGGAAATGAAAATGAAACAGAGGGTTGTAAGCAGTCAGTTACCAGCAATCAAGAATGACAGATCTATGCATTGGAAATCTGTGTTTCATTCAGCTCTGCACTCAACATATGATGAAGAAGGACATCAACTCTTTGGCTTCGTGTTTTTGAGCTGCATGACATACAGCATGCAAAAGAAAAAGAAAATGTTAGTCTACAGTGTGGCTACATAGAAGCAAATCACAGATCATCTCCAAATGATGAGCTCATAATGGTGCTACACACCCAACAGACCGCCGTCGATCCTGCCTCCCCGCTTCCTGGAACATGAAAAAAATCACTTTAAATATGACTATGTAGATAGGATTAGAAATGATAATGGTGGTGATCTATACTATTACACATCACAGGAACTGGAATGGTACATTCCATAATCTAGTCAATGATAGTTGTGATGATTTATTCAAAAACAACTATTACTGTAACAAAAAATTCCCCTCAGGTGTAAAAGATAAAAAGCTCTTTCCTCTAACAAACAAGACAGAATCATGAAACATTGATTTCAAACAGAAAGATAATACTTGTAATTCTAAATATTTTGAACTGGCACTATTAAACACTCCAGGCATTTTTTTCTCCTTTCCACTTCTTTCTCCCATTTCCAGTTAAGTTCACTTAGAGAAGTAAATATTTTACCATTTCCTAAAATTACACAATTAACACAGGATATGGACCAATAATCTAGTCAATGACGACGAAGGGAGACCATTGAAAAGGTAACAGTGGTGAATCACGTCACTGTCAAACTAGAGAAGTGATTGCCGAATTAAAAAAGAAAGAAAAGAGAACAGAAGGATAATTAAATATCATTGTAAAGTACAAACCTACATTTTCCTAGAATTAGGCATAAATATCATTGTAGAGTACAAACCTTGCCCTCTTCCTCGGGTTTGCTTGTTTCAAGTTCCATTTCAGTGAAAAATGCCTCCAAAACAAATGCTACGACCTGAACAAGTATGAGAAACAAGAATAACACATCAACTTTTTGTACTAAAAATGCAGATTTTCAGATATTCACATTTTTCTCAGCAAAAATTAAATAAATTGCACAGATAAGATAATGCAAACAATCATATACTCTTTTGCCTCTTTTGTAATCCATGTAATTAATAGCCACTCAACCCCCATAGAGAAAACCAGGCTGACCCATCAGAAACCCGTGAATACCACTGAAAACCGTCTGGGTTTCAACAACCTGCTCAGGTCACTGATTTATCATAAATCATAGAATGATGATAACAATATTTGAACCTATAACCTCTTCCTTATGTAAAGTAACACACTACCATTGATCAATCATGTATGTATATATTTGAATAAAAATGTGAGTTAAAAGACTTGAACCCTAGTCACTTGTATTGAAATCAAGAAACAAACCATCTAACCACAACTTGAATAGATGTTATAATATGCATATTATATTATATTTTATTATTATATCAATATACATGTATACATGTATACATGTATGTATGTATACATAATATATGATATTGTGGGTTGCCCATAGGTCGGATCATCTGACCCATGATCTGGTAGCCTTTCTGGTTTTGTGTTTTGTGAAATGAATCTTACAACATTGGGTGAAGTCAATTTTCACGAGGCCATTTCTATTTTCTTTTCTCCCTTGTCAAAACATTAATCTTAAGTTTACACTTGGTATAAATGAAGAAACTAACTACAAATTAATTGACTAAATTGCTCTGCTCCCATTTCTTGTGCTTACACTTAAGCTAGATCATCACCAACTACTTTTATTTGGATTAGCAATTCTTCAACATTGGTATTTAAGTGTGTAGTTTCTTTCATTAGAGTAAAATATCAGTCTCATATTTAGCACTGAAATAAATTAAAAACAAATTATAAAAATAATTGATAAAATTTCATGTACACGTTTTGGAACCTTGTATATCAATTACATTGTGCATGTGTTAGAACTTAGAACTGCACATATACCACCTTATCTGGTATCATGCTAAACCATGGTCCACTTCAGGTTAAGAACCGATTTGGCTCATGCAAATGCTTCAAATTGAAGAATTGTCAAATGAAAAGCAAGTTCAGAAAAAATGCAGATGTGGAAACAATAGAATATTAAGAAAGCATAAAAGAATATAGATGATGACTTTATGGGGCAGACATATGATATCACATTTCCTTAGTTCAGTTTGATTTTCTAATCAAATATCTTCTTACCAGGAAAACACAAGATGAAACAACACACACACACACACACACACACACACACACACATATATATATATATATAGATAATGTAGATATCTATTGGCTACATCAATTATGTTTCTCCATTTTATTTTAACAAAGGAAATGTCCTTGTTCAGACTATAAGACTTCTAATCATGTTTCACTACCTCAATCCATGTACCTTTTGGTCTTCCCCTAGCTCAGAAACCCTCTATCCGCCATCCCTAGATTTGCTTCTCACTTACAAACCAAACCTTGAGACTTAAACCCTCAAAAACATCATTTCCTGTTCAGTTTTCCCTGAAATTTCTTATCAATCCATCCTTGAATCATATCAATCTAAATGAATTGAGGATTAGGGTCCTATATCAGTATGGTATTAGCGTTGTTGTCATAGATGATGCTCACTAGTCTTTACACTGACAAAAATATTCTTAATTAATGCAACTCTATCACATTCCTAATATATAGGCATCATGATGCTAATCTTCCATTTATCAAGCTTTTACATTGTTCACATTATCTTATTAAATAGTTTGGTCAGCTATCGTAAGTCACCTCCGCTCTACGTATCCAAACTTCCGGTACGATACTATATGGTCCTAAAACCTTTCCTTTCTTCATCTTATTAGAGACTTAATTCTGTGAAAATACCTGTTATTTCTAATCCCATCAGACTATTAGAGAAATTACCCTATTAAGCTTGAACTCTCAATATATTCTTCATTTAATAAATTTTGTAAGGTGATCCGAATTTGATCCATTTAGCAAGATTGGTTTAAATGTTGTATACTTACTAGACAGCCATAGGTTCAAGTGTCATAGAAGTTATAGTCAATTCATTTTTTTTCATGATATATGATATCAAAGTCTTTTTTAATTAATTTTGTTTATGATATAAGTAGAAAACTGCTGAATCAAAGAATCTGTAAAGAAAAGAGATGTTTCTTGAGGAAGAAGAGAAAGAGAAGAGAAGAAATTGAGAAAGAGATAAAAAATCAGTTCTGGCTGCCCTCCTCACTAGTATTTATACATTTAATTAAAAAGGGTACAATGACTAATATGCCCTTATAGGGCGACTAACACAAAACTACATAAATAACTTAAAAGAACCACTCAATCTGCACAAATCTGCCCCAAAACCTCAACACTCCCTCTCAAGTTGGGAGTAAATGTCACACATTCCCAACTTGCGTAGGTCATGTTTAAGATTGTTCTTTGCAACCCCTTTGGTGAAGACATCAACTAATTGTAATTCAGAGGAGACATAAGAAAGGCAAACTTCTCCGGTTGTCACCCCCTGTCTTATGAAGTGTCTTGAAACCTCAATGTGCCTTATCCTATCATGTTGATCTGGATTGTGGGCAATATTGATTGCAGCTTGGTTGTCACAATATAATATCATGGGCTCCTCAGCTCTTATCCCAATATCACTCAACAAGGATCTAACCCAAAGTAGATTTGAAACACCATGGGCCATAGATCTATATTTGGCATCTGTACTTGACCTAGCCATCACTAATTGTTTTTTACTCTTCCATGAAACCAAATTTCCTCCCACAAAGGTGCATACCCTTGATGTGGATTTCCTGTCATCTAGACAACTTGCCCAATTTGCATCTGTATAGGACTCCAGTTTTAAATTCCCATGGTCTGAGAATAGAATCCCTCTGCCAGGATGCTTCTTCAGGTGTGCAAGTATCCTATCAATGGCTTCCTAGTGCTGAACCCGAAGAGCATGCATGTACTGGCTCACAACACTAACAACATAGCAAATGTCTAGGCATGTCATACATATATATAATAGGCAGCCTACCATCCTCTAATATCTTCCCACATTTTTAACCAACTCATCATCCAAAGATTAATCCTATGGTTCGGGTCAATAGGAGTATCCGCTGGTTTAGTTCCTAGCTTCCTAGTTTCCTGCAATAAGTCCAACACGTACTTCCTTTGAGAGATGAATATCCCATGCTTAGATCTTGCAACCTCAACCCCCAGAAAATATTTTAGTTCACCTAGATTCTTGATCTCAAACTCTTGTTGTAGTGACTTCTTGAGTGCATCAATCTCCCTTAGATCATTCCCTATAACAACTATATCATCCACATACACAATCAATACTGGCACAAGTGCTTCTCTCTTTTTCATAAAGAGAGTATGATCAATTAAGTCCGTGTGAATCCAAACCGGATAAGTTCCCCTCTAAACCTGTTAAACCATGCCCTAGGTGACTGTTTCAAACCATATAATGATTTCTTCAACCTACAAACTTTCCCCTCACCAACATTTTCATAAAAACCAGGTGGAATGTCCATATATACCTCCTCCTGCAAATCAGTATTAAGGAATGCATTGTCAACATCAAGTTGGAAGAGGGGCCTTGAATAAGTAGCTGCTAGAGACAAGAGAATTCGAACTGAATTCATCTTAGCTACTGGTGTAATGGTCTCCAGGTAATCAATGCCATAGGTCTATGTATACCCATTTGCAACCAACCTTGCCTTTACCTCTCTATACTACCATCAATCCTTGTATTTCACAGCGAACACCCATCTACATCTGATTGTCTCTTTGTCTGTAGGAAGATCAACTATCTCCCATGTATGGTTCTTAACCAAAGCCACCATTTCTTCTTGCATAGCTATTCTCCACTCATGTTTGGAAAGAGACTAACATTCCTAGGTATAAACACAGAATCAAAGGAAAAAATGAAGGCATGGTAGGAAGGTGATAGGGTACTGGAGGAAAGATGGTGTGAAATGCAATGGGCCGTACACTTTCTCTTTCCCTTACGGATTGCAATGGGTATAGCTGCAACATTAGTGTTAGGTACAGAAACATCATCAATGGGATCAGGGAAAATAATAGGCACAGGCTCAAGGAAAATACCTAGAACTGTATCAACTGAACCTGGAATCTCAAATGGACTAACGAAGAGTGGTGCAAGTTCTTCTATTGGAGCATGCGTGGAGTCAACCCTCTTCTTGTGTTGGCATTGAAAAAACTGTGAGGCTGGCCGTAGTGGATCAGGCAGTGGAACTAGAGTTGCTAATGGCGAAACAACAGGTGGAACTGATGGACCAGATGAAGGAAGTGAAACAAATGAAATAGGAAGAGGAACGGATTGTGAGTTCTCCTCCCCAAAACACTTCCCCTGAGGAGAACAACTAGAGAAAAAGAATGTAGACTCAAAGAAGGTAACATCCATAATGACAAACATGTTCCTTGACACTAGATCACAACAACAATACTCTTTTGGTTTTGAGTATACCCAAGGAAAACACATTTCTTGGCCTCAGGATCCAACTTCCTACAATGAGAACCAAGAATGTGAACAAAGCAAGCACACCTAAAAACTCTCGAAGGTATATGAAATATCTCCCCATCTAGAAAAAGAAGACTAAATGGCACCTTAAACCCCAGAATGCATGAAGGTACATGGTTAATCAGATACATGACCGTGAGAACTGTATCCCCCAAAAATCAAATAGGAACTGAAGCACACACCATAAGACTTCTTACCACCTCCACAATGTGTTTATTTTTCCTCTTTGCTACCCCATTTTGCTGCGATGTATATGCACAACTACTCTAATGAATCACCCCATGCTCCAAAAAATGTGGCCAAATCCTTTTCAAAGAATTCTCTAGCATTGTTTGATCTAAAAGCCCTAGTCCTCACTCCAAATTGTGTGAGAACCATCTGGTAGAACTGTTGATAGGTACCTCATCACATGATCTCATCAAATATATCCAAGAATACCATGTGTAATCATCCACAAGCAAAAAGAAATAATAGTAACCACCCATGGAAGAAATGTGATAAGATCCCCATACATCAGCATGAAAAGGCAAAAGAACTTCTTTTATTACTTGGTTTAAAAAAATGTCTACAATGCTTTCCCAACTGACAACTTTCACACTCTAGACTAAATAACTGGATAGATTAAAAGAACTTTGAAAACAAACATCTCAATGAACTGAAAGAAAGATGACCCAAACAATTGTGCTAGAGCATAATCTGACTCATTGACTTTGATCACTACTACTACTGCTACTAACATGGCGGCTCTAATGTCTTAGAATCTCATCCAGAAGGTGGACTCCATTCACCTCATGGCCACTCCCGATCGTCTTCTTTGACTCTAGATCTTGCAAAACACCATTACCAGGAAGGAAAATCACTGAACAATTCAAATTTCTTGTCAGACTACTCACAGAAAGAAGATTAGTATGGTGTCTAAGGACATGTAAGACAAAGTATAAAGTAATGTCATTAGTCACTCTAGCTTTCCCTTTCATAGCAATGGGAATATAGGAACCATCTGTTGTAAAGACTCTGTCTCTACCAGAGCATAGTTGGTAAGAACTAAAAAGGGTAGATATATTGGTCATGTGCTCATATGCTCCTGGGTCTATAATCCAAGGAGGCCTCTCCTTACCTAAGGTGGATGCATAATTTGTAACCGCATATGAACTACCTGTATGAGCAAAGGAAGTAGTGTGACTAGCTCCTGCACTCTACTATCCATCTGAAGAACTAGAACCAGATGATCCTTCTTTCTCATAAGTTGTCCATACTTCTCCAATTCAGTTCTCATTGCTATTACTGCAATGGACTCCAAGTCAACTTGGGTAAGAGGTCCCAAAGAGTCTTCTGTAATTGCCGCATTTGCATTTTCCCTCTTATTCTTGACCCGAGCTGGTATGAGATGTGGGTAGAGCTTCCAACAAGTGTCTCTAGTATGCTTAGGCTTCTTGCAATAGTCACACACCAAGTCCTTCTTATTCTCCCTCCTAATCTCACTACTCCCCCTGTCTTCATTTGGCTTAGATTTGATTGTACTAATCATAGCCAATTGGTTAATCCCAAACTATCTCAGCATGACATTCCTCCTGCTTTCCTCTTTAGAAACAAAGGCATAGGCTTGAGAAAGAGTCACACTTTCTCTAGAAAGGATGTGTTGACTAGAAATATCAAATTCAGGGTTCAGTCCAACCAAGAACTCAAATACCCTATTCTTCTCCACCAACTTCTGATAGGTTATTGCATCCTTCGTACTCTCCCAAACTATAGTCTCTAAGTGATCTATCTCCTGCCAAAGTGTTTTCAACATGGAGAAATACATAGCAAGTGGTCTATCTTCCTGTTTTGTATTAATCACCTGATTCCTTAACTGATAGGCTCTAGCTAAATTTTGTCTCTGGGAATAGGTTTCAGTCATTCCATTCCAAATATCCTTTGCAGTATTAGCCCACAAAATTCTTTTACCAATGTGAGGTAACATGGAATTACATAGACAGTACATCACCATTCAATTCTCCTATACCCACTGGGAGGAATTTGTATCAGGTTTTCTCTCCTCTCCAATGATGTACCCCATTTTCTCACGAGCACCAATGACTATCTTGGTTGATTGTGCACATTCCAGTGTTTTAAAAGTGCAAGGCGCAGGGGTCAATTTGAGCTTGAGGCACAAGGAAAGCATGCGCCTTTTTAAGCAAGGCGCAAAAATTTAAAAAAAATGCTAAAAAATAAAAAAATGTCAAGAAATCCAAAAAATAAAAAAATTATAAAACATAATATTAATAAAAATATAAACTTAAGTTTTAAAATAAATGTTTTAAAAAACCTATTATCTAAAATTAAAATACATAAACATAACATGTAAAGCATATTCAAATGAGAATTTAAAAATAAAATCAAACATATAAAACATTTTCAAGCATATAAGACCCACAATCTCTTTTTTTTCTCAATTACGTTACTTCAAGTAGCGAATGTGACATATTAAATTGCTAATTCTATGAGCCGCCTTTGTGCTACGCCCCCAGCCCAACCGTTAGACTCATAAAAAGGAAAAAGTGCCAAATTTTCAAAAGTGCACACCTGGGCTAGGGCGCAAGGTGCACCAAGAGCATGCCTAGGTGCACAAGGTATGCACCTAGGACCTGGGTGAGGCGCCTACCCTAAAATGCACCTCACTTGTGCGCCTAGGCGCACCTTTTAAATAACTGGCCCATTCTAAATAATTTGTACCATCCAATTTTACTATTGTAATAATTCCAGACCCAAAAGTATCGCTAGTACCTCCTACACCCAAACCCATGTCATCGATGGACTTCTGCTCGGTATTCTAACTCTCCATTTCAACATCAAACAATTCAAAAATAAGAAATAAGTAGGTAGAAAGCCTCCAAGATCAAATCGATCTCACACACAAGGGCAACAGACCTTTCCAGAAGAGGAAAAACCTATCCAGAGAGCAATCCCTCTTCTGCTAGCTTCTCCCATCAGAGAGAAAAGTGAATCGATCACTCAAGAAAAGCGAAAAACCAAACTATCCCCTATATAAAACCTAGAGAACTCCAAAAAGGTCCAAGCACCCAATATCAGATAAAAAATGAAGAGTCCAACTTGACTAGGACTCTTTTCCACACACCAGTTCTTCCTGATTTTGATGCCAAAACACAGATCACCCTCTTAATGACTAAAACCCACCAAAAAAATCCAAGAATTAGGCAGTCTAAAGTAGATCGATCAGCCCTTTATCTCCTCATGCAATCGGCTGATCTAGGACTGCATGGAAGAACTCCAGGAAACCCTAGTATTGCTTTGATACCAAGTAGAAAATTGATGAATCAAAGAATCTGTAAAGAAAAGAGATGTTTCTTGAGGAAGAAGAGAAAGAGAAGAGAAGAGATTGAGAAAGAAAGAGAGAGAAAATCAGTCTCATTTGTATTTATACTTTTAATTAATAAAATGAGGGTACAATGACTAAAATGCCCTTATAGGGTACTTAACACATAAAACTGCATAAATAACTTAAAAGAAGCACTCAAAAGGGACCCAACAAGTGTGATGTGATCCCCACTTCCTATCTAAACAAATAATAAACAAAAAAAAACTACTAAATCTGTACAAATCTGCCCAAAAACCTCAAAAATACATACTAAATTCAACTATCTTAATCTACTTTAACTCATTTTATTACCTATCAGGGATACTCCTAAGTTCTTGGGTGTTATGATTCGGCCTGACTTAGAATTCTATCTGTCTGAGATCGGTTAGGTAGAAAGAGGTAGAAAGGTGGAAGAAAGAGAGAAAGAGAGAAGGGGAAATTCTGGTTCGAACTAGAAGTCTCAACCTAACCTTCTCCCAGTCGGTCAGACGGAACTTATATTATTAAAAATGATTGAAAAGACATATGTGCCCTTATTTAAGTTAGGAGCACTGGTTCCAACACAACATTACAGATCAACAACATTAATCTAGGTATAAAGATAGAAATACCCCTACGCTAACACTCCCCCTCAAGCTGGTGGCTTGTTACATATGTAATCCACTCTTCCCCGACTCAAGCCTTTTGTAAATAAGTCAGCCCACTGATTTCCTGTATTAACATGTGTAGTGTCTAGTTCTCCATTCAGCACCTTCTCCCTCACAAAGTGGCAGTCAACTTCAATGTGCTTGGTTCTTTCATGAAACACCGGATTAGAGGAAATATGAACTGCAGCCTGATTATCACAATAGAGCTTCATTGGAGTGTTGATGTTGTATCCTACTTCCTGTAGAAGGTTTCTTAGCCACACTAATTCACAAGCGGTGTGCGCCATAGCCCTATATTCTGCTTCTGCACTGCTTCTTGCCACAACCGTCTGCTTCTTACTTTTCCATGTCACTAGGTTACCTCCCAGGAAAGTGCAATAGCCTGTAGTAGACCGCCTATCAGACATAGAACCGGCCCAGTCAGCATCAGAATACCCTTCTATTTCAAGTTTTCTGCCACTCTTGTATATCAGACTGCGACCCGGAGCCCCTTTTAGATACTTTACAATTCTCAGAACTGCATTCCAATGAGGAATCAGAGGTTTTTGCATGAACTGGCTTACCACACTAACTGCAAATGAGATGTCTGGTCTAGTAATGGTTAGGTAGTTCAGTTTACCCACAAGTCGTTGGTATATGCCAGGGTCTTCAAATACTTCACCCATATCACTGCTTAGCTTGGTATTTGTGTCCATGGGTGTTTCAGCTGGTTTGGCACCCAACAAGCCTGTTTCTTCCAGCAAATCAAGCACATATTTTCTCTGGCACAGATTAATACCATACTTGGATCTTGCTACCTCTATCCCTAAGAAGTATTTCAGCTTACCAAGATCCTTTGTCTAAAAATGATCCTGCAGATAAGTCTTCAG
Organism: Nelumbo lutea; assembly: GCF_056320005.1. Taxonomy (NCBI): domain Eukaryota; kingdom Viridiplantae; phylum Streptophyta; class Magnoliopsida; order Proteales; family Nelumbonaceae; genus Nelumbo; species Nelumbo lutea. The sequence goes on along the minus strand of NC_142684.1, from coordinate 86,191,336 downwards.
CCTATCAATACCCATGTTATCATTTTCAGTAATAACAATATCATCTACATACACCACCAACAGTATTTTTCCTCCCGGAGAGTCATGACTAAATACAGAATGGTCAACTTTGCACTGTTTCATACCAAACTTCTTTACTACCTCACTGAACCTACCAAACCATGCTCGAGGAGACTGTTTAAGTCCATATATAGCCTTCCTTAGTCTGCACACCTTACCATCCTTCCCCTGAGCAACAAACCCTGGAGGTTGCTCCATGTAGACCTCCTCGAGTAAGTCACCATGCAAAAAGGCATTCTTGATATCAATTTGAGGAGACTGTTTAAGTCCATATATAGCCTTCCTTAGTCTGCACACCTTACCATCCTTCCCCTGAGCAACAAACCCTGGAGGTTGCTCCATGTAGACCTCCTCGAGTAAGTCACCATGCAAAAAGGCATTCTTGATATCAATTTGATATAGTGGCCACTCATACATGGCTGCAAGAGAGATCACAACACTAACTGACCCTATCTTAGCAACTGGTGAGAAGGTCTCTGTGTAGTCAATACCATAGGTTTGGGAGTACCCTTTTGCAACCAATCGCACTTTCAGGCGTTCAACACTACCATCAGGCAAATACTTAACCGTATAAACCCATTTACAACCAACAGCTTGCTTCCCAAGAGGAAGAGCAGTGAGGTCCCAAGTATGACTATGATGAAGGGTAGAGAGTTCTTCTTCCATGGTTCAACACCACCCTGGATAGGCAAGGGCTTCCTGGACATCCTTAGGGACAACAATTGATGATAACAAGGTGACAAACTAGCGATGGAAAGCGGAAAGGTAAGTGAAACATAATTAGAAATAGGATGAAGGGTGCAAGTGCGTTTACCTTTCCGCAAAGCAATGGAGAGGTCAAGCTCAGATTCTGAGTGCGGGTCTGGTGCCGGATCTGTCGACGAAGATGTAGCCGGAGTAGTAGTAGCTGGTACGCGTGGGCGATGTGTATACACATGACAGATAGGTGGGCATTCAATAGGTGGTGGCGCCGGAGGCAAGGGTTTGGTCACGACTGGAACCAAGGGAAGAGGGTCGACAATGGGAAGTGGAAGAGGAGGAGGTGATGAGGAAAAAGCATCACCGGACCCCAAAAAGAATAGAGTAGACTCAAAGAAGTTGACATCAGCACACACACAAAGGACCATCGATAACTAGGATGGTAACACCTATACCCTTTCTGGATCCGAGAATAGCCAAGGAAGATGCACTTAAGAGAACGGGCATCGAACTTGTCATTCCCAGGACCTAGATTATGGACGAAGCAGACACACCCAAATACCCTCGGCGTAAGAGGAAACAAAAACAAAGCGGGAAACAAGACCTGAAGCAAAGAATGACCATCAAGGATGAACGTGGACATCCGATTAATCAGAAAGCACGAGGTGAGCACTGCATCATTCCAAAAGGGTTTGGGAACATGCATGTGATACACGAGGGACCTTGTTTGTCGTCTGGAGAAATCACTTTATGGCCTGAAGCAAACTCCTAGGGCCTGGTTTGAGAAGTTCAGATCTGTCATCACTGATGCTGGCTTTATCTAGAGTCCTTCTGACTATTCCTTATTCATCTTAAGGAGGGAGATGGGAGTAATGATGTTACTCCTTTATGTTGATGATATACTCATTACAGGGGATGACACAAAAGGAATTTCTAGGCTACAACAGTTACTCAGTGAGTCCTTCAAGATGAAGGACTTGGGGCCTTTGACATATTTCTTAGGAGTTGAAGTGAGCAGAAATTCTCGAGGCTACTTTGTTAATCAACAAAAGTATGTGGCTGATCTTGTTAAACTGACAAATCTTAGTGGCTCTAAGATTGCGGACACTCCACTAGAATTGAACCTGAAACTCAACAAAGATGATGGTTCTCCCCTTGAAGATCCTACCCTTTGTCATCATCTAGTAGGCAGTTTAATCTATCTCATCGTGACTCGGCCAAACATATCTTATGCAGTTCAGATAGTAAGGCAATTTGTGTCTTCTCCAAGACAACCACATTTATTTGTAGTGCATCGGATTATAAGATATGTGTGGGGCACACTATCACATGGGATATTCTTCTCCTCATCATCAATTCATCTAATGACTTATGTGGATGCTTATTGGGCTGGAAGCCCTGACACCCGACGGTCCACTACTGGTTGGTGTGTTTTCCTAGGCAACTCTCTTATCTCATGTAAGTGCAAGAAACAAGCTACTGTGTCCAAATCTTCCACTGAAGCTGAATACAAGGCTATGTCTTCCATGTGTAGTGAGATCATATGGCTTCGGACTCTTCTATTTGAAATACTAAATGAGCCATCATTGTTTGTCCCTCTCTATGTAGACGATATTAGTGCAATAAAAATTGCATCCAACCCCGTTTTCCATGAGCGCACCAAAAACATAGGAGTTGATTGCCATTTCATTCATGATCTCCTTCTTGAGGGTACCATATCTCTTCCTCATGTCTCTTCCGGGCTCCAACTAGCAGACTTGTTGACTAAAGCAATGACACGGGCTCGGCATCTATTTCTCATGGACAAACTGATGCTTATTCCTAGGCATCAATTTGAGGGGGAGTGTAGAGACAATGAAATATAGTCGTAGGGCTATTTTTGTACTTTTACTTTTCTTTGTTGTATATCTATTCTTTGTACCATCTCTCTCCTGTACATTAAGGGCAGATTTGTCCTTTTACAACTTAATGTAAATATATCTTTTAGGGTGTTGACTGACACAAGGTGTCACACCCACCATTCAGCTGTACTCTCTCTCTCTCTCTCTCTCTCTCTCTCTCTTCTGACTGTTGAACTGACTCTGACAGGGGGTAGTTCTACTGTTATCAAACATAGGAAGTGCTACTAATAGTTCCCAACTGAAGTTTAGAGGCCACACATCATGAACTCAATTTCTGAATTCAAATAACTAATTTCCTTTACTTTTACATACCTATAGAAAGTTAAATAGTTCTCAAAGCTCTCTGTTCCAGCATAGAATGCATCAACAGGTTACATATTTTTTACTTAATAGTCATTTCTAGATCGAAACACAACCTATTTAAAACTTTCGCTCCCTGAACTCTCAGCCATTAAGAATATAGGAATTATAACATTTGTTGAAGGCTTGCTTCTTAATATGAGTACCATGAGAGCAAGGTGCCAATGCATAAATGGTGCTTAAGTTCAATGATTAATCTATTGAATAAAAAGCTTGCATCTGAGCCTTTAGTGCTCAAATGTATTAGGTTTTTCAGATGACCAAGTAACACCTATTGAAAGACAACCAAGATGAAGCAGCAACCATTTTCATGTCTAAGTTTTTCATGCATCAGAAATAATATACTGTAGTAAGAATAGAAAACTTAGAGGAGAGCATTGATGAATTTTACCAGATTAAGAATCAGCAAGACTGTTATGAGGTAAAAACTGATAAAGTATACAAGGGTCCAAGATGTTCCAGTCAGTTCTTTATAGCCCTGAAATTATATGATGAAAAATTAGCAACTTTGATCACTACTCACTAGTAAAAATGATAAATCAATTTCATAAATCACTACTCACTACCACTACTCCCAACTTAACTAATCATGATTGTCAGCACAAGAAACAATGGCAATACATAATGCTTGGAATTACAATGACAATAAAACTAGAAATAGACATGTAATTGCATAATTTGTTTGATATACCACAAAAATACTCACTTGATGTCAAGCCTTGACCAATCCACTCATTGGATGGGGGAGGGGGGAGGATACAAGCAAGTTAAACTTCTTTTTTATCATTCCCCTTCAGAACACATTTCAGTGGACACTTTTGGTATTGACATAGAGAAAAGAGAAAAGTATGTCCAACATACCAAAAGCATGTAACAAGCAAACCAAAAGTAAATTAACCTTTAGTAAGAAGTGTTGACATCCTCTTACCTTATCCCCGCCTTTATTTGCGGCACTCCTTGTAATTTCACCAATTCTCACCCCCCTCCCCCAATAAAAATATTGATTTGCCCATGTTTGATACATTCCATGAGTCACTCAAGGCTAGATATTAATGCCACTTCAAAGAGAATATCTCTATTCTAGTTTCTTAAAGGATTTACGTATGTATTTATTGCCAAAAAATGACAACACTAAGGATATTTTGGTTATTTAACAATTTTTTTTTTACTTAAGGAACATTAGGTAAATGGTTGAGATTTGATTACCTAGGTTTTAATTTTTTCATTCAGTAAATATCAAATGCATTGAAAGGAAAAGATGCATACAAAATATGTGGTCCAACATCCCAAAAAGAAAGAAAAAAGAAAAGAAAGGATAAAAGACAGGACATGGAAACTCATAAAAAAGGCATAGTCGGATTTCGGAGGCAAGAAACCAGTGGCATGTTCATGGTTAGGCCACCCTCAATTGCATATTGAGCAAAATATTCAATTTAGGAAGGATTTCCAATTTATGGTTCATGATTCCTAGAATTTGGAGGAATTTCTTCTTGACACGACTAGTGAAGAGCAAAGAAGATTCTTTATCCATCTTAGGAGGAGGCTTTTAGTTGGCATGTTATGCTAGATAAGATCCTTAAACTGTACCGATTGAATAAATGGGAGTTTAAGTTGGTTTAATATGAAAACGAGCAAAGAAGACAGCATTTTCTTCTTGACTTCAGGTTATTGAGGATGTATGAAGTTTCTTTCTTTTCATTTTCAATGTAACTTAAGGGCTTCCACCACAACCAATTGTGGTAATTCCATAAACAATCAAATTCAAGTTTCAGTGGATAAAAGTTAAAGTAGAAGGGCACCCCATAAACAATCAAATTCAGTTCCAAGGATATCTCAAGAAACATACTTTAATATCATTGATTGAAACATGATTATAGTCAAGGACACAAACACTGATTTTAAAAGAGAAAAGGATGATGTAGTGGAAGTTTGGAACATTTGTATTGTAACCTTTGGTATTTATTGCATATTTTTCTCTCTTTTAGATCATTTGTCATTTAAAGGACTCAATGAACTTAATATTTATGTTAACAGAAACTCTTCATTATAGATCAAAACAAGAAAAAGATATATAAATATAAGGATCAAAAGAAAGTTAAGGACGTTTTTATTTCTCTCTCCTTATCGGTTTTTTGAAAATGTTTTCTCTTGTTAGGTAGCTATTTATAAGTGATAAAACTCAGATTAGATGTTCATATATGTTTAGATCAGAAGAAAGAGAAGGAAAAGAGAGAGAGAAGGAGAAGGAGAAAAGTCACATCCGAACTAGAGAGAAAATCTCAAAACCTCTAGTCGGCCCTTCTTTTATTTATACTCTTCTAAGATATACAAAGATTACCATTGTGCCCTCACTTAAGTGAGAGACACATCAGCAGTGCAGTACATATATAACTAAACATAAAAGGATTGTACTACCCTTGTACATCCGACTCTAACACTCCCCCTCAAGCTGGTGAGTATATGTCATATAGTCCTAGCTTGTTACATATGTAGTCCACTCTTCCCCGATTCAACCCTTTGGTAAATAGATCTTCCCATTGATTTCCTGTGTTCACATATGTTGTACTTATCACTCCACTAAGCACCTTCTCATGTACAAAGTGGCAATCCACTTCTATGTGCTTTGTCCTTTCGTGAAACACTGGATTAGAGGAGATATGAACTACAACTTGGTTATCACAGTATAGCTTCATAGGAGTGTCAATCGAGTATCCCATCTCCTTTAGTAGATGCTTCAACCACACCAATTCGCATTTTGTGTGAGCCATAGCCCTATATTCAGCCTTTGCACTGCTTCTTGCTACCACTATCTGCTTCTTACTCTTCCATGTCACTATGTTCCCACCAAGAAAAATGCAATACCCTGTAGTGGACCTTCTGTCAGATATGGACCTGGCTCAATCAACATATGTGTATCCCTCTATCTCAAGACTTCCTCCACTCTTATACAACAAACCACGACTTGGAGCACCCTTCAAATACCTCACAATCCTTAGGATTGCCTCCCAGTGTGAGATTCTCGGATTCTGCATAAATTGACTCACTACACTGATTGCAAATGAGATATCAGGTCGAGTGATGGTTAGGTAATTAAGCTTACCCACCAGCCTTCTGTACTTCCCTAGATCCTCAAACTCCTCACCTGTATCACAACCCAATCTAGCATTCAGTTCCATAGGTGTTTTAGCTAGTCTGGCACCCAACAACCTTGTTTCCTCTAACAAATCAAGAACATATTTCCTCTGGCACAGATTAATATCATTCTTGGACCTTGCAACTTCTATCCCTATGACGTATCTTAATTTGCCAAGATCCTTTTATCTGGAAGTGATCATGCAAGTAAGTCTTCAACCTGTCAATTCTTGGTCTGTCACTGCCTGTGATAACAATGCCATCTACATATACCACCAAGAGAATCTTCCCAGCATTTGATTCATAGCTGAATACGGAATGGTCAACCTAACACTGTTTCATTCCAAACTTCTTCACCACTTCACTAAATCTCCCAAACCATGCACGGGGAGATTGTTTAAGTCCATAAATAGCCTTCTTAAGTCTACAGACCTTCTCACCCTCCCCCTGAGCAACAAACCCTGGTGGTTGCTCCATGTACACCTCCTCAAGAAGAGCACCATGTAAAAAGGCATTCTTGACGTCAAACTGAAACAAGGGCCAATCAAACATAGCAGCAAGAGAAATCAAAACACGAACTGACCCAATTTTGGCAACCGGAGAGAGGGTGTTTGTGTAATCAATACCATACTGCTGTGAATAACCTTTGGCAACTAACAAAGCTTTCAACCGTTCAACACTTCCATCAGGTAAGCATTTAACCGTGTACACCCACTTACAGCCGACCGCATGCTTACCAGGAGGAAGAGTAGTAAGGTCCCACGTATGAGTGCGAGTTAGGGCCGAGAGTTCTTCTTCCATTGCTTGGCGCCACCCTGGAGAATTGAGGGCTTCCTGGACATCCTTGGGAACAGAGACAGAGGATAACATAGAAACAAACTGTCGATGGGAAGCCGAAAGGTGAGATACAGAAACATAATTGGAAATGGGATGGAGAGTGCAACTGCATTTACCTTTCTTTAAAGCAATAGGAAGATCAAGGTCAGAACTTGGAGTTCGGGCTAGGGTGGGATCAACTGCCGGATCTGTCGACGGTGACGAAGCTAGGGGAGGAGCCGATGCCTGACAATGTGTATACACTTGTTGGATATGTGGTCCTCTCTCAAGTAGCTGCACTGGAGGCGAAGACAGGGTCACGACCGGAACAAGAGGAATGGAATCCTCAACAGGAACTAGAAGAGAGTGTGATGGAAACAGAGGAGAAGAAGTATTCAACCTGGAGAAGAAAGGAATAGACTCAAAAAATGTAACATCAGAACACACAAAAGAACGTCGGGATCAAGGGTTATAACACTTATACCCTTTTTGCGTCCTAGAATAGCCAAGAAAGACACACTTAGTGGATCTAGGATCTAACTTGTCCATTCCAGGCACAAGATTATGAATGAAACACACGCACCCAAAAACTCTGGGAGTAAGGGGAAAATGAGACAACGTGGGAAACAGAACAGAGAAAGGGAACTGACCTTCAAGGATAGACATGGGCATGCGGTTAATAAGAAAGCAAGATGTGAGTACAACATCACTCCAAAAGGGTTTGGGGACATTCATCTGATGTAAGAGGGACTAAGTAGTTTCCAAAAGGTGATGGCTTTTTCTTTCAGCCACCCCATTTTGTTGAGGGGTGTAGGTACATGAGGTTTGATGGATAATGCCATGTTGTTCTAAATATTCTTGAAAGTGTGTGGAAAAATACTCACGGCCATTATCAGAACAAAGAATTTTAATATGTACACCAAATTGATTGCAAATTTTAGCATAAAATTTCTAGAAGATAGAAAACAATTCACTCTTTTCTTTCATAAGGTAAAGCCATGTTATTCTTGAATAGTCATCAACAAAAATTATAAAGTACTTGTAACCATTATAAGACACTACTCTGTTTGGACCCCAGATGTCCGAATGGACAAGAGAAAAAGGACACGATGTACGACTATCAACTCTAGGACTAAAGAAGACATGATGATGTTTCCCAAACTGACACGACTCACAATTTAAATTAGAAAGATGACGCAACGACGAAACAAGTAATTGAAGAGCTCTAAGAGATGAATGACCAAGTCTGTAGTGCCACTGATGAGGGGAGAGAGATGACTGAAGAGCTGTTGCCGAACCACCTCCATCAAGATAATACAGTCCACCAGCTTCATGCCCTCCACCAATCTTCATCCCCGTCTTGAGATCCTGAAACACACAAGAGGAAGGGTAAAAATTTATTGAGCAATTAAGAGACTGAGTCAATTTACTAACAGACATCAGGTTGAAGGGAAACTTTGGAACATATAAAATTGAGGAGAGGGATAATGAGTCAGTGTCAACATTACCAACACCACATATGGCCGATGTAGAGCCATTGGCAAGAGTAACAAATTGGGAAGTGCAGGATGGAAAAATGGATGAAAACACACCTGGAGTTCTAGTCATATGATCGGAAGCTCCAGAATCTATAATCCAATGGGAAGATGTGGATGCCAGACAAGCCGTACCTGTGTGTGCAAGGGTAGTTGTGTTCTGTTGAGATGTACCCTGAATGAACCGCTCATACTCTTGATCCCAGACTTCCTTGGCTGTATCTAAAAACATGAAGTTCACACTAATTTTGGACTCCATGTTGTTCCATAGCCAAGTCATAATTTGAGCATCCTCCTGCTCCCATTCATCATATCCTGAAGAATCAATTGAGGGTTTATCTTCCCTCACATGTTTCACTTTCTTTTTGGATTTCAGGAAAACTTCAAAGGACTTAGCCCAAGGGACATAATTCTCACCATTTAGTTTTATAGAGGTCATCTGCACATTCAGATAATCAGAAGGCACCATCACACTTGATTTGTATTCACTGCTGTCTCCCATGACTGCACAAAAAAACAGTGGGAGGTTGTACCACTAAATTGTTACTCTACTGCCCTAATAAATCACCACACTCCACACGAATGACTGAACACCACTAGGGTTCCTAGTACCAGGTTTCAGCAGCAATACTCACACTATTCACCACTGTTTCAGCAATAATATTCACAACTGTTTATCACTTTTAGCAACAGCACTACTGTTTCCGTTTACTGTCAGCACTAGAAACCCTCACAACACACCTCACGAATAATATTTTCAGTTCTGCAACATATAAAAGAAACTTGCTACATACCACAACTTAGTTCGAAGATCATGTACCTGTCAAGTAGAGGGTACCAAATCTGCACTGTCACCATCACAAAACCAGCCCTCTTTGAATTGCGAGTAGAGGGTTTTCTACCAACCACACAAAACCACAACGACTGCACTCATTGGAGGTATGGAAACCCCCAAAAGGAGAAAACGACCAGTCATTTTCTTCCTTTCTGGAAAACTCTCTAAATATCAATGAGAATTCTGAAAAAGCCTAGAGAGGAATGCGCAGAACAGAGAGAAAAGGAGACAACTGATCTGAACTGATTATCGTGGCTCTGATACCATGATAAAACTCAGATTAGATGTTCATATATGTTCATATCAGAAGAAAAAAAATGAAAAGAGAGAGAGAGAGAGAAGGAGGAGAAAGAGAAGAAAAAGGAGAAAAGTCACAACCCGAACTAGAGAGAAAATCTCAAAACCTCTAGTCGGCCCTTCTTTTATTTATACTCTTCTAAGATATACAAGGATTACCATTGTGCCCTCACTTAAGTGAGAGCCACGTCAGCAGAGCAGTACACATATAACTAAACATAAAGGGACTGCACTACCCTTGTACAGCTGACTCTAACAATAGGTTTCTTAGAGAGAGAAATAAAAACATTTTGTGGATGAATTTCAATGAGTATGATTGGAAAAATCACATATTAGCTGTGTGCCTTGATGTGTTGAGATCAATGATAATCCTCTCTCTCAACTCAACTCAACTAAGCTGTGTGTCAACTATATAGATAACAGAACCATCTTTCTAAGGGAGGTATCATATCTGTTTTAAATTATGGGCTCTTAATTTCTTTAATAATTTCTCATCAGTTCTGTAGATGATCTTCTCTGTGCATGACCTAACCTTCTTAGTTTGCTTTACCTCATTTTATCATCTATCTCCTAGATTCCTTTGAATAAATTCATTTCTGATACTATCCTTTCTAGTTTTCCCACTCATCCATCTCAACATTTCCATTTTTTCTACACTAATTTTTTCAACATGTTGTTTCTTGACTACTTAACACTCTGCTCCAAACAACATTGCTGACCTTATAATTGCTTTATAAAATTTCCCTGCTAACCTAATTGGTATTCTTCTATCAAATAGGACTATAGATGCCTCTCTCCTTTTTCCAATCCTGCTCTAGTTCTGTTGGTGCCTTCTTCCTTGGTATTTCCCTTGCCATGGATTGTTGAACCAAGGTAACAAAGGAGGTCACATTGAGATATTTGTTGGTATTCAATCATAAATACACCCTGATTTCCACTCCTATTATTATTATTATTATTATTAAAGTTTGCATATATTCTATTTTTGTCCTACTTATTTTATAACCTCTTGTTCTAAGGCATTTTTTCATGAATCTAATTTTAAAATTTACATTTAATCCCCATCTAGTTTCATTAATTAATAATATGTCACCAGCAAACAACATAAACCACCCTGTACACCCAAAAAAATGTTGTGATAATTAAAAAAAAAAAATGAGATGCAATTCACAATGAATATGGTATTAAACAGAGTGGAATGACAAAACAGGATTTATGTAACCGAACTTATATAGTTGGGATAAGGCTTAGATGATGATGATGATGATGAATTCATGAGATAGGAGGCAGCATTCACCAAATAAAACAACAAAATATTATGGCAACTCAGATATTTGTGATACCTGCATCCACACTTGCCAATTTCCCATGACTAACAAATTGAAAAGAGTCACCATACCATTTGGATAGTCATTAAAATTGAAAAGAAGATAGCTGATCTTGTCAAGAAAATTGGTTCAAGGAATTGAAACTTTCAAGAAGAGATTAATATACAAGAAACCAAACAAATTTGCACAAATGGTTCTGCCGTTGAAGTTATGAACAGTTTATCAGCAGTTAGCATTCTAGAAACATCTACAATTATTTATGTCCCATGAAGTAGAAGAGAATATGAAATTCTGTAATAAGATGAATCATTATCAGATACATTATGCTTGGAAGTAAATTGTAGTGCTGCAATAGAATGAAAGAAAACTTTGTCAATAACACAGGATACTCGTTTTCAGCAAGATCTGTTCCATCCAGATCAGAATTTCCAGCATTCACAATCCCACCAAAAACCTAGAAATTAGGGAAAATATGTTATGGAAATTCTGGAGAAAAAAACACTTTAGATGGAAAAGATTAATGTGTTCAGATTCAGACAGCATTCTCACATTACCAAAAAAATACTGATAAAATGAACAGAATGAAAAGCTGACACCATAATTGACACCATAAAACTCAAGTGCAAAGAAATAATTATTATGACTAAATACCAAATTTTTTTATTTATACTTTTTATAATGGTAAAATATGAACAAAGTACATGTAGGTATGTGCTTGGGACGGTAAGAACCTTAGATTGGCCATTCACAGGCACAATCTACATGACAACTTTCTTGTTGTAATATTAAGTAATAATTTGTAAATTAACATTAGGGAATCAATATAATTTAGATATCTAGTCTCTTCAAGAACAAAAAATATTATGAGAAGTATCCTTCCCTATACCTGTAAACCAAGGGAGCAATAAATGCACAGAATACAGAAGAGAGTCCCAAGGTATGGCATCAAACTTGGTATCAGGGTCAAGAATGTTGCTATAAAAGCTCTGTAGCGTTGAACGCGCATCAAAAGCCTTATTAATCGCAACATTCTCGCAATAAGAAGGTAGCGGATCCTGTTAGTCAGAAATCAAAAGGTAAAAATTAATACATGCTTCAGGTATTTCTTAAAGTGATTAAGAGGCTATGTTTGTAACATAGGATCAATATGGGATCAGTGAGGTCAGTGATAAACTGAAAAAATGAACCACTGCACCATAGATAAGTCTTAATGAGGAATTAAAAATGGTAGCATAAGCTGTTTCCCAGTCACTTGACCAAACTGATCAGGAAGAGGGGGAAGCAACAAGGTAAAAGCTGTGAAAGCTTGAATCTAGTGTTCTAGCACAAGAGATGGACAAAGGAGTGAAACAATTGACTACTTGACAAGATCAATACCAACATCAGGATGTAGCTAATAGCATTCCAGACACCATGAAAGCTGGACAAGAGTTGACTTCTTTGTCCTATGGATGGAATGATCTCCCTTAAGGCATATGTTACTTGAAACAAATTCCTTCTTTCAATGGAAATTTATGCAACATGTAGAAGGGAAAGATACTATGGAGAAAGAAATCAATTTCACTTGGTTCCTCTTCTAGTAACAGTTTCTTAATTTTTCTTTATTTTTCTAGTTCAGGTAAATCTTGATGTCTTAAGGTTATTTTGGTTCTTTTATTGTGCAGCTATTTGCTTGATTAGCCTAAACAGTCAAACAAGTTTTAAGGGTCTTATTTGAATTCTTTCTAGAATTTTAAGAAATTCAAATTCAAGTTTGCCATTTTCTCGCAACCTATGTTATAGGAGTTAAATTAAAATTAAAGTTGAAATTTTGACAAGGTTTTGGTTTCATAAAACAAATTTCTTAGTTACTTCAATGAAACCAAGATCTTGTGAACCTAAAGTGTTATGGGAATGTTATAGCCATTTTATTGGTAAGTAGGTGATCAGATTGTGCCAGAGTCCTTTTTTTTATACAGAATTCTGCCTTTATTCTTTATAGGAACCATCTAGTCATTTCTTTTAACTTTAAATAAGTTATATGGTCTGGTCCATCTTTTCACTTTATCTCTCGTTCTCTATTGCTTCTCCTAATATTTCCATGACATATTTCCATTTCCATAGGTACAAAAACAAAATATTGCTGGAATTGACATATTCCCCAATAAAAACTACCAATGCTATGTGGAGTACATGAGATAGGATTATAACATGGTGACTTGGCAATAGTATTGAAGATAAGTTATATTAAAGACAAAAACAGATGATGACCACTTTGAGCCATCTTAAATTCTTTTTAGAGTGACGTTAACTCTTAGCTTTTGTCCATGTAATAAATTATTTGGTTAACCTTTGACCTATTAGAATCATTTTCACTTTCTGTGTCTAAGTTTTGCTTGAACTCACTCTATTATGTAGTTTTAGTTCTTAAAGTCTGCAGGACAACTTCATAGAGCATTGTTTTGCCTATTAACCTTAGTTTCATGGCTTTGTTTGATGGTTTAGAACATGATAATAATATAAAAGGGTGTTTCTATGCTTTTTTATCATTTCATAAAATAATATTGTATATTTCTACATAATTTACAGTGTTTCCACGCCTATTATTTTTACTATATTTATATATGACATTCAACATTTCTGAAAATTTTCTTATATTTGTACAATTGAAATTTCTGCCAACAATGACACTTGGAATATAGGAACATTAATAGAAAAAAATGGTATTAGTAGACGCAATGAAGAGGAGATGGATTAATATTGCATGCTTATAGGAATCTAAATGAGAGGGGAAAATCTAAATAAATTGATGGCTATAATCCGTGGTACATTGGAGAAGCGAATGATGGAAATGAAATTGTAAATGTTAAAAGAGTTGGTGATAGAACCATTTTAATAAGATTTAGTTTAGGGGACGAAACAGTTAACATAATTAGTGCTCATGCACCTCAAACGGGTTTAGAAAATTTTGGGAAAACTTAGAAGGACTAATCCAAGAAATTCCAAGTGAAGAGAAGAATTTTATAGGATGAGATTCAAATGCACATGGGGAGAGGAATAAAATAACAAATACAATTTTAAAATTTGCAATTACTTATGCTACTGCAACATATAAAAAATGGATGAACATTTAATAACATTTAAAAGTGGATCAAATTTAAGTCAAATAGATTTCTACCTTACTAGGAGGATAGAATGAATAATGGTAAAGATTGAAAAGTTATTGCAAGGAAATATTAACCACATAATATAATGGTGGTGTAAGTGCATATTTAAAAAAAATGGAAGAGAAATAGAGTAGAAAATAGGTGTTCAACAATTAGGTGGGCTAATCTAAAAGGAGAAAAACTAGTACAATTTAGAGGCAAAGTAAAAAAAGGAAGTTAGATGAAGAAATATGTGGTTTGAAATGGCCAACTGTATAAAAAGAATAACAAAAAAACATTTTAGGATAATCTAAAAAATGGCGAAGTGATAAAAAACTTGGGGGTGGAATGAAGATGTTCAAAATGTAATCAAAGTAAAACAAGATTGCTATAAAGATCGACAAAAGACTAAAAATGTAGAAAGTTTTCATTTTTTTTCATGCGTAATAGGAAGATTTTTATTGATATTTAATAAGTCCATGATTAACGATACACCCATGGGGCTTTTTAGCATCAGCTAACAAGACAAGAAAACAAAAGAACAAGAAGCAACAAAAGTAGTAAAGTTACATCACTTGACCCCAATACAATCTGTCCCTTGTAGCCCCTTGTTTTGCCAACCCATCATCCAGCCCATTTGCAGACCTTAGAATCCAAGAAACAACTACTACCACTTTGCACATGATGATTCTTAACTCTCCTACATCATATCTGTGCTTCCAAGGAACCTCCTAATTACTCATTATCCAACCAACTACCACTTTGGAGTCCCCTTCAACAATCAAGTTTCTGATATTCATAGCTTTGGCTTGACTTACCCTGTATAAAATTAATCACAATTCAGCTTTAGTTGAGGCTCCAACCCTGATGGCTTCCGAGAACATAGCACAATGTTTCCTTCATTTTTGAACACTCCTCCAATACCTACCAATCCAAAATTTCTAATGCTGCACCAATTGAAATTCAGTTTCATGTTGCCTTGGGATGGGGGGTCCATCTGATATAGGGATGCAACTTGGGCTGGGTTAACCCAAATGCAACCCTAACCCAACCTGAAAATGTCAGGTCCATCAGGTTAACGATTGAGTTAGGGTTAAGGGTGACTTTTTCCTACCCAACTTCACTTCTGGCTGGGTTAGGGTCGACTCCTTGGATAACCTGACATGTTACTTGAAACAAATTCAATGGGTAAATTCTTAATATCTATGAAAAAAATGATCTTATAATTTTAATTAGGGTTGACCCCTAATCAAGGCAAACCCGGATAATTCCATATCAAGGTCTTAAATTCTTAATATCTATGAAAAAATGATTTTATAATTTTAATTATTTTAAATATATATTTCATTAGGATGAATGAATGAATGAACAACATTAGAAAATAGGGGGTTGATACAAAAGCGACTTGTAGAATCAGGAATGCAAAATGTTTAACATTACATTTGCTATTTGAAGTAATGCAATTGGGAAAAAATAAAGAGATTGAGAACTTACATGCTTGAATATTCTTTAAATGTTATGTTTGATTTTATTTTAAATTTTCATTTTGAATATGTTTTACAAGTTATGTTTATGAATTTTAATTTGATATGATAGTTTTTAAACATTTATTTTAAAATTTAAGTCTACATTTTTAATTAATATTATGTTTATATTTTAATTTTTTAATTTTTTTATTTGTTTTTTTGCATTTTGTGCCTTGCTTCGAAAAGGCAAGTGCCTTGCCTTGTGCCTTGGGCACAAAATGCCCCTTGTGCTTGTTTTGTGCTTTATGCTTTTAAAACAACAATTCACCTTAGATTGGTTATTTTCTCAAAGAACTTCAGAAAGAGATTAATGTTTTTCATCCCTACTTCCTCACTATCTCAAAAATGATGATGTCATCAGCAAACAATAAGTGGGGCACAATTACTTGATATATGCCTATTCTCAAACCTTAAAAGAGACCCAAATTGTCTACTTTCACTAAGGACCTGTTAAGAACATCCACAAAGATGGTAAATAGGAAAGGAAAGAGAGGATCTTTGTCTAAGACCTCTTCTAGACAAGACAAAATCTTTAGAACTCCCATTCACAAGAATTGAGTAATGACACGACTGTAGGCATACTTTTAACCATTCATTTCCTCCATTACACTCCAAATCCACATTTATCAAGAATAAGGTCCAGAAGGGACCAATCAACAAAGTCAAAAGCCTTATCCTAATCTATTTTACAAACCCAACCGTTACACTTAGACCTCTTCATCTCCTCTATATCTCTCATTTGCAATCAAAATTTAGTCAACAATGGTTAATTATATCTTAAATTAGGTAATAAAGAGGGAGAAAATGAAATTTATAAGTCAGTAAAAATGAGAGAAGGAAAAGGTAGAGATTTAAACCTAGATGCATTAAAGAGGAAGATCAAAGAACTTGATGGGGTGGCTACTTTTTATAAAGACTAAAATGCCCTTAATGGGGTGGCTACTGTTTATAACATAAAAGCAACTTCAAAAAAATAACTTAAACTAATGAGCCTTGTGCCCAATAAGACTAACTAATGACCCAATCAACATCTATGTAAGCTTCCAATTCAAATGTCCATGGTCAGCAAATAAGACCCCTCTGCCTGGATGTCCTTTCAGATAGGCAAGAATCTTGTCAATAGCTTCCCAGTGTTGAACTCGTGGGGCATGCATGTAGTGGCTCACCACACTAACCACCAGCCCACTAATCTTTGATAGCTCCCAACATCCTTTACTAGCTCAACCATCTAAAGCATTAATTCTATGATTTTGGTCAATGGGTGTATCAACTAGTTTAACCCCAAGTTTTCTTATTTCCTGTACTAGTTTAATCCACTGTGAAAAAGATGATGTGAGATAAAATGGTCTATGCCATAGTTTTCTAGGAGCCAAGGTGAACATAGGCAACAGGGGAGCGCTTAGTTGCCTATGTGCCTGCCTAAGCAACGTGTTATTTCTATAGCTACAGTAGTCCGAACCAGGAGAAGAGAAGAAGAAGAAGATGAAGAGAATAGTCGAGCTTGATAGGTTAAACCCTATCAGTCGACCCTTAATATGGATTAGTCTCTAATTAGTGGTACAAAGACTAAACTGCCCCCACTTAAGTATGGGACAGGAAGTCTCTATTAAGACTGCCACATAAGCACATAACTTAACAGAAACAAATTGACTAATCTACCCTAATTCGGCTAGCTCTAACACTCCCCCTCAAGGTGGAGAATATGTGTCATATAATCCCAACTTGTTACATATATAGTTCACTCTCCCTAAGCTTAAGCCTTTTGTAAACAAATCTGCCCACTGATCACCTGAGCCCACATGTTCTGTGCTTATCTCTCCAATAAGGACCTTCTCCCTCACAAAGTGGCAATCAATCTCTATGTGCTTTGTTCTCTAATGAAAAACAGGGTTGGATGAGATGTGGAGTGCAGCTTGATTGTCACAGTACAATTTCATAGGTCTATCCATGGAGAATCCAATTTCTTGTAGGAGATTCCTCAACCATACTAATTCACATGTAGTGTGTGCCATGGCCCTATATTCGGCTTCAGCACTACTCCTTGCCACAACCGTCTGCTTCTTGCTCCTCCATGCCACAAGATTTCCTCCAAGAAATGTGCAATAACCTGTAGTAGATCTTCTATCAGACACAAAACCTGCCCAATCTGCATCTGTATACCCAATTACTTCAAGTTTTCCTCCTGGTTTGTACAATATCCCACGGCCTGGAGCTCCCTTCAGGTACCTTGCAATTCTAAGAACTGCATCCCAGTGAGGTATCCGAGGGTTCTGCATAAATTGGCTCACCACACTAACTGCAAAGGAGATGTCTGGTCTCGTGATAGTCAAATAGTTCAGCTTGCCCATTAGTCGTCTATACCTTCCAGGATCATCAAATATTTCCCTTGTATCACTGCTCAACTTAGCATTTGGTTCCATGGGAGTTTCAGTCGGTTTTGCACCTAACAATCCTGTTTCATCCAGCAGATCAAGAACGTATTTTCTTTGGCACTGGTTTACACCTTGTCTTGATCTAGCAACTTCTATACCCAAGAAATACTTCAATGTTCCAAGGTCTTCTGTTTGAAAGTGATTTTGCAAAAAGACCTTTAGTTTATCGATCCCCAATTTATCACTACTAGTTATGACAATATCATCCACATAGACCACTAATAAAATCTTTCTGGCTTCTGAATCATAGCTGAACACTGAGTGGTCAACTTCGCATTGTTTCATTCCAAAATTCTTCACCACTTCACTAAACTTCCCAAACCAGGCACGGGGCGATTGTTTCAACCCATAAATTGCCTTTTTCAGTCTACACACCTTGCCATCCTCCCCCTGATCAACAAACCCAGGTGGTTGCTCCATATATACCTCCTCCATAAGGTCACCATGAAGTAAGGCATTTTTAATGTCAAGTTGAAACAAGGGCCAATCATACATAACTGCCAAGGAAATTAAGACATGGACAGAGCCAATCTTAGCCATTGGAGAGAAGGTCTCCATATAGTCCACCCCATACAACTGTGAATAGCCTTTAGCAACAAGTCTAGCCTTCAGACGCTCCACACTACCATCTGGCAAGTATTTAACAGTATACACCCATTTACAACCCACAACATGCTTACCAGGTGGAAGAGTAGTGATCTCCCACATGTGAGTATGCTGAAGGGCAGAGAGTTCCTCCTCCATTGCCTGCCTCCACCCAGGTGAGCTAAGAGCCTCTCGGACATTCTTACGTATCGAAATAGATGACAATAGTGAAACAAACTGGCGATGTGAAGCGGAAAGGCAAGATACTGAAACAAAATTGGGAATGGGATGGAGGGTACAACTACGTTTACCTTTTCGTAAAGCAATGGGAAGATCAAGTCCTAAAGGCTCAAGGACAACAGGATCCGCAGACAAGGTAGAAGCTGGAGGAGGAGCCAGTGTCTTTCGATGAGTATACACATGTCGGATCGGTGGTCGTTCAGTAGGGATCTGCACTGGAGGAGGTGAAGGGTCAACCCCAACTGAAACACTCGGAACAGGATCACTGACTAGAAGAGGAAGAGGAAGAGGAAGCAAAGGTGATGATACAGATACTTCAGGTCCCGAGAAGAAGGGGACAGACTCAAAAAAGGTGACATCAGGACAGGCATAGCACTTCCGAGTAATGGGATTGTAACACTTGTACCATTTTTAAGTCCGAGAGTAGCCAAGAAAGACACACTTAATAGAGCGTGCATCCAGCTTGTCTATTCCAGGACTCAGATTGTGAACAAAGCACACACAACCAAAGATACGAGGTGTTAATGGAAAGGAAGACAAGGTGGGGAACAAGATAGAGAAGGGAGACCGACCATGAAGAATGAAGGAGGGCATCCGATTAATAAGGAAACACGCAGTAAGTACAACATCACTCCAAAAACGTTTAGGAGCATTCATATGATGAAAAATAGACCGAGCAGTTTCAAGGAGATGACGGTTCTTTCATTCAACTACCCCATTTTGTTGAGGAGTGGATGCACATGAAGTTTGATGAATGATGCCATGTTGTTCTAAATACTGTTGAAAGGAAGTAAGAAAGTATTCATGACCATTATCAGAACGAAGAACTTTGATTGGAACACCAAATTGTGTACGTATTTCAACATGGAATTTTTGAAAAAGTGGAAAATAATTCACTCCTTTCTTTCATTAAATAAATCCATGTCATCCTTGAACAACCACCAATAAAAGTGACAAAATACTTGTAACCATTATAAGACTATTTTAATCAGGCCCCAAACATCTAAATGAACCAAAGCAAAAGGACTCAACATGCGACTTTCAACTCTAGAACTGAAGGGAACACGACGATGTTTCCCATACTGACACAACTCACACTGTAAAGACAACAAATGACTCAAAGACGGAACTAGTATCTTGAGTGCCTTGAGAGATGGATGTCTTAGTCGACAATGCCACTGTAGAGGAGTGAGTGAAGTTTGAAGTGCAACTAATGATCCACCACCGTCAAAGTAATACAATCCACTAGCTTCATGCCCCCCACCAATCTTCTTCCCCGTCTTGAGATCCTAAAAAACAGAAAAGGAAGGGAAAAATGTAATAGATCAATTAAGAGCCTTGGTTAATTTACTAACAGACATAAGATTGAATGGAAACTTGGGGACATATAGAACAGATGATAAAGAAAGAGAAGCCGTGTCAACATTACCAACACCACAGATGGGAGAAGAGGAACCGTTGGCAAGGGTAACAGTTTGAGATGTGGAAGTTTCAGAGAGGGAAGAGAACACACCTGGAGTCTCGGTCATGTGATCAGAGGCTCTAGAGTCAATAATCCAGGGAGGGTTTGGATGACAGACAAGCTATACTTGAGTGGGCAAGGGTGGCAGTAGTATGCTGTGAAGTAGTCTGGAGGAACCGCTCATACTCATCACGCGGTACACTCACCATCTCCTTCTCGAAAACAGATGTAGATGTGGAAGGAGTTAGACCTTCCTATTGGTTATCACTAACATCAACCCCACTAGCTAGTGCATGATTGGCCCATGTAGAAGGAGGGCCATGAAGATCACAACAAAAATTCACCGAATGTCCGTCCCTGCCACAATGGGTACACTTCCTTGTAGAGTGACTTTTTCCTTTACCACGGCCTCCCCCTGAGTCACGACCACCACCACGGCCAAATACGGAACCACCACGACCTCCTCGGGAGGCATGTCCTCCCCCTTTAGTACCACGTCCACCTCCTTTGGCTATCACAAATGCTGACCTGTCAGACTATGTGGGATTCTCTGTAGGCCCTACAGAAATCCTACGAAGCCGTGCAAACACTTCCTAAGTATAGGAAGAGTAGAGCCCCCTAATATTTGGGCCCTAACTGGTTCATATTCTGATTTCAACCCCACTAAGAACCTCGTGACATCTAGTTGTTCCCTCTGTTGTTGCTGAACCTTAACATCTGGAGTGAGGGGATGATAGACATTGAGTTCAATTATGAGGTTCTTCATACTGGCATAGTACTCTTCTAGGGTTTTATTCCCTTGTTGTAGATCGAAATACTCCTGATAGAGCTGATATACCCTTGTGGTATTATCCTGCCCAGAACAAAGCATCTTGGCAAGTTCCCATATGTCCTTAGCTATATCTAAGAACATAAAGTTGGCACTTATTTTGGGTTCCATACTGTTAAGCAAGAGCAAGAGAAGAGAGGAGAGGAGAAGAGAGAAGAGAGGGGAGTCGAGTGGACTGAAAACCCTCCAGAATACTGGGGGCGAGTGTAAGAGTTATTATTTATACTGGCCCAGTCGTACAATATAAACAAGAGAGAAATTACAACAATACCCTTGTGGTACTAAACTTGAGTACACAAAACAACTGTCAACACTCCCCCTCAAGTTGGAGCATAGATATCAATCATGCCCAACTTGTCACAAAGATCATGATGCCTGGAAAGGTTTAAACCCTTCGTAAAGATGTCTGCAAGATGGTTCTCAGAAGTGACATAGGGAGTACACACTTTGCCTGTGATAACTTTCTCTTTGATAAAATGCTTGTCAACTTCGATGTGTTTTGTTCTATCATGTAGCACCGGATTGGCAGCAATGCTTATAGCTACTTTGTTATCACAGAATAGAGTTATAGGTTTGGCCACTAGGAAACCCAACTCACCCAACAAATTCTTTATCCATATGCTTTCGGCAACCCCGTGGGCCATAGCACGATATTCAGCTTCAGCACTGGATTTAGCCACCACATTTTGCTTTTTACTCCTCCATGTAACAAGGTTCCCTCCTATAAAGGTGCAGTAGCCACTAGTAGACTTTCTGTCACTTTGGGATCCAGCCCAATCTGCACCTGTATAAACTTCAATTTTTAAATGTCCGTGCTTTTGAAATAACAAGTCAGTACCCAGATACTTCTTTAGATATCGGAGGATTCTCTCTACTGCTTCAAGATGAGAGGACCTAGGAGCATGCATGAACTGACTGAGGACACCAACAACATATGCAATGTCTGGGCGAGTCATAGAAAGGTATTACAATCTCCCGACAAGCCTCTGAAACTGTTTCACATCCTTGAGAGGTTCACCACGATTGTCACCTAATTTATGGTTGGGGTCAATGGGAGAGTCAACTGGCTTCACCCCCATCTTCCCAGTGTCCTGAAGTAAATCTAGGACATATTTCCTTTGAGAAATGAAGATACCCTTCTTTGATCGGGCAACTTCAATTCCAAGGAAGTACCTGGCAGGTCCTAGATCCTTCACTTCAAACTGAGTGGCAAGAAAAAACTTCAACCTCTGAATTTCATCCTCCCAGTCACCAATAACAATTATGTCATCCACATATACAATTAGAGCAACAATTTTACCTTCTCCTCTTTTCACAAACAGTGTGTGATCTGATAGACATTGCTTGTATCCTTTCTCCTGAACTGCCACATGGAATCTACTGAACCAAGCTCTTGGTGATTGTTTCAGACCGTATAAGGACTTCTTCAACTTGCACATGTTTTGTTCATTGCCTTGAGCCAGAAAACCAAGAGGTTGAATCATGTAAACTTCCTCTTCAAGGTCAGCATTCAAGAATGCATTCTTGATGTCAAGCTGGTGTAAATCCCAATCCAGATTAGCCGCAAGAGAGAAAAGGACTCCAATGGAGTTCATCTTGGCAACAGGGGCAAAAGTTTCTGCATAATCAACTCTGTAGAGAAGATGGGCCGAATGACCCATAGGTTGTTTATTCTTTCTTGTTATTTATGTTTTTCTTTTTCTGTAATGGGCCTTATTCTGGGCCCATCCTGTAAATATTAAGTTCTTTGTAAATTCTTGCCCAACTAAGGGCCTCCTTGTAATTATTCAAATATATCTAAATAAAATAGTGTTAGGGTGCTGAGAGAGAGTAGTTTGAAACTCTCATTCTCAAACCCTCATTTCCGAACTCTCAGCTCTCCTCTCTTCAGTTTTCTTCATGGTATCAGAGCATACCTGAACTTCAATGTCCAAGGGCTGGAACCTTAACTCATGTTGCCTAATTCTTGGAGGTCATTGGAAGTGCCCAATACTCAAATCTCTTGGAGAAGTGGTTCGGTGGTCCGGAAGAATCAGAGAAAAGAAAAAAAGTGGAAGGGGAACAGTTCGGTTCTGGTTTGAAGCTCGAAGCTATAAGTTGTGCTCAGATTTCTGGGTTCAGTTTTCTTCTGGTTATTTTGTATTGCTTTCGACTGTATTTGGACTGTTCAAGTGTTTGAAAACCCTGGTTGTTCTGTACTACCTTCGGCTGCCATTGAATCTGGTTTAACCCAGAAATTTCTGGGCTGTTTTTTTCACTCCTTCTTGGACTGTCAAAACTGCCGAAACATCCTTGTAACAAGGCTGTGGATTGTTACTTATACTTGGCTGTTTTTGGGGGGCTGTACGAACTGTGTGTATTGCCTTCTTGTGGTCGGCTGAACTTTGTTATTGCTTCTCCTTACTCAGTATACTTGTAGAAGTTATCTGAAATCATATTTGGAGTGTTTACATGATGTACTCCTCAGAGTTTGAAAACAAAAGTGGTGCTGAATATGGACTGGTTTAGGGGACTCCAAGTGATTCCTTATTGACTGTGACCACAATTAAACTTGATGGAACTAATTATCTAGTGTTGTCACAATCAGTAAAGATTCATGTATGTAGTAGAGGAAAGTGGGGGTTCATTTCAGGGAGTAAGAAGGCCCCCCTCAGAAGACGATCCATCCTACGAGAAGTGGATGCAAAAGAAATATGGGACAGTGTTGCAGAAACCTATTCCCAGAAACTCAATGTGGCCCGGTCATATAAATTGAGAAGTGATGTAAAGAATTTAAGGCAAGGGGAGAAACCTCTTGCTGTATATTTCTCAACCCTAAAGTCCCTATGGCAAGAGATTGACATAATAGAAGCTGTAACTTGGGACACCACCAATGATGCAGAGACCTACAAAAAGTTGGTTGAAAGGAACAGGGTATTTGAATTCTTAACTGGACTAAACCCAGAATATGATACCACAAAACATAATATTCTTTCCAAGGAGTGTGTCTCTTTGTCACAAACTTATGCATTGGTGAGTAGTGAAAAGAGCAGAAGGGCTGTCCAGGTTCAAGGGGCTGATATTAATGATCACTTTGCCAATATGGGGATTAAACCTAAAGGGAATGCTGAAACTTCTGGTGGCACAGGAAAGAAAGAAGTTATATGTAAGTACAGCAAGAATCCAAAGCACACCAAAGACAAGTGTTGGAAATTACATCCTAATCTTGTTCCTATTCGATTTCAAAAAAAACATGATAGTAAAAGATCAAAAAGTGCAAATGTAGCTGCCGGGCCAGATAGTGAAGAGATGTCTGCTTTTGCATAGTTGGCAGCCATGAGAGCAGAATATGAAAAGTTTGGGAAGATGATTAGTCAGCTGAGTGATGTGACCTCTCCTTCCAACCCTTCAGGAAATTCTACTGCTTCAGCATTTGCTCATTCAGGTATAAGGGCTTCTGCCAATCATGCTACCACTTCAGGTAATATCAAGATCCCTTGGATTATTAACTCAAGTGCTTCTGACCATATGACCAATCTGTCTACAATGTTTGTTTCATATGACTTACTTCCTGGACATGATAAAATCACTTTAGCTGATGGTTCACTTGCCCCTATCTCTGGTAAGGGAACCATCAAGTCTACAGATTCCTTGTTCCTACCTTCTACCCTCCATGTACCAAAACTAAATACAAATCTATTGTCTGTGAGTAGTTTAACCAAGTCACTAAACTGTTGTGTAACCTTTTTTCCTTCCTACTGTTTTTTTTCAGGATCTGGAGTCTCAAAAGGTGATTGGGAGTGGCCATGAGGCGAACAGAATATACCTGCTTGATACTCCGGGACAATGCACTGATCATCTTGGGAATGTTGCTCTCGGATCTGTTTCTTCAGAGTCTGTTAGTCGGATTATGTTGTGTCATTGTCGTTTTGGTCATCTATCTTTTTCTGCCTTGAATCATCTATTCCCTGAACTGTTTAAGGGAATTAGTTTGTCCAGTCTTCATTGTGAGTCTTGTGAATTGTCAAAGCATTGTAGAAACAATTATCCTTTGAGCAATAAAAGATCTTTTGTTCCTTTTAATATTGTGCATTTTGATGTGTGGAGACCTTACCACTTACCCTCCATGGGTGGCTACAAATATTTTATCCTGTTTATTGATGACTTTTCTCGGTTCACTTGGATATTCCTGATGAAATCCCGTGATGAAGTTCCAAGACTTGTAAAACAATTCCATGAGTTTGTTCTAACCCAATTTGATACCAGAAATTTTGAGTAGAATCAGTCCAAAACAACCAAGAAATTCTGAGTAGAATCAGTCCAGCAACAGTGGGCCGAATGGAGGTGGGCTTTGAATGCTTTAACAGTCCTCCCAAACAACAAAAAATAACCCAGCAAAGGACTGAGAAAAGACTTACAGTAAGAGAGTCTCTGGTTTGAACTATAAACCAGGCCAAACACTTGTTCTCTGAGATAACTTCGAAATTCTTTTTCTCTGATTTCAAATCAGGCCAAACAACTTGCTCTCCGATTCTTCCTAGTCACCGAACCCTTCTCCAAGTGTATAGAAACTTGGGCACCCTCCAATGACCTCCAAGAACCAGGTGGATGACTGTAAACTTTCAGCCCTAGAACCTCCTCATGTAGTTGGCTGAACTAGAACCACATGAGGGACACGCCAAGCAATGGCCCGCTCTGATACCAAGTTGAAAAACAACCCACTTGATGTATGGAACTGTTTGAGATTAGATGCAAACCAGAAAATAAACAAACAAGAGAGGAAGAGAAGAGAGAGCTGGCGGCAATGAGTGTTAGAGAGTAAGAGGTTTGAACATTACCTCTCTCTAACACTCTAAACATCTTATTAATAGGTTAATCTTTGACAAATTACAAAGAGGCCCTTGAGTGGGCAGGAAAATACAAAAAACAGAACATTACAGAGTATGGGCCCAAAATAAGGCCCACAACAGAGAGAAACATAACATAACATGAAATGACAGTCTATGGGCCATTCGGCCCATCTTCTCTACAAGTTCTTTGTAAATTCTTGCCCAACTAAGGGCCTCCTTGTAATTATTCAAATATATCTAAATAAAATAGTGTTAGGGTGCTGAGAGAGAGTAGTTTGAAACTCTCATTCTCAGACCCTCATTGCCGAACTCTCAGCTCTCCTCTCTTTAGTTTTCTTCAAACTCCATGCACTTGAGTAAATCCCTTTGCCACTAAGCGAGCTTTATACCTTTCCATTGTTCCATCAGCCTTATGCTTGACTGTGAACACCCATTTACATCCAACTGGAACCTTTCCCTTAGGAAGATCAACAAGTTCCCATGTGCCATTTTTGTGAAGGGCATTAATTTCTTCCTTCATGGCATTTGTCCATTCAGGAACTGAAAGAGCTTTTGTCACATTCTTAGGGATAGGGACACTATCAATAGAGGTAAGGAAAGCACGGAATGAGGATGAAATGTTCTCATAGGAGACAAAGTTGGAAATGGGATGTTTAGTGGTACATAATCTAACACCCTTCCTGTGAGCAATAGGACGGTCAAGATCATTAGCAGTAGAGGAATCATTTTCAATAGATTCAAGGACATCATTGGGAGCCAAAATACCTGAGTGAGTATGATCCTCCCCCGAGGAGTTTGGTGGCACTGGAGGTACAACTTCCGGATTCTCCACAACTCTTGAATTTGGTTGGCCTTTGCGACGACGAGAAAAAACACGAAAAGGCGGAGGGTCAAGGAGAGAGGGAAGCTGAACCAGTTTCTCCTCATGCCTACACTCCCCCTAAGGACAGAGGTCAAGTTAGAGTAATAAACTGATAAACACCTCTCCCCCTGTCTACAAGTAGATGATGTTGCCTGCAGTTGATAAATTTTGGCATAGTGTCGCAATTCTGAATATGTAGATTTTGCTTGTTCCCAGATTTCATTTGCAATTTCAGCCCACATGAAATTCTTCCTTATTTAAGTTTGCATGGAAACCAAGAGCCAAGACATAACAATATTGTTCTCCTGATTCCATCTATCATATTCAGCACTCCCAGAGGATGGTTCTTTTATCCTCCCATTAATATAGCCTATCTTCCCCCTTGCAGTGATGTATAATTTGATCCCTCTTGACCACTCTAGGTAATTTAAACCATCAAGAGGGACAACAGCCATAGGAAATGATAGGTCACCCCCACCCATTCCATTCAGCATTGAGGAAACTCCAAATGTGGCTGAATCTTCATTGCCCATGATATCAGAATAAAAACGAAACAGCAACCAAATGAGTACTGCCGTACAAGGCTAGTGCAGAAAAGGTCCTTCTGACCTCTGGTTTCACTGGGAGCAAAATCAGAACACTGCTGTTGCAATACTGGAACAGAAACTTTTGACCTACGGTTTCACTGAGAACAAAATCTGAACACTGTTGTTGCAGTACTGAAACAGGTCCTTCTGACCTACGGTTTCACTGAGAACAAAGTCTGAACACTTCTGTTGCAGTACAAGAGCAGGTCTGTATGACCTACGATTTTGTAGGAATCAAAAAGAAACACTGCAGTTGCAGTACAACACTAGGTCTGAATGACCTACAATTGAACAGAAGTCATATGACCTCCCAACAGAGTGACAAATAAAGGGTGAAGTTTAACACACACCTAATCAGTAGGCCTGATAGCCAACTAGTCAATGAGATCAACAGGGTAGTCGAACAGTCAATCAATAAGATTAATACAATATCAGCTTCAGGGCATCAACAGTCCATAATACCAAAAGAAAACAGCTGAATACAGTTACTTTGTTAAGGAATACAGTCAATCAACAGTCCATCAATCGTCTGAACAGACAATTAGTAAGGCAGTCGAACAGAAGATGACCAGTACCTCTTTTAATTTCAGATGATAGTCTCTCTGTAAACCATAACTCCCTCTACGAACCTCAAACGATAGCCTCTCTATAGTCGAGCAGACAAGAGGTACAACTTCTGGGCTGGAAGATGAAAAGACTCTGTAACTTCTGGGTCGAACTGAGTACACCAGATTAGGAGTTCAATGGAGATAGCTCTGGGAGATGAAAGGTCACAATAACTTCTGGGTTAAACTAGATGCAACAGCTTAGCATTTCGAGGGATGCAGCTCTGGGAGATGGAGAGACCATCTGCACGACATTGAACAGTTTGCTTGACACCACCCTTCAGGCCTGGACGACTTGCTTTGATACCATGTTGAGCAAGAGCAAGAGAAGAGAGGAGAGGAAAAGAGAGAAGAGAGGAGAGTCGAATGGACTGAAAATCCTCCAGAATACTGGGGCGAGTGTAAGAGTTATTATTTATACTGGCCCAGTCATACAATATAAACAAGAGAGAAATTACAACAGTACCCTTGTGGTACTAAACCTGAGTACACAAAACAACTGTCATATTCCATAACCATGTCATGATTTGGGCATCTTCCTGTTCCTAGTCATCAAACCCTGAAGAGTCAGCAGGCGGTTTATCTTCCTTCACATGCTTCACTTTCCTTTTTGCCTTGAGAAAAACTTCCACTGACTTGGCCCATGGTACATAGTTCTCACAATTAAGTTTAATTGAAGTCATCTGCACACCCAGATGGTCAGAGAGAATCACCACACTAGGTTTCCGATCACTACAACCATCTCTGCCATGATGCTCTTCCAATGCTACTTCTAATCTGAATTCCTGGTAGCCAACTAAGTACTGCTGTCAGAAGTTTGATGGTTCCAGACACTACAGTCCCCAAACACAGTTGATAGGTACACAAACTTTTGTTCTCGTTCACACCACTACTGATTTCACAAAATCATGGATCACACTGACATTAATTCAGCAACTCATTGACTGCATACAAGCCCTCTTAAAGCTGCTCAATAGAGATTGAGCATCACAAGCACCACCACACAACCATATCACACATGGTACAGGTCTGTCTGACCTTTTCAGAGGGCACTACAAATCCAAAGAAAACAACAACCACTGCCACTGCAATAACCTGTCATTCAATTCAGGTCACTTGTGACCAACAAGGGCTTCAAAACAACTACAGACCAACAAAAAAAGGGTCAAACATACCCTTATACCATTCGGCCACTGTAAACACAGCCTATTATTGGACCTTTTTCCAAGAACCAAGGCAACAAACAGCCTAGCTCTCTAGGTTCTGATCAGTCCCCGCAGATTTTGAAGGCTTTCAACCCATAAATACCAACAACACAAAAAAAAGGAGGTAACCAAGCTTCGATGGAGAGCTTCAGTCGACCATCCACTTCTGAAGTTGTTCTCTTAAAAAAAAAAGTCAGGTTCTGCGCAGAGAAAGAAGTACTGAGGTGTTCTCAGACCTAGGTCGAATTTGGGTTCTCCATTCTTCAGCCCAGAAAGAAGAAAGAAAAAAAAAATGAGGTCACGAACAGAAAAGGAGCAGGTCACGAATCTTTGAGGAGACTTAGAGAGTAACGTCCTACTCTGATACCATGTTATTTCTGTAGCTACCGTAGTCCGAACCAGGAGAAGAGAAGAAGAAGAAGAAGAAGAAGAAGAAGAAGATGAAGAGAACAGTCGAACTTGATAGGTTAAACCCTATCAGTCGAGCCTTAATATGGATTAGTCTCCAATTAGTGGTACAAAGACTAAACTGCCCCCACTTAAGTATGGGACAGGAAGTCTCTATTAAGACTGCCACATTAGCACATAACTTAACAGAAACAAATTGACTAATCTACCCTTATTCGGCCAGCTCTAACACAACGCTTAATGTCTAAAAAAATAGAACACAAAGGGGATGAACCCTTCTTTTTGCCATAAAAATAGAAGTAACAAAAGGGCAGAGCCCCTATTCTTGTCTTAGAAGAAAGAAAACATGAAATAAAAACCTCAACAATGATGGACAAGAAGGGGTTGAGCCCCTGTTTTACTTCATAAAAATGATAAAGAAGAATCTTTCTTCCAGAAAAAAAAAAGGAGCAGACCCCTATTTTTTGTTCCAAAGGAGTAGGAGGAGTAGGAAAGAAGAAGGGGTGGAGCCCTTGTTTTTGTTTCAAAAAAATGAAAAAGGGGGCAGAGCCCCTGTTTTTTGTTCTAGTCAGCTGATATTTTTTGTTCCACAAAGAAGTGGAAGAGAAAGGAGGGGTGGAGCCCCTATTTTTGTTCCAAAAAAAAAAAAAGAAAAAGAAGGGATGGAGCCCTTGTTTTTGTTCCAAAATACAAAAAAGAAGGGGTGGGGCCCCTATTTTTTGCTCCATGAAAAGCAAACCTTCTAGACTTAAAATATAAAAAAAATATATTAAATATGTATATCATATGGCATTTAGGCGAGGCTAGCCCAAAAAGTGCCTAAACACCTAAGTGATGCCTACACCGCTTTCACAACTATGGGCTGTGCACTTTCTCTTCCCCTTTCGAAGTGCAATAGGAAGGTCAAGGTCATCTGTAATGGTGTTAGGAATAGGGGTAGTAGTATCAACAGGAACTGAAACATCAGATGGAGCAAAAGGCATACCTGGGTCTATGTCAACCGAACTTGGAATATTAAATAAACTAATGGGAAGTGGCGTGGGTTCCTCTGCCGTGGAATCAACCTCCCTATGTTGCTGTAGACGCTGTCATGTAAAAAATTGAGAAGCAGGATGTAATGGAGAAAGCAAAGTAGGTGGAACATGTGGGTTAAACACTGGAGTAGGCAAAGGAGCTAATAGGGGTCAACCTAAGGCATATCAAAAGAGAACCAAAGCTGCTTCTATGCTCATTTAGCATCATTATGAATATGTGGGGCCCACATGGGAGCTGGATTAGTTGTGCATCAATATGGGAAGACACTAGAGTCTTCAATCCACCTTAAGATGCTCTCTGTGTGGTTGAGCTTGCTGCTGGACAGGACTTATTTGGTTTTCTTACATTTCTGGACAGCAAGGGTATTTTTGCAATTTTGCATGTTTAGTGGGTTATGTTTGAAAACAGGTCTTAGTCTAGTAATTTCCCTTTGTTTGGATTTATGTTTGTAATTGTTTGGAGCAGGTTTAGTCTAACCTATCTTCTTTTTGTAAGTGGCTTGTTGGGCAAGCTAACTTGGGGGGCAAGTTTCTTCCTTTGGAAGCTGCTTCTTATTAAGCCTGTAAGGCACATTTGGAAAGACAGTTTTGGCTGATGAACAAAGAAGGTTTCTCTATAGAATTTGGTGTGATTACCAAGTTGGGGGTGTGATTTCCCTCACCCTTAGGTGTGATTTCCTAGGATTATCTTCTTTCATCTTCTCTTCTCTTCTCTTCTTTCGTTTAATCTGATATTTGTTTCTGTTCTACACACCTACAACCTGAGTTTAGTTGCAATAATAGTGTTGAATCACAAAGGTCCTACATCAAGAGATGGAATAAGAAGTGGTGTGGGTTGCTCATTTCCTCCCCAAAAATACTCTACCTAAGAAAGACTCCTTGAAAAAGAAAGGTGTGGACTCAAAGAAAATGACATCCATGGTGACATACTGACTCCCTAAAATGAGATCATAACAACAATACCCATTTTAATTTCTTGCATGCCCGAGGAATACACACTTCTTTGCTTTAGGGTCCAGCTTCAAGTGGTGAAGAGTAAGGATATGGACAAAGCATACACACCCAAACACCCTCAATGGAACATGAAACATCTCCCCCTTAGGAAAAGAAGGCTGAACGAAGCAATGTATCCAAAAACATGAGAGGGTACCCGATATCAAGAAGATTGTTGTGAGAATTATATCACCCCAAAACTGAACTGGAACTGTGGAGCTCACCATCATACTTCTTGCCACTTCCACGATATGTCTGTTCTTTCTTTCTGCTACACCATTCTGTTGTGGAATATATGTGTAGCAGCTGCTTTGATGGACAACGCCATGCTCTAATAATAATAAATATGATGCCAGGTCTGTCTCAAAGTATTCCTTAGCATTATCTAATCTGAACACCTTCACTCGTACTCCAAACTGTGTCAACACCATTTAAATTGAACTGTTGTACCAAAGAAGGTACCTCATCACGAGATCTCATAAAGTATACCCAAGAATACCATGAATAGTCACAAATAGAAGAAAATAATGGTAGGAACCCATAAAATGAACTTTATATGGTCCCCAAACATTAGTATGAATAATGTAAAAAACTGAAAAATATCTTTTATTATTTGCCTTAAATGAATGTCTACAATGTTTTCTAAGCTAACAACCCTCACACTCCAAACTGGACAACTTAATAGACTCAAACAGTTTTGGAAACAAAAAGCGTAGAGACTCAAAAGACAAATGCTCTAACCATTTATGCCAAAGCATAATTTGACCCACTAACTTTGACTCATTACTCCTACTACTAATATGATGGCTCTGATGACTAGGAAGAACATCGAGAAGGTATACTCCATTCGCCTCACGGTCACTCCCAATCATACTTGTTGATATATTAAGGGCATTTTAGTCATTTGATGTAATCTGGTATTCCCCTGTTAAGAATCACTTGACAGGGGCATTTTTGTAATTTTCGAATGTTTAATGAACAGTGCTACAGTGCAAGTCGAGAGGAAGGGATATACAGTACGTATTCCTTAAAACCTACTTTTCTTCTTCCTCCTACTTTCTCCTTGTTTTCTACTATGCAATACAGCTTTCCTAACCTTTTTCTTCCTTTTCCCTTTCTTTTTCTACTTTATTTACAAACAATAACATGGTATTAGAGCTGTGAACTCGTGGATTACTATTCACGTCTCTGTTTTGCGCCCTAGGAGTTGAGAACTCCTTTTCGAGACAAGTTGCTAAAGGGACTGAAAAGGACTGGTCATGCCTTGAGTTGGTCGGTTTAATGTGTGGTGTATTAAGTTCCTCTTTGCCGCAGCCCTAGACGTAAATACACATATGTGTGTTGAGTTTGGCAGGTTTGTGACTATGTTTGGTGATTAATTTGGTGTGTTGTGGTGTGGGAACTCACTTCCTATGGTGTGTAGAATCCTTTTATACTCTACAAGCTTGTGCAAGCTTTTGTTTGTTGGTTTCTAGGGCTTCAAACTACTGTAGCAAGGTGCTGTTGTACTCGTACTTGAGCTTAAAGTTGTTGTAGTGTGCTTTCCATCTTGTGATTGGTGATTACTGTCATTAATCCTTGTTTGGTGTTTTACTCTTCATATGGCTGCCTCTAGTAATAGCTCCAAGCCTTCTGTAGTAGTGCAATCGGACTTTATGAATACCTACTTAACCATCATTAAGCTCAATGGTACTAAATCCATGGAATTATCCTTGATTGCTAGAGTGAAGTTGAAATATGTAAAGGAAGATCCACCCAAGAGTGTGTCAAAGGGGTACAGTGAATGGGTGCAGGAAAATGCTCAGATTATGACTGCCTTAAATAGTATGGAAAACAAAATTAGTATTAATCTCATGTTTCTGGACACTGCCAAGGAGATTTGGGAGCATACCCGACAGTTATACTCGGGACAACACAATGTAACAAGGATCTATCAACTGTATCAAGATTATTTTTCTCTCCAATAAGGTGATAAGAGTGTATAGGAGTATTATGCAACTCTGAAAAGTTTATGGAATGAATTGAATGTTTACCAACCTCTCTCCCCTAATCTAAAGGTACAGCAGATTACAGATCAAAGGGAACATTTAGATGTTGCAAGATTCTTGTCGGGACTGAGATCGGAATTTGAACCTATAAGAGCTCAGATTTGGGGAAGTAGTGATCTTCCTTCCCTTTTCGAGGTGTTTTCGCATATCTGTAGGACATGCCAACCGACTCAACCCCACAATGATCATTCTACTTCTTCGGAGAAGTCTGCCTTAGTGGCAATTAGAGATGGTGGTGGAAGGGGTTTTAGGGGGAGAGGTACATTTAGAGGTGTAGGTCATGGTGTTAGAGGTGGTTGTGGTAGAAGTAAGGAAGAGGTGGTGGAAGAAACAATGGAGGTTGTGGTATTGTCACCCTGGCCATGTTTTCTTGAGTTCTACAAAGCTTCTGTTTCCCAATTTATTTCAGTCTGTTTATTTATGGTCTACAATGTAAAGTTTGTCATGTTTTCAAAATATTGTATAACAACATGTTTTGCAAGTAATAAAATAAGCAATGCTGCCTTTCATTTGATACATATAAGTATTGGGGCCCATACTCTATGGCTTGCATTGGTGGATATAAGTATTTTGTTCTCTTTATTGATGATTATTCAAGATACACATGGTTATATTTGATGAAGAGAAGTAGTCTTACTAAGATGACAAATGAAACTGTTAATGACAAGGATTGTCTGGTTGAATCTAACCCGGGTAAGCAATTGGGTACACAATAGTAAGGAGAAGCAATAGAGAACATATCTGTTACTATTGTAAGAGATTACGATAAAAGCCTTGAGAGGAAGGTGGAGAAAACCAAAGTATCTCCATTGAGGAAGTGGCTAAAAAAGATGTAGAGATTGGCAAAAGCTTGGTCTTGTTCTTCTGGGATGGTGAGGAATTCGCCAAGAAAGCCTTCAAAGAATTTGAGAGGAAGAAATGAGAAGAAATTTTGAAGAAAGGGATAAATGGAGGTGGGATGAAGATGATGATGGTTAGAAGCAGGTGTTTGAAGGGGAAGATTAGGGTCCTATTTCCGCTAACTCGTTTTGCTCATATAACAATCATTTCAATAGTGAAGTTGTATGATGATATGATCCTAGAGGAGTTAGTACTCCTATTTTAATAGTCTTGTAGTTGATGGAGGGTTTGTGAAAGTTGTGTCTCAGTCAGTAATCTTCTCTCTCGGGTGATATCTTATCACCTTCCTTCCATATTCTCCTTTTTTATTTTACTTTTCAAAAAAATATTTGATGAAGAGCAGAATGGGGTGTCTTCTATTGTTAAGAATTTCTTCAGCATGGTGGAGACACAATTTAAGAAAAAATTAAAATAATAAGATCTGACAATGCAAAAGAGCATTTTGAAAAGTATCTACAAATGTTCCTTGAAGAAAAGGGAGTGATTCATCAAAACTCACATTCATATACGTCCCAATAGAATGGGGTGTCTAAAAGAAAAAACAGACATGTGGTTAAAGATTCTTGAAGTTCATTATTCCAAGTGCAAGTTCCAACTCACTTCTGGGGAGATGCAGTCCAAAAAACTGTATCTCATCAATAGACTTCAATCACGGACCCTTCATCTCCATACCCTTATCAACTCTTATTTCCTGATGAGACAACCTTCAATCTTCCTCTTTGGATTTTTATCTATTTCTTCTTTGTTCATGAAATGAGTCCTTGTCTAAAGTTTGATCCAATATCTATCAAATGCATTTTCCTTGGGTATTCTCCTGTGAGTCCTGTCTAGACAGGCTATAGATGTTTTGATCCCCAGTCTGGTAAAAGGTTTGTGTCCAAGGATGTCAAAAATCATGTTTCTTAAGTCCACTCCTTCCTTTCAATAATCTCATCTTTCTCTTCAAGGGAAGAGTGTCAATGAAGATCAAACTCCTTTTTGCCTTCTTGTTTCTGCTTCTATTGGTACCTCTAGTCCTCCTTGTGTTGGTAGCTCTACTCCCTTTCACCCCCTTCAAAGATTTTCTCTCCCTTGCAACTGCATCCACCCTCTCTGGTTGTATCTCCCTTGAAGATTTTCTCTAGGCAGCATAAGAAGGTTTCTCCTGACACTGCACAACCACCACAATTTGATGCCTCAAGTTCAAGTAATCCAAGTAAGCAGCTACTTGACCTTGAGCCCCTTAATCATTCTATTATTGATCGTGCCCCCTTGGGCTTTGATACCAAGGCGCAAGAGTTTCAAATGAATGGGGTGAGATTCAAAAATTACCTCTCATGCCCTAATCTGATATTACTTATATTAATGGTTGTTGGTGCATCTAGAATTTGAAGATGTAAAGTCATTTGGAGCAGAATTTTGGTCTCTTCTTGATATTGTAGTTTATGTATAGGATGTTTGAATTTTGTTGCATGCTTGCTTTTTGTGTAGTTTGTGATGGTGGCATCTCATCACCTTCTTTCATGTACTTCGTTTTTTCACTAATAAGATTCTTCCTTACCTTATTATCAATATATGTATATATATGCTATTCTTCTATGGATTTCTTTTTGAACATGATGCCTTTAAACAGGTATCCAAGGAATTCAAAATCCAAATCTTGAATAGAATTACTCCTTCATTACACTCACTACTATCTACTAACCATTAAAGTATGCTATCAAAAATGGAAAGATCCCAAGAATCAAAGGTACCATTCTCCATTAGAAAGAAAAGAAAGTCCTTTGGGAGAGGCAAAAGTTGTAGTTTCTCCAATAACTGCAACAACAAAAGTTCATATCATCCACCTGTAAACTGATATCATATAATCCCTGGTAAACCAGGGAAGGAACAAAGCTCTTCCTCTCAAAAAATGCAAAAGTAACTCATCATCACATTGATATGTAAAAATCATTGATAAGATTCAAAGTGAGGGGAAAATCTTTTCATTGGATTTTAGATATTAACAATCAAAACAACTCTAGAGAATACTCAAGGAAGGATTAAATAAGCAGTGAAACTTTACAATTTTATTAGTATCCTTCATCATATATCCACTTTGCCAAGGGAATGTAGCATAGAGTTAGTCATTATGAGATGTGCCAAAAGTAATCTATGGAACTTTCTAATGGTTTGTTAGGAAGATAAGCCTTCCGAAGACAAAAGGTGAATGCTTTAAAGTAAAAGTTTATGAGGAAAGATGATAAAGTATTTAAAAAAACAACATCTGTTATGTGGTATTTTAATTTTCTATTCCTTTTACCTTTTAATTTGCATTCTTTCCATTTAAAATCCCTTTAATGGTTCAGACAGAAATTTCCATTGTGCAAAAGAGAACTATAAATAATTTTTACTTCAAGTTCTGCATGCCAAAAGTTGAAGTGCCTTAGTTTTGGTGTGTAGAAAATTTATTCAATTAATATTCAAATGAGCCAAAGATTCCAGAACTCCAACATGATTAAAGCAACTTTTGAACAGCTTGTGTTTAGCCTAAATTTTCTGTTTCAAAATCTTTAAATACACATTATATCTATGACCAACATTGGGTAATGAAATTTTTCCCAGAAGCTTCAAAGACATTTTTTTTCTTAACAGAAAAAAAGGTTAAGACCAAGAACACATTCCACAAGTCATAGTCTACATTGACTTGTATTTCACGTTTACCATGTTAAAATTTTTCAAATTACCTAATTTTGGTGCAAATAAAAAATTTATTCACTTAGTAACCTAATGAGTTAAAAATCCACAAAAATACGTGATTTAGAGTAATATCAAGGTTTATTTCCTGTTGAGTGATTTTAGATTTTCTCTCCCCATCCTTTTTTTTATTGGTAACTTTTGAACTTCATTAGATTATGTAAAAATAAAAAATGGTCATGTACAATGCCAAGCAATATCTATGTATCAAACTATTACATCACCTTTCTATTCTTTCTACATTTGAGCTTGAGACCAAACATTTGTTCCCTATTTACCCCTTGTTTGACTAATGTGTCAGCCAAGCAATTTATAGATCTTCTAACCCAGTGAAAATTTGCCTCAAGTTCCCATACCAAATGCCTGGTTTCCTTTATGGTGTGCCTGAACTGCAAAACTGCTTGACTAATGCTTTACAACCACCCAATCACAACTTTTGAGTCCCCTTCTACAATAAACTTCCTAAATTTCATTGGTCTACCCATCCTCAAGCCTTGTAGGATATCAAGAAGTCCTGACCTCAAGGAGTTTCCAAGTACATAGCTATTACGTTATTCCTTGCATCTCTGGAAACATCCCCTATTCCAGAAGGACTTGGATTACCAATGTTGCATTCTTCTATCCATCTTCTCTTTAATTCTACTATAATGTTTACAGTCATCCTAAGCTCACAAATTTTCATTGAAGTTTATTCAACATCTCTAAAGGACTGGAATTGATCCAAGCATGTTTTCTTCAAGTTTATGTTGAAACCCAAAATTTGGAGGCAAAGTTGAATTTGTTGTAGTTAAATCCTAAGACTCCTCCTAATCTAACCAATCCCTATCATTAATCCTACACCATTTGGGATCAAAGTAGGTGACCTTACATCAAGTTCATGTTCTTACACTTACCAGACCGTTTACATTAAACTAAGCAATGATCCCTAGATTATATCTACGTGCATGCAAATTGAAAATCTTATAGTGATATAACTAAGTAAAATTTGTTTAAAACAAATAAAAGATTTTCAAACACAGGAGAACACATTGAGAAATATTCCTATAACATTTCATTCCAGTACTCATAGAAATAGAAATATTTCATAGAAATGCTAGGAAACATTTATACATTTTAAACAATGAGAAATATGTAAAATTTAGACAATGTATGGATTTGTCAAAGAATTCTTAGTTTTAGGTTACTTTCGTTTCACATAGAGGATTATTACAGTTAAATTTGTTTTTTATACGAGTTACTTATAGAAATTTGTTTGCTTTAATTATAAATAAGAACTGAAAGTCTTGAGTCTTTAAATCCAAGGATTAAAGTATCGGTATCGGGTATCGTATCGGACCACTCAGATACGGATACGGATACGCTTTGGAAATGCATGGATACGGATGAAAAAATATGGATACGCCAAAAATGAATATAAATTCCATAAACATATTAATAACATTATTTTTAAGATCAAAATAGGCATAATTAATGTATAGATACATAGAAAATGTATATTCTAAACGTATATGTGAAGAAATATACTACAATTAATATAGTGGGATGCATAGAAATCATAAAATTTTATTGATATTGTATCAATCAAGAATCCTATTGGAACATATATATATATATATATATATATATATATATATATATATATATATATATATTAAAAATTAATACATGCACAAAACTATTATTATGTTATTTTCTATTGAATTTCAAGGCACAAAACATATGCAACTATTATATGTGAATTATTATGTCGATTATTTTCTATTTTACTATTTTTAATTTTTAATATTAACTACAAATGAACTAAAAATTAATTCTCAAATGTTTAGTTAACAATACTTTTATCTTTGTAAACAATAAAAACGTTATTATAAAATGTAATTAAAATATAAATTAAAAATTTATAATAATATATAATATTAACTTAAAATCTTTCAAATATATTAAATTTTCTAATATACACATCATATGCAAATTCATAATTTTTAACTGTTAAAATAATTATTCCATTATTAATATTTTTGTTTCCATAAATTTTGAGATAAAAAATCATTTTTTGATATAAATGTAGATTAATGGATTTGACAAATTCAATTTATATTATATTCTCGAGGTTTTTGTAAATAATATTTTTATTTTTATAAATAATATATATATACACTTTTATTTAGTTAACATTAAAATATTAATTAATAATTTATAAAATTTTAAGATACATGTCATGATCAAATTTATAAATATTAAGCACCAAAATAATTATTCTATTATTAATATCTTTTTTTGTATAAAATTCTTGAGATTAAACAAATATTTTATATAAATGTGGATTTAAGAAATTATTTATTCTATTAGTTTATAAAATATTAGTTTTGAACATTATTTTTTTATTTTTCTAGAATTGTTAAACATAAATGTATTTTTTTTTTTGTATTACATTTGGACACTAGAATATAAAAAAGATATTTTATTTTATTGGATTACACAAGATTAAAGGTGACTTAATGGTTTATGCATGTGTTTAAGGTTTGGCGCTGGGTGGTTTGTGTTCGAATCACGCTAGGCGCACCCTTTTGAAGATAAACGTGCGTGCAGAAAATGCCAATCCATATCGGCCATATCGGTGCGTATCACTCCGATACATTACAATACGAGCCGATACGAAGGCGTATCATTACAACACGCGCGATTAAGGAGATAAGGGTTTATTCGTAGCATATCCCGTATCCTGTATCTCCTCAAGCCGATACCAATACGATACGCCCCGTATCGGACGTATCGTATGATATTTAAATCATTGTTTAAATCCAAGTTTATGGTTGATTTTAGTTTCAGAAAGTAGAATAAAATTTCAGTGGGTCAAAATATACTTACAAGTATCTTGTGAGTATTAATATGTTTTGAATTCTAAACATGATTCTCATTCTTTAAATGATGAAATAGGGAGCAAACAACCCTGAAAGAAGGGATTCAATTTTTATAGAAATTTTATATTAGAAAAGAGAGAATAAATCTTAAATGATTAGAATCCTAGGGCATTTATGTCCGATTAGTAATTTTGGGTAACAAAAAGAAGTGGTCATGCAACCATGGTTCAAAGTATCGATACGATACGCCCCGTATTGGGCATATCATATCATATCTTTTGAAAAAGATATGGTCCGAAATGCAGCGTTTCGGACCCCCAACTATTTTTAAT
The DNA here is from genome assembly GCF_056320005.1 of Nelumbo lutea. Taxonomy (NCBI): domain Eukaryota; kingdom Viridiplantae; phylum Streptophyta; class Magnoliopsida; order Proteales; family Nelumbonaceae; genus Nelumbo; species Nelumbo lutea. The sequence continues at coordinate 86,150,795 of NC_142684.1, read as the reverse complement.
AATAAAAAACATCTTATAAGCTTCCCAAAAATCCAAACTTTGAAAAAAAACTAAAAAAAAAGTGTGTATCGGCCGTTTCTAAGTACCGATACGATACAGCCGAAATGCGTATCGTATCGATACTTTGAACCTTGCATGCAACAAAATCTAGGCAATACAATTCTACCTTTTCCCTTTTTTTGTCTTTGAACTTCTTTTTCTTCTCTTTACAGACTGTAGATTCAGAATCTATAGTAGAAACAAATAGCCATGCCACATGCAATGGAAACATAACAAGAACATATGTTCTTTGAAAGTGAGAATGTCAAGTACATTATTATATAACATATGAAAACCATTAGGACCTGAGAGTTTCATTTCATTACCTATTACCCACGTCACTACAAAATCAAATCGGTTTTGTCCTTCCATCCAATAATTGTCAAATCCAAGTGCATAGACTTTCAGAGCCATTTCTAAAACATAAACCCAGCCTGTAAAAAATGAGTACATTTTGTCAACATCTGGTAGTTTCAAGAACCTTTTTAACATAGAATATGTGTAGAACTCATAGTAAAAGAAACATCTTCATTGGCATTATTTTGATAACAGTAAAATATATCTTTTCCTAAAAAAGATGATGTACAAATAGCAACCCCTGAGAGGTTCTGTACACGGGACATACAAGCAATTAGACATCCCAAACCCAACTCAAGACTATGTCATTACAAAAAGATTTCCCATTAGCTAAAAAAGAGTTGTAATTTTTCCCTTTGTACAATTTTGTGATTTGTCAACCAAGAAAACACACCCAACACTTGATGATTTCTCTACTGAGCCCTGCTTACCCTCAAATATTTGTGTGTTTCTCCCCCCAAACAGTCAAAAAAACTGTTTCTGGGATAATTTCCAATGCCACCTTACCCTCTTTGCTCAAGACTTCTAAAAACCATCACCTAGAAAGCTCTCCACATCACCCAGAAAGCACAATTCCAACCCAAACAGATATACCATTCTTTTCCAGACCCTGGCTACAATGGAGTAGCAGATGATCTGTTGTTTCCATGCTGCTTCTATAGAGAGCACAATCCACAGTTCCACACTATCTAAAATGTCCACACCCTCCTGTCCTCCCTTTGCTCACTCACCCTTAAACTATATAGTTTTTGTAACAGGTCAACAAGTGAGGCCACTTCCCAATCATTCAGATTCCTTCAACATTGGGGGTTCCAAATTCTACAACAATCCTGAATTTCCATACAATCAGCCACATCACATCTTTATTTGTTGCAAATTTGAACAGATTTGGGTAAATCTCCTTTAACAGCGCATCTTCACTCCATAAGTCCTTCCAAAAAAGAATCCTTTTCCCACTCCCCACCTTGGAGTCCACTTTTAAAAGTAGTCGTTGCACACTTAGCTGAACTGCAAGCTGTACTCCCTGGATGGCAGCTAGCAATTCTGCTCTTGTAGAGTTCCCAATCACAAGGGGACTGTTAGAATGTTAGAGTGATGTTCGGCTGATAAGAGTTCTTATTAGCCCATTCTTATGTTTAACTTATCTTGTAACTGGGCTTGTGTTAATGGGCCTAATCCTGTTTAATGATTTAAGTCATCTGGGTGTCCCATCACTAATCAGGGGCATCCAAGTAATTTCATGTACCTTGTACTATATTCATCTATAAATAAAGGACTGGTCGACTGGATAGTACAATTCGACATTCTCTTCAGTTCTGTGGTTCTCTTCTTTTCCTTGCTACTTCGAGTATAGCTCTTCAGATTACATGGTATCAGAGCATTAGCTCCTTCCTGGTTTCAGCAGGCGCACTCTTTTCTCTTGCTGTCTTTTCATCTTCTCTCTTCCTTTTCTGGGTTGCTGCAGTGAAGACCTAGGAGTGTAAGAGAGTAAAGCAAGTTCGAACCTAGGGTTTCTCTTGGTTGTAGGACTCAAGGAAAGTAAGACCCAGAAGTAGATGTCCTACTAGATTATCTCCAGCAAATAGTAGCTATTGGGCTACTAAGAGAGGTCTATATAGGACAGACCTAGTTGAGGACTGATTTCAGCAGTCCTAGCACTAGCCGAAAGGGGGAGAGCTTCCTCTACAGTTGCAGCTTCGTGCTCCAGCAAGACTTGCGCAGAATAAGTGGTAAAGACTTAGCCTTCTCTACAGTTGCAGCTTCGTGCCCCAGCAAGACTTGGGCAGAACTGTGGTAACTTCAGTTACAGATTCTCTTCAGGTCAGTTATCAGTCCTACTTTGTGAACTTCAGTTACTGCACTGCACAGTTACTTCAGATTGCAGAACAAGCCCTAACTGAAGTAACTTCAGTTACTAGCACTGTGAACTGGTTCAGTTACTTCGACCAGTCCTAAACAGCACTGCACAGTACCCGAACTGTGAACACTTCTACCAGCACTGTGAACACTGTGACCACTTCGGCCAGTCCTAAACAGAACCACCTATTGCACTGTGAACAACTCTTGGACTGAATTCAGGATGTCCTCACTATCCGGTGAAGTTTCGTCTAGAGATAACAGACCTGTTACAAGGTCCTCAAACCTGGAAAACCCTAACCTGCACAGCTTGCAGATTACAAGTGTGCTGCTAGATGAGTATAACTTCAGAGAGTGGTCTGTCTCAGCAATGCTGTTCATTACCTCTCGTGAGCTTACTGGCTATTTGGATGGAGACAAGAAACAACCAGAAATTGGCAGTCCTGAATACACCGTGTGACGCAAGGAAAATGCCACAGTCATGTCTTGGTTGCTGGCCTCTATGACTCCTAGGGTGGCCAGAACTGTTCATCACTTCCCCACAGCTGCTAAAATTTGGGAGAAAGTATCTAAGACATATGGCCAGAAAAAGAACAATGCTAGAATCTACAGACCGAACCAAGACATTGCAGCCCTAAGGCAAGGAGACATGTCCGTGGCAACCTACTTTGCAACACTGGAAGGCCTCTGGGAAGAGCTTGACCACCATTTGATTTTGGATTGGGAAAATGCTAATGATAAGGGGAGGCATGATAAGTAGATTGAGGAGGGTAGAGCCTTCAAGTTTCTGGCGGGTCTTGACCCTGTATATGAAGGTATAAGGTCACAGATTCTAGGGAGAGATGAATTACCTGAGCTTCACCATGTCTACTACCTGGTGAGGAATGAAGAAGTAAGGAGAAAGGAGATGCAAGTTGACTCCCAGACACAGTCAACAGAACTACCTGGAGAACATTCAGCCTTAGTCTCCACTAAGGGGAATAGATTTTCAGACAAGAAGTCCCTCAAGTGTACACATTGTGGTGGTGAGAAACACACAAAGGAGAAATGTTGGGTCCTGTACCCTCATCTGAAGCCAGCTGCTCTGAGAAAGGACAAAAGGCAACATAAGGGCCACACAGCAAGTGGGAATCTTGCCACCAACAACAGTAGTGACAACTCACAGAGTATTCAGACAGTGTCATCTTCCACCGCAAGGCAGGCTGCCGACTCCTCTGGACCAAGTACTTTGGGCTTCACAGCTAGTGAGGTAGAGGTTCTCAGTCGGGCATTAGCCCGTCAGAAGAACAATCTTTAGCTTCCACCTCTCTTGCCAAATCAGGTACAACCTCTGCATTTAGTGCATCTAGTTCCATTAATTCTACCTCTTGGGTGATTGACTCCGGAGCCACTAACCATATGACACATATGTCCTCCTTATTCTCCACATATCATCTGTTGTCTGGCCAGGATAAGATGAGAGTAGCTGATGGGTCCCTCTCCACCATCTCTGGAAAGGGGGTGATTGACCTAAGCAATGATCTCTCTCTTAAATCAGTCCCACATGTTCCTAGTCTTACCTCAAATCTGTTGTCTGTTTCAAAGCTTACAAAAAACTTGAACTGCAGTATAACTTTCTTTCCTTCTCATTGTGTCTTCTAGGACAGATTGACGAGGAGAACGATTGGGAGTGGTCATGAGTATGGGGGCCTCTACTATTTTGATGAAGATGTCAGCTCAGCCTTGCAAGTTTCTACTACTAGTCCGGAAAGTGTGGAGTCAATAGCTAGGCTGCACTTGTGGCATGCTAGGCTAGGTCATTTGTCCTTTTCTTCCTTAGCAATGTTGTTTCCCGAATTATGTAAGGGCATTCCGAGTTAGAGTTTAATTTGTGATGTGTGTCAAATGTCAAAACAATGTAGATCAATGTATCCAATTTCTAGTAATGAAATTCAAGCCCCTTTTGATTTGGTTCATTCTGATGTTTGGGGTCCTTCACCCATTGTTTCCATTGATGGCTTCCGTTACTTTATCAGTTTTATTGACCATTATTCTCGATACACTTGGATTTATCTATTGAAAGGACGTGAAGAAGTTCCTCGGATAACTATGATGTTTTGCAAGATGGTTGAAACACAATTTGATAAAAAGATCAAGCAATTCCGTTCAGACAATGCAGCTGAATACTTTGAAAGATCCCTGAACTCATTCATGGAAGATGCAGGCATGTTACATCAATCATCATGTGCTTACACCCCTCAGCAAAATGGGGTTGCTGAGTGCAAGAACAGGCATCTATTGGAGACAGCTCGAGCCCTTCTTTTCCAGCACAATGTGCCCAAGCAATATTGGTCTCAAGCTGTTCTTACTGCATCATACCTGATAAATCGAATGCCATCTAAGGTACTGGGTATGAAGACCCCTTTCTCTGTTTTGTGTCCCACTCTTCCAGAATTTCCTCTTCCCCCGTGGGTTTTTGGTTGTACATTTTTCATACATGTGAAAGATCCAAAGAAGACCAAGCTGGATCCTAAGGCTACAAAGGGAATATTTTTGGGGTACTCTCCTACGCAGAAGGGGTATAAGTGTTATGATCCTGTCTCCAAGAAAAAATATGTCACTAGGGATGTAGTCTTTTTTGAGTCTCAACCCTATTTCCAGTCTTCTCAGAATCCTCTTCAGGGGGAGAGTAGTGGGTTGGAAGAGGATTCTCATTCTCCATTCTTTTTTGTTCCCATTTCATCACCTTCCACTACTACTAGATGTAACATTCCGGGTCAACCTAGTGAGACTTCCACTGTCCCAGTTGCTTCTCCAGATTCGGCTGATGCTCCTGAAGGTTCCAGTAAACAAGAGAAAGAGATACTTACATACAGTAGAAGGAAGAAGGCCCCTCAACCTCATGATTGCAACCAGTTGAACTCAGATCAATCTGTCTCTACAATCCAAGGTAATTCTGATTCACTCAATTCAGATTTGGATCTTCCTATTGCTCTCCATAAGCCTGTTCGTTCTTATACCACTCGGCATCCCATAGCCGATTATGTTTCTTACTCACACTTATCCCCTGCCTATCATTCCTTTGTGTCTGCTCTTTCCTCTGTATGTGTCCCTTCCAGGTATTCAGAGGCGGCATCTGATCCAAGGTGGAAAGAAGCCATGAATGAGGAGATGAAAGCCCTAATGAAAACAAGGACATGGGAATTGGTGGACCTGCCAGAAGGGAAAGGCACTGTTGGGTGCAAGTGGGTATTCACAGTAAAGCATAGGGAAGATGGGTCAATTGAGAGGTACAAGGCTAGATTTGTGGCAAAGGGATTTACACAAAAGGAAGGAATTAACTACAAGGAAACCTTTGCCCCAATAGCAAAGCTCAACACAATCAGGGTTCTACTGTCATTAGCAGCAAAATTCTCTTGGGAACTTCATCAGCTGGATGTGAAGAATGCCTTCCTAAATGGTGATCTTCATGAAGAGGTATTCATGGAACCCCCACCTGGATATGATGTTGGAAAGAAGGTACGTAAACTAAGGAAAGCATTATATGATTTGAAGCTATCTCCCCGAGCATGGTTTGAGAGACTTTGTTTGGCCATGAAGAAAGTAGGGTACACTCAGAGCAGTGCAGATCATACATTGTTTACAAGGAGACATGATGACAAACTTACAGCACTCATTGTGTATGTGGATGATATGGTAATTACTGGAAATGATGTGAAAGAGATGAAGAGGCTGAAGGAGTTCTTAGCTTCAGAATTTGAGATCAAAGACTTGGGAAATCTGAGATACTTTCTTGGAATTGAAGTTGCTAGATCAAGAGAAGGAATCTACATATGTCAAAGAAAGTATGTGCTAGATCTCCTAGAGGAAACAGGCATGATGGGGTGCAGGCCAGCAGACACTCCAATAGAACCAAGCCATGGATTACAAGAATCAATGGGTGAAGAATACTGTGATAAGGAAAGGTACCAAAAGTTGGTAGGAAAACTGATATACTTATCCCTTACTCGGCTAGACATTGCCTATGCAGTGCATGTTGTCAGTCAATTCATGCACTCACCAAAGGCCCCTCATATGAGAGCAGTGGAAAGAATCCTCAGATACTTGAAGACTTGCCCAGGGAAAGGAATTCTATTCAGAAAAAACAGTAGACTTGAAATTGAAGCCTACACTGATGCTGATTGGGCTGGGTCCGTTGGAGACAGAAAATCAACCTCAGGTTACTGTACATTCTTGGGAGGAAACCTAGTCACATGGCGTAATAAGAAGCAGAATGTTGTGGCTAGATCAAGTGCAGAAGCAGAATACCGGGCTATGGCACACGGGGTTGCTGAACTCTTATGGCTCAGGACTCTCCTTAATGAGCTTGGTATCAAGACTGAGGGTCCTCTCAAGCTGTATTGTGATAATAAAGCTGCTATCAACATTGCCAACAATCCTGTGCAGCATGACAGGACAAAACATATTGAAACTGATCGACACTTTGTCAGAGAGAGAATTATTTCAGGAGAACTTTGTGTGCCTTATACTCCATCAGAGATGCAGATTGCAAATGTATTAACTAAAGGGCTGGCATCAACGAAGTTCAGGGACATGCTTGGCAAGCTAAACATGATTGATATTCATGCTTAGCTTGAGGGGGAGTGTTAGAATGTTAGAGTGATGTTCGGCTGATAAGAGTTCTTATTAGCCCATTCTTATGTTTAACTTATCTTGTAACTGGGCTTGTGTTAATGGGCCTAATCCTGTTTAATGATTTAAGTCATCTGGGTGTCCCATCACTAATCAGGGGCATCCCAGTAATTTCTTGTACCTTGTACTATATTCATCTATAAATAAAGGACTGGTCGACTGGATAGTACAGTTCGACATTCTCTTCAGTTCTGTGGTTCTCTTCTCTTCCTTGCTACTTCGAGTATAGCTCTTCAGATTACAGGGACCCGAGTAGAGGAGGACCACATTAGCAAATTCATTCCTCAGTACCCCTCCCATTCCAGAGGGGCCTAGATTACCTTCACTGCTACCATCAAAATTCAGCTTCAAAAAACCTTCAAGAGAGGGCTCCCAACTCATATGGATTCTAGTCTTTAAAGAGGAGCTGCTTGCTACCGCTGACCAATTCCTCCATGTATCATTAAAGGAGAATTGGTGGAATGAATCCAAGGATCTCAGCCACTATATCACCCTATGCAGAATGCACTCCTCCAATTCATGTATTTTCCTCTCCTCCTGGAAGATTCTAGCATTTCCTTCTTCCCACACTGTCCAAATCAGTGCAGCTCTAGCACACCTCCACGTGATTCTTCCTCTTTTTTGATGCCATGGGAAGGAAGAAGGATGAAAGAGTAAGCTTACTTCTGTAGTAAAGGAGCTGTTAGTGGTGTTAGTGAAGGGGTATTTCGGTCTTCGTACTTGTTGAGAATGTTGATGTGTACTGTTATGTTAGTTCGAGTGCTTCTTACTTAAAAAGGGCACTTAAGTCTTTTTCATCAAGTTAATAATATAATAACAGGTCTGGCCGAATCTAGGGAGATCATCTTTCTCTAATTTGAACCAGCCTTTCTCTCTTTCCTCTCCTTTCTCTCTTCTTCTTTCTTCTCCTACTTGTTGTTTACTTTACTTTACAGTCAACGAACAAGACAGAATTCTAGGGCAGGTCAAACTTCAACATGGTATCAGAGCGAGGTTCAACAAATCAGACTTGCTATAATTCTGTCTTTTGCGCATTCGAATTAGGGCTTCTCTTGGGTTTCTCAGCTGTGAGTTGGAGACTGGGAAAAGGGCTGAAAAGGAGTGATCGCCCTCTTCCCTAGGAGGTTCCTATGCCTCCGATTGTGTCGTTGGTGATTGGTTGTTGTGGTTTCTAAGCCCTAGTTAGGGATGGTACGTGTGGTGCAGTGGTGTCTCAGCCCTTCGTGTGGTTGGCCTTCAGGCGATGAGGTAAAGTTTTTTTTATGCATATTTTCTGTTATGGAATACATGAGAGGTGTAGTACAGTTCGCATGTTGGGTTTCGATTGCAGTATGCTAGGGTTTATTCTGGTGTGTGTGATTCAAAGGGCAATAGTGTGGATTAGGGTTTGTGGTGTTACAAGTGTGGTTTTCAGCACTTGATATCGCTGAAATCAGGTTGTAGACTTCGGTGAGTAGGGGCTAAGGTGTTGCAGTTTTTTTTTTCAGCATTTAATACTACTCAAATCAGTGTGCAGATTTCGGTGATTAGGGTTTGTGGTGTTGCAGTTCTCAGCATTTATTACTGATTGAAATCAGTGTGCAGATTTCGGTGAAGTGTCTGTGTGTAGTGTGCAGTGTGTAGTGCTCATAATTCAGTGCTCAGAATTCAGTGATAAGGGAGTTCGGCAATGGCAGATAACAGTGATAGTAAACCTAGTGTCATGATCTCTATTGACTACCTGAATGTCCAAATGACCTCCATTAAACTGAATGGAGAGAATTATGATCCTTGGGCCAAGTCTGTAGAGGTTTTTCTGAAGGCGAAGAAGAAAGTGAAGCATATAAGAGAGGGGAAACCCCCCACTAATTCTCAGGAGTATGAAGACTGGGAACAGGAAGATGCACAGATCATTACATGGTTGTGGAACAGTATGAAACCCAAAATCAATGTGAACTTCATGTTTCTTGACACAACCAAAGAGGTGTGGGATCATGCTAAGAAACTGTATTCAGGTCAGGATAATACCACTAGGGTATATCAACTGTATCAGGAATACTTCAATTTGCAACAGGGAAATTAGAGCCTTGAGGAGTACTATGCCAGTGTGAGGAATATCCGTAATGAGTTAAATGTCTATCATCCTCTCACTTCTGATGTCAAAGTTCAACAAGTACAAAGACCGAAATACCCTTCACTAACACCACTAACAGGAGCCACTCCCATAACTCTGCAGTAAAGGAGCAAGATATTAGTACATGGTAACAATCCTCTCCATGAGATCTGCAAAGGATACACCAGTTAGGTGATATACAAAGGAAAAATCTTCTATTTTGAAGAGTATCCAAGGTGTTTATTTTCCCATAGTACACTTTCCAACAAAAAGCCAAAATCTTAGGGGGAATAGGCTTGCACCAGATTTCCTTAGCATGGAAGGGCTGGATAGAAGGAGACTGAAAAAGGGACCTAAACTTAATCGACTGGGGTGTCCAAACACATTTATCTAGATGATAAGGGTCCAAGCAAACTTTGTCAAGGAGGCTTAACAGACTAGGTAGGAAATCAATTCCCTCCTCCCTTATGCCTCTACAAAACCCAAAATCCCAATTAGTGCCAACGGATTTTCCAGGGAGGAGACAAATTTAGAGACAAGGTCTTCCGCCCCCCCTCCCCCTCAACCCACCTTTTTACTCTACAGTCTACACACTTCCTTCCACCCCACCAGATGATATTTAGCTTCCTATTTCAACCCCTTCCACAAACACCTTCATTGGCATTGATGGCTTCAAAGAATAATTTCCCTTAGCTCGTGCTATGCAACTTCAACCTTATTCGGAACTTAACCATTGGAAATTACAAGTCTTACATTGTTTATATACATATATCTATGAGTAAATTTTATTTTCTCAGTTTTAATTGAAATGCTAGTACATTATTTCACCAAGTCGAGCATAAAAAGATGTCCATTCATGTCTAACACCTATTGCCAACGTCATATACTACCATAATTTTCCCCATTATTTTCTTGTATTTGTGATAGGAATATTTCATTATCTAATGATTAGGACAGATGTCTTCTAAACCTTTGGTATGGGTTCAAATCCTATTGGAGGCAATTTATTTTCATCAATTATTTTTAGTTTTCTATATCAAGAAAGATTTTTTTTATCAGAGGCATTTATCAATGATTCCCTTCGAACTAAAGTGATCAATTTCTTTATGTTTGTTCCTGAAGTAGAAAGCGTTCCACCTTCTTCTGAATAGCTTCCTTTGAAAGGGCTTCTGCTTCCTTGGTTAATGTCTTGGTAGAAGATCCTTTTATTTTCATTTTGAATCCCAGTTAAACTAGTTGCTTATTATAAGTCCACTTACACTTATTTTAGGTTAACATAATCAGGGTTAGTTTATTGATATTTCTTAAATTATGTCTGGCTACCCCAAGGAAGACTATAATCACTTACTATTTCCACAACCTCAGTTGTGTGATGCTTACAACATCTAAGAACCCTATGGTGATTCTAGATCACTTTCTTTGTTACTTATAATTACTTTATGCTGATGTTGTGCTTGTTGGTTGCTACTGATTGAAGTATTCTCATTGAAGAAAGGTGATGATATTTAAGCTCCCAATTATCAATTTATCACACTTGACTCATTGTTCTCATAGAATTTGCATATAATTCATGGTTATTATTTGATTTTTTTTGTTAAAGTCAAAATTACAACTACGTTCAAGAAAAAACAAGAAGGAAAACCATGCAAAAAATGAAATAGAACCAAAAGAACAAGAAAAATGATCATGAAAGTTTGTGTTGGCTTTATTGAGTGTTCTATTTAATTCATTTAACTTTTATCCCTACTTCTTTCATAAGTTATATTCAACCACAACTAAAATTTTAAGATCAGTTGAGCTTTTTATACTCAAAAGGAAACTTTCACATTAAGGATTATTCAATCAAAGATTACAATGAAGAATATAAAGATGATGATAAAAAAAAAAACAAAAGCAAAATAAGACAATTCAAAAAACAATGGCATCACTTTAATAAAATTAACAATTTGCACACCAATAAAATTAAGATATAGGGAAGAAGACAGCAAAAAGGGGAGAGGGAGAGATTTTAGGAATTCTAAAGAGAGAGAAGAGAAAAAATGCATTTCTGCTCTTTTTGGGGAATCCTAATAATCGAAGAGTTAAAACAAAAAAAAACAATGTTGCTTTTCTGCAAGGAAACCATGGGGTGTGAGCTTAGTGAATTTTTAAGTTTTAGGGCATAGATTTAACTCAATTACGCCCTGTCCCAACTATATGGGATTGGCTAAATGAATCCTGTTCCTCCGTTCTGCTCTTTTCAGTACAGAATGGAGCGTAACGCTTACGGACCCTTCAACAATTCAGGATCCATGTTTATAAGAGTTTAGCAAAAGTTTTAATGTCAACTTCTGGCCTGACATAACCCTCCTCTTTTAACCAGGCTTGGGACCAGCAATGTAAGACAAGCTTGTACTAATAGAGCTTTTCAGGGGATAAATATGTTCTTTAAAATCCCCCCCTGCAGCCCACCCCATTCTTACATATCATTCATGTGAATTTCAAGGTCAACCATCTCAATATTGAGGGAATCAAAATCCCAAGGTAATTTGTTGCTGTATTTTTCTTTTTCTTTTGGATGGTATTGGTTTCCTCTTGATGGCACCTTGGTTCGGCTATCCTACGTTGGACCATGTTTCATTTTATCTTCTATTTCCCTGATTAATGAAAATTTGTTGTTTTTGGCAAATATATAGGCCTTCAAACATTTTCACATATAAAAATGATTACAGTCAAGTTTATTGCCAGGACACCAATTCATCAATCTCTGTAAAATACTTACCAGTATTTGATTTCCCATTCCAACATCACAATGCCATACAAATAAAAAGATACATCAAGGAGTAATAGCTTGCCCCCAACCAAAGGATAGGACCATATACAACAGAAGTAGTACATTGGAAATGAAGAAAATAACCCAGTGGTAAAATGAAATGTGTGGCAGTAGAATTTGTTAAAATCTCACCAAAGACAAACTCAACCACTTGCCAAATCTTCTGAGCAGAATTGTTCTCTATATCAAGCTGCAAGACAAATAACAATTCCAAATCACCATGGAAAAAGAAAACAACGGATAAAATAAAGTAAAAAAATATAATATGGTAAGCCACTAATTGAATGTTTCTCTCAAATAAAAATTAAAACCAATATTACAAAATAGAAGGAGACAGGATAATGATTTCCTTCAATATTGTTAAGGAACTCATTAAGCCATGTGCAAAAGAATAGTAACAGAATACTAGAAACTGGAGTAGAAAAATGTTATGAACCCTAGATTTTCATATTTTCTTTATTTGATTAACCAAAGCATAGACTGAGATTTGCTAATAGACAAGAAATGGTTAAGTTAGAGAAACTTCCATAGAAGTAAAACAGAGGAAAAGATACATGAGATACTCTTTTCGAGATTGTAGACACCACATTTTGCCTCCTGGCTAACCCAATAGTATGTTTTATTACTAATAGATGCATGGAACTTTGAATGAGATTTTGAGGTTGGGAGAAGAAATACTATGAGTTTAAAAACTATTTCTACAAATAAACTGTGTTTTCCTTACTTTTAGTAACCCTTCTATACTGTAGAGAACACTGATGTGGGCCCCACAGCAGTGGCCCCCACTGTGTTCATAGAACAGCATGTGTAATTATTTGTTTCAGTCATAGTAGTGTCAGTTGGGGTCAGTTTGTTATTTCAGTTGTTATTTATTTCAGCTTTTTATTTACTTTATTTGTCATGTAAGTACTAAGGGCAGATCTGTCCTTTTCTCTATGTACTGAACATAACCTATATATACTAAGAGAGTGGCAATGGCAGATGTGTTAGAATCTGTCCCTCCTTTCAAACCCTTGTGTTCTCCTGTTTCTCTTCTCTTCCTTCTTCCTCTCACTTTTCTTATGCTTTTCTTAACCTAAATTCTATTAGGGCTCAAGACTGATTGCAGTCTTGATCTTCTACTTGGTATCAGAGCCTATCTAGGGCTTCTCATGTGTGTCTAGTCCATCCGACCACATGAGGACCAGCTAGGGCTGGAAGCTTATGAAGAAGTATTCGTCGACTGATTCTTGGAGATTACCAGAAGAGGTTCACAGTTGTTGAGGACTTGCCGCGACTTGTAGAGAGTTGGTAATCAGGAAGAAGCAGCAAAGGCTAGGGTTCAGGTAACCCTGGAAGGCAGTGAACAGCATTCCATAAGTAAGTTTTATTTAGTTTCCAGAGACTGCTATCAGTAGAGATAGGTTGGACCTATCTAGAAGGAGAGGCCGAACTGCTTTAAGGTTTTTCTCTCTAATATAGGGTTTGACTATTGGGCTGAACCCCCTTCTCTCAGAGGTGATCAGTTTTAGGGTTTCATATTGACCCTACAACAGGTCCTAACTGTACGGACTGCTTGGAGAGTGCGGCTGAGCACTTATTTCAGACCTACGATTGAAACCCTAATTCTGCTCCTGCATCTCAGATTGCTCTCTAAGCTGGTTTCAGGCCTATTTTTGGCTTCGAGCTCTTCTAGGGGATAAAAAAACTTGACAGACTGCCTGGTACTGTGATTGCCGATTGACTTCAGATCAGAGTTGTATTGGTTTCCTGCATATACTGTGATTGCCGACTGGTTTCAGATCAGGCCTGCACTAGTTCATGCATATACAGTGATTACTGATTGGTTTCAGATCAGACCTGCATTGATTTCATACTGTTTTCTGGTTGTGACCGTCTGTCCAAGTGCTATTTTCTGGTGTAGTGGCTCTAACAGTTTATAGCTACTGATTCTTGACCAAAGATGGAGTTTAAAAATCAGGGAGAAAGTAGTTTTGGAAAACAGAAGTTATGGTAGTGTATCTGAAACTGGGTTTCAGATTACAACTATGAGATTTGATGGGTCAAATTACTTGGAATGGGCTCAATCAGCCATGATGGCTATTGGAGGAAGGGGAAAACTGGGTTGCCTCTTTGGAGATGTGAAAGAACCTTCCAAGGAGGACCCAACATACACCAAGTGGGTTCAGGTTATGGCATGGCTGTGTAATTCTATGCAGCCACATATCAGCCGGAATTACTTGTGGGCAAAGACAGCCAAGGAGATATGGGATGTTGTGAAAGAAACCTATTCCCAACCCCTTAATGTTGCCAGAGCCTATGAACTGAAGTGTGAGGTGAACAACCTTAAACAAGGAGAAAAGCTAGTTTCTGTCTACTTCTCTACCTTAAAATCCTTGTGGCATGAGATTGACCATCTAGAGACCCTTGAGTGGGAGAGTCCCAAAGATGCACAGAATCACAGAAAGCAAGTCGAGACAAATAGGGTGTTTGAGTTTCTGGCTGGCTTGAATTCAGAATATGACATTGTCCAGCAACAAATACTGACCAGAGATGGTGTGACCCTCTCTCAAGCATACTCCCTGGTGCATAGTGAAGAGACCAGGAGAAAAATCATGATGCAGTCTCAACCCCCTTTCCCAGCCCTGACAGCTATTAAACCTAAGTCAGGGGGTGATCCAAAAAGGGACCGGAAGAAGGAAGATAAATGGGACCTGGTATGTGAACATTGCAAGAAACCCAAGCACACAAAAGATACTTGTTGGAAGCTACATCCTCACTTGGTCCCAGCAAAACTAAGAAATAAGAAGGGTAATGCTCACGTGGCCGTGAACACTGATTTAGCATCCTTATCAGGCACATCCCTAGAGACCTTAGCCGCTGTTCGGGCTGCCCTCATACAGTTGGAAAATGAAGTTGGGAGTTCAGCTCAGCCGTCTCAGTCCACCATCAACTCCTGCCACATTTGCGTTTGCACATTCAGGTACTCGAGCCTCAACTTACCATGCTTCAGCTCCAGGTAATACTGACCACTGCTGGGTAATAGATTTAAGTGCATCCGACCATATGACTAGCTTGCCATCATTGTTCAGTTTTTATCACTTGTCCTCTGGCCGAGATAGAGTATCCATTGCTGATGGCTCTCTTGTTCCCATTTCGGGCAAGGGTGACATCAAGCTATCGGATACTATCTCTTTATCTTCTGTATTGCATGTTCCTAAGCTTGATACTAACCTGCTTTAAGTGAGTAGTATTACCAAACATATGAATTGTTCAGTAACCTTTTTCCCTGACCGATGTGTTTTTCAGGACTTGGAGACGAGGAAGGTGATTAGAACTGGCCGTGAGACGAATGGGATCTATCTGCTTGGAGAGAGTTCTTGTCGGGAGGAGTCAGTGGATAAGAAGTCTCTTGTTTCTCAGTCTGTGAGTCCGGTTATGCTTTGGCATAATCGATTAGGTCATTTGTCTTTTAGGTCTTTGAAGAGTTTGTTTCCTACTTTATTTGAGTCTATTGAGTTATCAAAGTTGAAGTGTGAGAGTTGTGAGTTTGCCAAACATTGTAGAACTTCTTATTCTTTGAGTAATAAAAGGAGTAATTCTTCTTTCGATATTGTGTAGACTGATGTTTAGGGGCCATATCACATCTCTTCTATGGGTGGGTATAGATATTTTCTATTGTCTGTTGATGACCATACTCATTTTTCTTGGGTCTATCTTATGTGTTCTCGAGATGAGGTTCCTACTATGACCCAAAACTTCCATCAGATGATTATCAATCAGTTTGGAGCCAAAATCAAAGTCCTTAGATCTGATAATGCAAAGGAATACTTTGCTAAGCCATTGACCTCCTACCTTCTCAGCCATGGAGTTATTCACCAGAGCACTTGCCCTTGTACACCGCAACAGAATGGCAATGCCGAAAGGAAGAATAGGCACATCTTGGAGGTGGCTAGAAGCATTATGTTTACCTCCAATGTACCTATTCGCTTTTGGGGTGATGCTATCCTCACGACAGTATATTTCATTAATCGGGTTCCTTCCCGGGTTCTTGATATGAAAACCCCTTTTTCCCTTCTATACCCAGACGAGGAGTTGTTCATTGTTCCCCTTAAAACCTTTGGTTGTACCTGTTTCGTTCAGCTTCTCGGGCCTCATCATTCCAAATTTGAACCTAAGGCCTCCAAATGCATTTTCCTCGGTTATGCACAAACTCAAAAGGGTTTTTGCTGCTATGATCCGGTTTCAGGGAAAAGGTTTTTCTCCATGGATATCACCTTCTTTGAGGAGGCACCCTATTATCCTAGGGTTTCTCCTCAGGGGGAGAGCAGTGAGAGTGGGATTTTGAGTCTCTTTCCTCAGGGGGAGCGCAATGGAAGTGGGGTTGTTCCTTTACCTATTCAACTGGGTGATGAAGGCTATAATGGCGAGGGTGGTCAGAGGGATCAGGAGTTGAGAGTCTATCACAGGCGATGCAGGCAGGTTGATCCTAGTCATCGGTAGTCCCGGCCAGCTCCAGTTCCTTCTGCGGTTCTAGATCCAGAGCCTACTGAGACACCTTCCACTGTTGCCACTTCCCCTCCTGTGGATAACCTTGATCTCCCTATTTCCGTCTGCAAAGGGAAACGGCATTGCACCACATCTACAGCTCATAGCATCTCACAGTTCTTATCCTATGATCGTCTATCTCCCTCTTACTGGTCCTATCTCACTTCCATTGCCAATGTCCCTATTCCAAGAACAGTGCAAGAAGTCATATCAGTTCCAGAATGGAAAGATGCAATGCAAGTCGAAATGGATGCCCTGTTCAAGAATAACACTTGGGCACTGGTTGACCTACCAAAAGGAAAGAAACCGGTTGGATGTAGATGGGTATTCACTGTAAAGCATAATGCTAATGGCTCTATTGAAAGGTACAAAGCTTGGCTGGTCGCAAAGAGGTTCACCCAGACTTATGGTATAGACTACTTGGAGACCTTTGCCCCAGTAGCCAAGATGACCACCATCCGAGTTCCGTTATCCCTTGCAGCAAATCATTCTTGGCCCTTGTTCCAGATGGATATTAAAAATGTCTTTCTGAATGGAGACTTACAGGAACAGGTCTACATGCAGTTGCCTCCTGGATTCTATGATACAGAGACAGGTAAGAAGGTTTGCTGACTGAACAAGGCATTGTATGGTTTGAAGCAGTCACTCAGAGCCTGGTTTGATAGGTTCAGATTAGCCCTTGGAAAGTTCGGTTATTAACAGGGCCAGTCAGATCATACACTATTTATCAAGAGGGTGGTCCTCTCTGACACTACTTGCAGTCTATGTTGATGATATTGTGGTGACAGGAAATGATAGCCATGAGATTGAGTCCCTCTAACAGCTCCTTCATCAAGAGTTTGAGGTGAAAGATCTTGGTGCACTACGGTATTTTTTGGGTATTGAGGTTGCTAGATCTAAACAGGGGATTTTTATCTCTTAGAGAAAGTATGTTCTAGATCTGTCGGCGGAAACTAGAAAGTTAGGTGTTAAGCCTGCTGATACACCCATTGAACAGAATCACAAGATTAGTGCAGAGGGCGGGGAGCCTCTTGAAGACAAAGTTATGTTCCAACAATTGGTTGGAAAGCTCCTATACCTCTACCTCACTCGGCCAGATATCAGTTATGCAGTTAGTGTTTTTAGCCAGTACATGCATTCCCCTAGAACTTCTCATCTCCTTGCGGTACAGAGAATATTAGCATACTTGAAGAGATGCCCGGGTAGAGGTATACTGCTCAAGAACAATAATCACATGAAGGTGGAGGTCTATACAGATGCCGATTGGGCTGGGAGTGTTGATGACAGAAGGTCTACCTCTGGATATTGTGCCCTTGTGGGAGGTAACCTTGTCTCTTGGAGGAGTAAGAAGCAGAGTGTTGTTTCCCGCTCTAATGCTGAAGCGGAATACAGGTCAATGGCTAACGGAGTGGCTGAAATCTTATGGCTGAGATCATTGACTATGAAAAGTCCTTGATGTTGTATTGTGATAATCAAACATCAATTAATATAGCCCACAACCCAGTGCAGCATGACAGAACTAAACATATTGAAGTTGATTGACATTTTGTGTGAGAGAGGGTCGCATCACAAGAAGTGTCTCTCCCGTATATCACATCTAATATGCAGCTCACAGATATCCTCACCAAGGTTGTACCAAGGAAGAAGTTAGAGGCAGACCTATCCAAGTTGGGAATGATAAATATCTACTCCCAACTTGAGGGGGAGTGTAGAGAACACTGATGTGGGCCCCACAGCAGTGGTCCCCACTGTGTTCGTAGGACAGCATGTGTAATTATTTGTTTCAGTCATAGTAGTGTCAGTTGGGGTCAGTTTGTTATTTCAGTTGTTATTTATTTCAGCTTTTTATTTACTTTATTTGTCATGTAAGTACTAAGGGCAGATCTGTCCTTTTCTCTATGTACTAAACATAACCTATAAATACTAAGAGAGTGGCGGCAGAAGATGTGTTAGAATCTGTCCCTCCTTTCAAACCCTTGTGTTCTTCTGTTTCTCTTCTCTTCCTTCTCCTTCCTCTCACTTTTCTTCTGCTTTTCTTAACCTAAATTCTATTAGGGTTCAAGACTGATTGCAATCTTGATCTTCTACTTATACTAAATTCTTTTTGATGAATGGACCCTTCTATACTAAATTGAATATAACTTTTTGTTATAATTCAGGTCAGCCTTAGCGTTCGGCTTGACTGAGTTCAGTTATGTAGAAGAAGAAAGAGTGATGGAGAAAGAGAGAAAGAGAGAAAGAGCACATGTTTCAACACAACATTACAGATCAGCAACATCAATCAAGGTATAAAAACAGAAATACCCCTACGCTAACACTCCCCCTCAAGCTAGTGAGTATATATCATATACTCCCAGCTTGCTACATATGTAGTCCACTCTTCCCCGACTCAAGCCTTTTGTAAATAAGTCAGCCCACTGATTTCCTGTATTAACATGTGTAGTGTCTAGCTCTCCATTCAGCACCTTCTCCCTCACAAAGTGACAATCAACCTCAATGTGCTTGGTTCTTTCATGAAACACTGGATTAGAGGAGATATGAACTGCAACCTGTATTAACATGTGTAGTGTCTAGTCTCTGTTTCAGGTCTTGTTTCCCTCTTTGTCTCCGTTCCCTCTTACACCGAGAGTTTTTGCGTGTGTCTGTTTTGTCTATAATCCGGGTCTTGGGAACGACAAGTTTGATGCCCTTTCTCTCAAGTGCATCTTCCTTGGCTATTCTCGGACCCAGAAAGGGTATAGGTGTTACCATCCTGGTTCTCGACAGTCCTTTGTGTGCTGATGTCAGTTTCTTTGAGTCTACTCCGTTCTTTTTGGGGTCTGGTGATGCTTCTTCCTCCTCATCACCTCCTCCTCTTCCACTTCCCGTTGTCGATCCTCCTCCCTTTGTTCCAGTTGTGACCAAATCCTTGCCTCCGGTGCCACCACCAGTTGAACGCCCACCTATCCGTCATGTATATACACATCGCCCACGTGCACCAGCTACTACTCCTCCGGCTACATCTCCGTCGACGGATCCGGCACCAGACCCCCACTTAGCATCTGAGATTGATCTACCCATTGCTTTGCAGAAAGGTAAACGTACTTGCACCCTTCATCCCATTTCTAATTATGCTTCTCTTACTCACCTTTCCGCTTCCCATTGCCAGTTTGTTACCTTGTTATCATCGGTTATTGTTCCTAAAGATGTCCAGGAAGCCCTTGCCTCTCCAGGGTGGTGTCGTGCCATGGAAGAAGAACTCTCAGCCCTTCATCACAATCATACTTGGGACCTCGCTGCTCTTCCTCCTGGGAAGCAAGTTGTTGGTTGTAAGTGGGTTTATATGGTTAATTATCTGCCTGATGGTAGTGTTGAACACCTGAAAGCGCGATTAGTTGCAAAAGGGTACTCCCAAACCTATGGCATTGACTACACAGAGACCTTCTCACCGGTTGCTAAGATAGGGTCAGTTCGTGTTGTGATCTCTCTTGCAGCCATGTATGAGTGGCCACTATATCAGCTTGATATCAAGAATGCCTTTTTGCATGGTGACTTAATCGAGGAGGTCTACATGGAGCAACCTCTAGGGTTTGTTGCTCAGGGGGAGGATGGTAAGGTGTGCAGACCAAGAAAGGCTATATATGGGCTTAAACAGTCTCCTCGAGCATGGTTTGGTAGGTTCAGTGAGGTGGTAAAGAAGTTTGGCATGAAACAGTGCAAAGTTGACCATTCTGTATTTAGTCATGACTCTCTGGGAGGAAAAATACTGTTGGTGGTGTATGTAGATGATATTGTTATTACTGGGAATGATAACATTG
This sequence comes from Nelumbo lutea, assembly GCF_056320005.1. Lineage (NCBI taxonomy): Eukaryota > Viridiplantae > Streptophyta > Magnoliopsida > Proteales > Nelumbonaceae > Nelumbo > Nelumbo lutea. The sequence continues at coordinate 86,130,643 of NC_142684.1, read as the reverse complement.
GTATTGATAGGCTGAAAACTTATCTGCAGGATCACTTTCAGACAAAGGATCTGGGTAAACTGAAATACTTCTTGGGGATAGGTAGCGAGATTCAAGTATGGGATTAACCTGTGCCAGAGGAAGTATGCGCTTGATTTGCTGGAAGAAACAGGCTTGTTGGGTGTCAAACCAGCTAAAACACCCATGGATACAAATACCAAGCTAACCAGTGATATGGGTGAAGTGTTTGAAGACCCTGGCAGATATAAACGACTTGTGGGCAAACTGAACTACCTAACCATTACCAGACCAGACATCTCATTTGCAGTTAGTGTGGTAAGTCAGTTCATGCAAAAACCTCTGATTCCTCATTGGAATGCGGTTCTGAGAATTGTGAAGTAACTAAAAGGGGCCCTGGGTCGCAGTCTGATATACAAGAGTGGGGGAAAACTTGAAATAGAAGGGTATTCTGATGCTGATTGGGCCGGTTCTATGTCTAATAGGCGGTCTACTACAGGCTATTGCACGTTTCTAGGAGGTAACCTGGTGACATGGAAAAGAAAGAAGCTGACGGTTGTGGCAAGAAGCAGTGCAGAAGTAGAATATAGGGCTATGGCGCATACCGCTTGTGAATTAGTGTGGCTAAGGAACCTTCTATAGGAAGTAGGGTACAACATTAACACTCCAATGAAGCTCTATTGTGATAATCAGGCTGCAGTTCATATCTCCTCTAATCTAGTGTTTCATGAAAGAACCAAGCACATTGAGGTTGACTGTTACTTTGCGAGGGAGAAGGTGCTGAATGGAGAGCTAGACACTACACATGTTAATACAGGAAATCAGTGGGCTGACTTATTTACAAAAGGCTTGAGTCGGGGAAGAGTGGACTACATATGTAACAAGCTGGGAGTATATGATATATACTCACCAGCTTGAGGGGGAGTGTTAGCGTAGGGGTATTTCTGTCTTTACACCTTGATTGATGTTGCTGATCTGTAATGTTGTGTTGAAACATGTGCTCTTAACTTAAGTAAGGGCACATAGGTCTTTTCAGTTATGTTTTAATAATAATATAAATACTTACTAGCCGAAACCCTAGAAAATGGTCTAAAACACACCTCCTATTTAATCCATAACAGATATCATGCACTAAAATCTCTTACCTTATCGCTGAAGTAACACCCATGTGAACAGGAGAGCAGTCCACACACAACAGCCGCTTCACACACAACAGCCACACACAGTTCGGCCCTCTATTCTTCCTCTACTAGGAGAGGGCGATCTCAGAAATCACAACAACCGACCACATACGACCTAACTGGAGGCATAGAGACCCCCAAGGGAAGAGGGCGATCACTCCTTTTCAGCCCTTTCCCTTATCTCCAATCGAACACAGAAAAAAAAAAGAGGAAAACCCTAGATAGGGTGCACAGAGAATGAACCCTAGGCAAGCAGAAATCTAGGCAGATTTAACCTAGCTCTGATACCATGTTATAATTCAGGTCTGCCTTAGAGTTCGGCCTGATTGAGTTCAGTTATGTAGAAGAAGAAAGAGTGATAGAGAAAGAGAGAAAGAGAGAGAGAGAAAGAGAAAGAGAGAATACTGGTTCGAACTGAAAGAGTTAACTTTTCTTCTCCCAGTCGGCTAGTAACTATTTATATTATTATTAAAACATAACTGAAAAGACCTATGTGCCCTTACTTAAGTTAAGAGCACATGTTTCAACACAACATTACAGATCAGCAACATCAATCAAGGTATAAAGACAGAAATACCCCTACGCTAACACTTTTTATAGAAAACAATATTCCACTGAAATCAAATGCATTTAAAAGCTCTTTCTGAGATCTTCAAAATGCTTAATGCCTATATTTGTTCTCCAAGGTGATGAAAATTTGGATTTTATTGCAATTTTTTCCTATTGAATTTACAATAAAAATTGATTTCTAGCCCCTTTCTGGACCCATTTTATTTTAGTGAAGCATGACATGTAACATGTAAAATGTCATTTTAAAGGTCATTGAATAAGCAGTAAAACGAGCATAAATCACCTCAATCTAATTTTTCTATGAAAATTTATGGCAGACTTACTGAGCAAGTATTGATGTTGTCAGCCTAGAGTGTTTTGAAGCAGAGTTTTTTTTTTTTTTTTTTTTAACTTGAAGAGATAGAAGCAAGGAAAGCAAGCTGCTGCAAGTTTTTTGGGTAAAAAAGTATTAAGATCTCCCCATTATGTGCTAAGAAGATGCCTTATAAAGAAGGGAAACAACAATTTAAAATGAAAGTACAAGAGTACCCCTATAGCTTAAAACAAAAGTACAAGAGTACCCTGTCTTATGACTAGTAAACCTTAATAACTAATTCAAAGACCCTTTAACATGAATAATCAACTAAAAATGCTAGAATTCACTGAGAAACAATTAGAAATCATCAAATCATAACTAAACAAGAAAAAATATGATATCAAGGGTGTGATTGCTATCCTTTCTTATTTTTTTAGAGCTTCTATGTTCTTCCTCATACTTAGTGCTGCAATCTCTACATCATGGATAGAGAGGAGTGATGTAGAATAGGAAGGGGAAAAACCCTACAGATTGCACATGATAGTTTTTTTTTTCTTATTTTTTATTGCACATGATAGGTAAAAGGGAATAAAGAGAAGACAAATAAAGAAGGCAATGATAACTCATTTAGAAACAGAAAACATGGAGAGCATGCTCCTTAAAATACTCCAATTCAAATCTGTATTCCATAATCAATTCTCTAACTAGCCAATTAGAAGAAGCAAATATTTATTAACTTGGAAAGGAGTTTTCATCCCATTTTCATTCCTTCCATTCACTAATAAATGCTCTCAACCTTGTTTCTGACCAAGAAAAAAAACACAGAAAAACTTTAAGTGCAGAGATCAAAATCTTTTCAAGTCAACGTAGATCCTATGCCACAGACAAACAAATATGGCACTTTCAAATTAAGGTTCTAATTAGGCAGTATATCAAATTATCGGTAAAGAAGTTAAGAATGATAACAAATGAACTACATTAAGATATTCAAAGAAGCAATTCTCAACAAAGGATCACCTAAAAGGCAAAATGGTTATAACCTAAATCAAATTATGCTACTTTAGCTAAAAAGATATCATGGACAAATTAATTAATATTTTTAAGAAAATTGCATTTTGTTGATATCAATGCCCTTTTATTCAGATTGAAAATCTTTATTCAAAATACTTGTACAGATCTCGTTTCATCATTCCATTTTATCAAGAGTTACATCCAGAACACTAAAGTTTACATTGTCTCAGGAGAACCCTAGAGAACCTAAATTATGTCAATATTACCATTGGCCCAGTCATACCGTTGTTTCAATAATAACAGCACCAAGATTGAGAACGAGTATGGAGACAATAATGTATCCAAATTTGTTGCTCCGAACAAAAGCTTTTAACTTCTTAGATGTGGGTGAATTGTAAAATGTAGGAAAGCCTTCCAACCAAGGTGGCTGCAAAGGGATGCAAAGTAACAAAATCACAGTTACATCTTCATAATCCATAATGAAGACATTCTACACTAAGGCTTTAAGATAGAAATGGGAACATTAAGTAACAACATCTCAAATACATTAAGTTATTAGAAAACATACAATGGGCTCCTTTTGAAATTTCAGCGCAATAGCATTGCAAAGGTCAGCAAATTCATCTGAATTAATCTGCAGGTTACACCCATTGAGTCCAGTAAATGAATCAAAAAAAGAAAAACAAGCAAAGTTTCCAATTACATAGCAAAAGAACTATATATCACGTACTGATGAACCCAAAAAAAGAAGAAAAAAAGGGAAAAGAGAGAAATGTGAATGTATTCTGTATTTGTATTTTTTTTCTAGTAGGGTCCCAAATTGTTGTTTTCGAGTACTTTGTTGACAGTTTGGGTCCAGGGGTATTTTCATTATTTTATAATTCAGATTCCGGTTAGGGGAAGTTCTGTGCACATCTGTTGGGTTTTGGCCTCTTGGGTCTTTTTGTAACAAAAGTTATCTTTTGGGGGTTTGTTTGAAGCTAACTTTGTTCTTAAGGAGTTGTTTGTGAAAGGGAAACATTCTAGGGGCTTATATGTAAATATTTTAATTGGCTTCTCCAGCAAGCCATTGAATCTTATAAAAGATAAATGGGTTGTTTCTGTAGGGGTCTTTTTGGTTCTTTCTCTCTTGTTTGAGCTGTATCTCAACCCCAGCTAGGGTTTTCAAGTATTGGGAGCTTGGGTTTCGAGGAGTCAACCCATTTTGACACTTTCCAACCCCTCTATCGCTACATGTCCATGCGGGAGGCCAGCTTGATGCCATTGTTACTGTAGGGGAACTATTACAAGAAAAGTTCTACTTCAGGTTCAGGTCTGAAATCCCTAAAATTCCAACTTGTTTTGTTGTTTTCAACTTGGTATATCTTGTGACTATTGTTGTATTCTTGGAAGTGCTGCATGTAATTTGTTTTTCTGTCCACATCAAGTGGTATCAAAGCAAGTTCTTTCCTTGGGTTTTCTTCAAAGTTCATCTCCTTGTTGTATTTTGCTATATTATTATGGCTGCAAGGGGTGGACATGGTAGGGGTGGTAGAAGACCACAACATGTCACTAAAGAGGTTTTCTAAGAGCCTATAAGATGGCAGCAAGAACAGATTGAACATCCTGCTCAACTTGTAGCTCAAAATGCTGCTAGGGATGGTGATGTAGCAAGTAATTTGGGGCTTGGAGGAAGAAGACAAGCTCACTAACATTATTAGTGAAGAATCAAGTCAAGCATTGAGCAACCTGGAGGTGATCAGCATGAAAGGAATAACAACCAGCGATAGGAAGACCAAATAGTGCAAGCTTTACAATCCAATCAAGGTCATAGTGTTCAACTTCATATTAACGAGTTTGATGGTCAGGTGGAACCTGAAGAGTTTCTAGATGGTTGGACAACATTGAAAATTAATTTGATTGGAAGGAAATGAATAAAGAAAGAAAAGTAAAGCCTGTAACAATAAAGATGCATGGGACAACCTTGGATTGGTGGAAAATTTATCAAAGGCACAGATAAAGGGGAAAAGAAAGGTTAGTTCTTGGGGAAGAATGAAAGAAAAGCTGAAATTGCAACTCTTACTACCAAATTATGAGCAAACTCTTTACTAAAAGGTGCAGAATTTAAGGCAACGGGAAAAGAGTATAAAGAAGTACAGAAAAGAGTTTAATAGATTTACTCTTTGGAGTAATATGATAGAAACTGAACAGAAAAAAGTTAGTAGATATGATTTGAGGTTGCCATTACAAGATCAAGTCAGCCTACATTGTCCGTATAAGATAAAGGATGCATATCAGCTAACTCTGAAGGTTGAAGCTCAATTGAGTTAGAGCTCAAGGCAGAAACTAAGTGTTGTCTAAGGTACATCTTCATCAGTAGGTCTTAGTGTCGCGACTGGTAGGGGTCGTGTGATCAACCAAACATGACTTAAAGTCCAAGGGACCTCAAATGCAACAAAGAGCAATCAAGGGCAGCCTACTATTAGATGTTTCAGGTGAATGGAATTGGGACATCATTCCAATGAATGGCCTAAGAGAAGGATTCAAGGACAAACACATATGATTGATGAAGTCATTGATGAACAACAAGATGATATAAGCCATGTTGAGGATGGACAAGTGGCTGAAACTACTGAAGCTAATTCTTTAAGGAAGAAAACTTGGAAGGGGACATTGAGGGTAAAGCTCTAGTGATACGGCACTCCATGGTTGCACCTCAAGAACCAATACCTAGGGATGTTCAAGAACCACTACTCCATGATTTCTAAACATCCCTCCCCACCCCACTCCTAATATTCCTAAGTTGCCCAAGTTGTACTTGTCAAAGTTACAACTAGGGGTGATAGAGACCATTTACACGATGTTAAACTTATAGCTGAAGATGAGGGTGCAACCTTTTTTCCAACTAGGGGTGATCATAAGATGGGCTAGGCCAAGTCCGAGCTAGACTTATTATAATATGATGCATATAATATATATTTTATATTACATAATATTTATAATAAATATATTATATGTGACATAATATGCAATGTATGTATGTATAAAATTTCGGGCCAAGTTGGGATAGGAATGATCACCCCTATTACCATCCCCTTAAAATAATCTATGAAGAAGGGTTCAAAAAGAGGGATTGATTTCACCCAATGGGCTACTTTCATGGCAATATTCTCAAGCAAAAATTCTTTAGTATGGACCTCCTCCCTGAAGATCATCACTTTTCTTCCCAAATTAACCAAATAATGGCAGATATATCCCACCTCCACAATATTCCCTCCCTTTCTCATTGGAGCGAAGAAATTTTGCTCAAGAAGGGTCACACCAAAATTTCAGATATCCTCACACCAAAAGTAAAGAAAGTGATAGAAACATTTAATTCTCAACTCTAAGAAGAATTTTTTCTTGGAAAACAGATTTGTCGATGAGTCTTAATAAAAAACTATTGTGGAGACTCAAGAATGATGCAGAGCAGGCCTGGAAAGGAAAAGGTGTATGACCATGTGAACTATAATTTATAAAAATAAGCTACAAGAGTAGATTTTGGTATTAAATGGAAGAATCTCATGAAGAAACACATCTCAACTCTTATTTTGTTATATGATACCTTCTGCTTTATCTAATTGCTCTAGAGAGCCACACAGCCCATACCTTTATCCATTTATAATTATCCAAATCACTAAAGCTATTGATAGTGCAAAGGTTGGAAAGGTTTGGTGATGCATAACTATTAGACAGTTTTGTATGCCCTTAGCTTCAATTCGATTTGATGTACTTTTGATATTTAGTGTAAATAAATAAAGTGCATGTTTGATTCATTTTGTTTGGTATAATTCTGTGTAAGACCCTAAAACTGGACACTTATAGAGACTCGTGTTAGTTTTAAATGTTCACAACCATTGGATAAGTCTGGGGAGATTTATCCTGCCAAGGTTGATACTGGTGTGCCACCAAGTGTTGGGATGGCCTGTCTCGGCCACCAGGGTAAGACACAAGGCACATGCAGTATGGGATTACTCGAATCCTTGAACCGGACCAAATTTCTAGTATTTCCCTGGACCTTGGAGACAGATGGGCAAAACTGGAAAGTTACACCTGACCCCTAGACTCGATTATGACACTTCACTAGGTGTCGGATTGGGTTGTCTTTAATATGCCAATCAGTGAGATCCTTAGCGGGGATCAAAGCCTAGGTATGTTGGGACAGTCTGAGAATTCATCTGAGTGGGTGATCATAGTGACAGGATCAGCCCCTTTGTCGGACAAAGGTAATGATCGGGAAGGCACTCTCTCTGATGGAAACCAAACTACTGGCAGTTGATTTCAATCGTTGGAATTTTGTTTTGCAAAATTAATATACATATATATATTTGTACGGTTTCAAAATGTTTGTAAATGGTTTTAATTCCCGGGATCCATGTGAGTGGAGAGTGCGGCACGGTTCCTTGCAGCCGAGGGAGAGGTCCTCTCTTGTCGGGCAGTGCTTGATCATTAAGGGCTGAGAGTGTAAGACCATTTAGGATAATACCTGATGGGCTAATCTTGCACTTGCCCACAGTCCCTGGGTTTTTATAAGATGGCTTGGCCCAGGGACCACTTAATGTAAGTGTTGGGCCCATAGGGTCCATGTGATGGGCTCAGGGGTTCACTGAGCTTTTCAGTGAATTCGGCTGGGCCTTGTAATAAAGGCTGGGCCGAACCCATGTGGTTGGTGTGTAGATCAATGCTTGGGTCCCATGCCATACAAAGAAGCCCAACTGGACAACAGATTGGAAACTAATTAAGCACTGAACACTTAATGGGCCAAAAGCCCATTTTGAGCAGGGCTGATGTGATCACCCATCTATGGGGCGAATCTGGGATTAAAGTTAGCAAAAGGATTGGGCCTTTAACCTTATCCACTCTGGGAGACCAAATTCAAATCAGATTTGAATCTGGTAACCTCCTGATAAGATCAGGAGTAAGCTAACTTAATCTGCAGATAGGATTAAGATCATCCCCTATCCAAATACTGATTTGGATTGAGATAACTCCTAATTAGGAGGTTTCTTAATCAAGAAGAAAAAAGAGGAGAAACCCTAAGAGATCATAATCAGATTTCGAACCTAGGGTTGTGTGCAAGAAATCATCCTACGAACTAAGATTGGATCTCATACACACTCCAGAGAGAAGAAGCAATTCAACCATCTTCATCCCAAGAGTTCTCCTCCAGCCGCTGCCATTCTTTTTGGCAAGATTCGATCTTTGAAGAAGAAACAAATCAAGAAATCCATTCTTGACATCAGTCTTGCAGAAAAGACTGAAAAAAGATTTGGTGCTCAGAGTTTCCAGAGGATTCTTGAGAAGGATCCAGTGTGTAGGACGCACTCTGCTGGTTCCGTTCCACATACAACTGTGTCATCTTCAGTAGGAACGGATCTTGGTGTCCTCTTTGGGCGTGAACACCAACTTTGGGAGATACTGCTTCTCTGGACCAGGTATAATTCCTCCCTTTCCTTTTGGTTCAGGTTTGGTTCGGTTATGGTTCAAGTAGGATCCTTGAATATTGTATTCTAAATTTAGGGAATACGATTCCTAGTTGGGAGAAGGTAGGAAAATTTTTGAAATTCGCCCACCCATTCCGCAATCTTTATGGCGTCCATTAAATGGATCCTACCATTCTTTCAGTGGTATCAGAGCCACAGGTTCGAATCTTGAACTAAAAGAAAATCAGATCTGAACCTGCGTAGATGGACAGAAGATGTTCTGCCAAGATATGCGCAAATAGTTTTCCTTTTTTCAAGAAATTGTTTCTTGTTAAGGGCGATTGATCTGAAATCAGATTTGAAACTGTTTTTTGATTTAATGGACTATTCAAACTTGGAGATCGCAGTGCAGATTTGGCGTAGATGGTCTGCGCACCCTTTTTCCTTTTTATTTATTTATTTTATTCAATTCAGTCTGTAAATATTTTTTGTTTCTAGACTGAATGTAAAGGATTTGATCAAGAATGTAATTAATTAATAGAAATAGGATTTCTGTTTCTTTTATTTTCTTGATTAAAGAAGAAGGAAGAAGAAGGCGGCGCTGGAAGTTTGCAGATGGAGAAATCGCTTTCTGCGATTTGCAGTTTGTGAAACTGCAACCCCAGTGATTAACCTCTGTTTTGCAGGTGGTGCGAACAGTCCATATTTGATTTGTGATTGTTTAAAATTGAAATTATTAATTTCAGATCTTTCATGAATTAACTCTTGAATTGAAAATCAGTTTCGGACAATTTCGGACTAGATTGGACCAAATCTGTTTGGACCGAATCTAGGGTTCGAAGGGGACTGTTTTCAGTCCAATTTTGTCACACTTGCTCTTCCAAATCTGATGTTCAATAACGAGGATTAATTCGGCCCACCTATAAAGCCTAGTTTTAAAAGGTCAAAACTACAAAAGCCCACTCTTGTGAGAAAAGCTGTATGGGCCGAACTGCTGACTGCAATTCAGCCCATACACCTAATCGACATTAATTGTTAATGTTATGGATTTTAAATGGGCTGTTCAATGGGCTTTACAACAATTAATTGATTGGATCAATTCTTCCTTTACATGTGATGTTTGGATGTTTGATGTGCTGCAACCATGGGCCATAAGCACTTGGCCCATGATGACTCGTTAGTTGCTCTTGTGCACACCATGGCTGAATGCACATCATTGCCATGATGTCCCTTAAGGTCATTGGATGACCCCTCCTAACTTGGTGGGCCCACAACCCTGAAAAGGGATGCGTACAAAAACCCTAGCCGCTTAAGACCCACCAGAAATCTGACTTTATGAAAGTTAGTGGGAGTCACTCTAGTTTGACCTAAAATTAGAACTAGGGCGTAATTTTGCTCCCTCCAACAAATATGAGTGTATGTGATAGGGAAATCCATATGACGGACTCTCTAAATGCCTTCCGTCATTAGCACAATGATGGGTCCTTCAGTAATGAGGAAACGCACCATAAAATTGGGCTATCCATTTGCTGTTGGATCTGTCAGAGTGTTTCATAAGATGATAGGGGCGTCATAGACCGATGTGGGAGGAGCTTCACTAGAAAATGGGAACTCTCTCACGGTACGTTGGCGTAACCTGAATATGATGGGTGAGCACTCACTGGACAGAAAGGTTTACTTGAAAACGGCTCTGAACCTTGTCTGACAGAGGCCAAAGGGAAACTCATTCGATGAGTGGATATGATCCGTCACAGAAAGGTGGAGTTATGCAGCTGAAACAATTGGCTTCACGCACCCCATGTGATTTCCCCCATTTCCAGAGACATTCCGTCGTTTTCGTCACTAAGAAATGAGAGAAATCTCAGAGATGAACAAATGAGAATGGAACATAGATTAAAAACCATATCTATGTAGGTAACATGAATCAAACTAAGGTTGTGGACTAACGTCTTTGTTGTTTTATCAAAAAATGGCAAACGGTCAATTCGCAAAGCTTCTAGACGATAACAAGCTTAAGGGCCCAAACTATGCCGACTGGTACAAAAATCTTATGCTGGTCCTAACTTCCGAAAAGTTAGATAAGGTAGTGAAAAATCTTGCCCCGGAGTGTCCGGGTGATAGGGCTTCTGAGGCCCGTAGGAGGGACTACTAAGATTGGGAGGATAAGAACTCCCTAGCCCGCTGCTTTGTCATTGCCTCATTTGACAAATCAATACAGAGGCAGTTCGATCAGATTGAACTAGCCAAGGACATATTGAACAGTCCAAAGATAATGTATGAAGAGCAGAACCGTTCTACTCGACAGAAGGTCCTGAAACTGTTCATAACCGCGCAGATGTCCAAAGGGCAGAAAGTTCATGACCATTGTCTTCGGATGATGGGCTACATTAACGAACTCGAAGCCCTTGGATCCGGGCTAGATCTTGGCACGCAAGTGGATTCCATCCTGAATTCTTTGCCCTCTTCCTTCAATGCGTTCACAATGAACTACAACATGAATAAGCTGAATGTCAACGTCCAGGAACTCAGCAATATGTTGCAGAGGGCCGAGGATCTACTCAAAAAGGATGAGCCTGTGGTTATGCTTGCTGAAGCTAACAAATTGAGCAAGAAAAAGAGAAAGGCAAAGAAGCCCCAGAAGAAAGCTGCCAAGCCTAAGAAGCAGAAGAAGAACAAGGCATCTGATGTCTGTCACTTCTGCAAGCAGACCGACCACTGGAAGAGGAACTGTCCTGCCTACCTGGAATCTAAGCAAGGTAACGTTGAAACTTGTGCCATAGAAACTAATATGTTAGTTACTTCTGTGTCCTGGTGTGTTGACTCCGGGGCTTCAACTCATGCGTGTAACTCACTGCAGGGGTTCAAAGTTAGCAGAAGATTGAGTGAAGGCGAAATGACACTATTCTTGGGAACGACTACAAGTGTTGCAACTGCGGCAATAGGAACCGTAGAATTAGTCTTTAGAGAAGGAGTGCTTGTACTTAAGGATTGTCTTTATGTACAGAACTTAAGAAGAAACTTAATTTTTGTTTCTAAACTGTGTGCTGATGGGTATACTATTTATTTTAGTATTATGATTACTGTTAAACGGAATAACAAATTCATCGCATGCGGGGAACTGGAGAACGGTCTCTATGTTCTACATCCTTCTCTGGAAACTAACTTAACCGAAACTACGTCGGTCAAAAATCCCAAGAAAAGGACTCGTGACACAGTAAATCCCATGTGCCTCTAGCATTACCGACTTGGCCATATCGATGTTGACCGAACCACAAGGCTGGTAAAGGGTGGTCCTTTGGATAGGATTAAGGATGGTCCTTTGGATAGGACGCACTCTGCTGGTTCCGTTCCACATATAGTTGTGTCATCTTCAGCAGGAGTGGATCTTTGTGTCTTCTTTGGGCGTGAACACCAACTTTGGGAGATACTGCTTCTCTGGATCAGGTATAATTCCTCCCTTCCCATTTGGTTCAGATCTGGTTCGATTATGGTTCAAGTAGGATCCTTGAATATTGTATTCTAAATTTAGGGAATACGACTCCCAGTTGGGAGAAGGTAGGAAAATTTTTGAAATTCGCCCACCCATTCCGCAATCTTTATGGCGTCCATTAGATGGATCCTACCATTCTTTCAATAACATCAACCTGTACTGCCCCCAAAATAATAAATTGCAGCTCATCAAACCTCCATTAGACTCTGAGCATGACATAAATCAATTCTTTAAACAGTGGGACCACCCCAAGGTGACTAAGGAGAACTCTCAAAGGGGGCTATATCAGCCCTAAGGCATCCCTGTTAGTTCAACCAAGTGGGTCCTACATTATCTTCAGTTTTATTTTTGAACAGGCCCTTTTGGGTGTCAGTTTAGGGTTTTTGTCGTTGACAGATGTTGTTGTATATATGTTTGGTACCGCAAGGGTACTTTTGTAATTTCTTCATTCTTTAAGTTGTACGGCCATCCTAGTATAAATAATAACATACTGCACGCCTGTAGTATTCTTTTTGGGCTCTTAGTCCTCTCGCCTCTCCTCTCTCCCTTTCTCTTGTACAACATGGTATCAGAGCAGGTCATCCAGACCTTAAGGGTGATGTCAAGCAGTCTGATTTTTTTTTCATCTTTCAAAGTTGAGCAGTCTGTCCCTTCATCTTCCAGTTGTGTCCATCTGCTGTTCGGCTTTCAGCAAGTAGAAGTCTGCCTGACTTTTCATCTTCCAACGTGGAGAAGGTTATGTTTTATGGAGAAATTTTCATCTGACGTTCGACTTAAACTTTCATGGAGAAGTTTTGTTTTCACCCCCTGATGTTCGACTGAAACTTTCAGAGGCTATCATCTGATGTTCACGAAGGTATTATCTGTTGTTCATCTACTATTCATCTGTTGTTCGGCTGCCCTGGTATTCGACTGAAATACCTTTTTTTTGTTACTTTGTTCTCATTGACTGTTCAGCTCCCCTGTTGATGGACTAAAGTAACCTTTTTTACTTTGCTCTCATTGATTGTTTGGCTGCCCTAAAGTTGGACCTGTACCAGGTCTGCCGATTAGGTGTGTGGTGAACTTCACCTTTCTCCTTCCATTCTGTTGTGGGGTCATATGATCCCTGTAAAACCGTAGGTCATAAGGACCTGTTTATGTGCTGCAACAACAGTGTTTTGTTTTTTGGATCCCTGTAAAAAACGTAGGTCATAAGGACCTATTTATGTGATGCAACAGAAGTGTTTGTTTTTGGATCCTTGTGAAACTGTAGGTCATAAGGACTTGTTTGTGTGCTGCAACAACAATCTTTTTTTTTAGGCAGTGCTCCTCCTTTGGGTGTTGTTTTTAAATCTGAAATCATGAGTGGAGGTGGTGACCTATCCTTTCCCATGGCTATTGTCCCTCTTGATGGTTTAAATTACCTAGAGTGGTCAAGAGGGATGAAGCCATACATCACTGCAAGGGAGAAGATAAGCTATATTAATGGGAGAATTAAAGAACCACACTCTGGGAGTGCTGAATATGATAGATGGAATCAGGAGAACAGCATGGTTATGTCTTGGCTCTTAGTCTCCATGCAACCTCAAATAAGGAAGAATTTCATGTGGGCTGAAACAGCATATGAGATCTGGGAACAAGCAAAATCTACATATTCAGAACTGTGACACTATGCCAAGATCTATCAACTACAGGCAGAATCGTCTACTTGTAAACAGGGGGAGAGGTGTTTATCGGTATATTACTCTGACTTGAATTCTGTCTGGAAGGAGTTGGACCATTACCAGATTGTGGACTGGAAGTGTGATGAGGATGCAAAACTGTATAAGAAACTTGTCTCCCAGCAAAGAGTGTTTGCCTTCTTACATGGTTTGAACCCTATGTATGAATCTATCAGAGTCCAAATTCTCAGTTCTAAGGATCTTCCATCAGTTCAGGAAGTTTATGCTCTTGTACAATCTAAAGAGAGCAGAAGGAATTTGATGAACAGCCCTAGTGGAGATGCAATTGTGTTGGCAGCAAAAGGGGGTGTCTTTACTAGTGTGGGAAATTCTTCCAAGAAAGGAGATCTCTAGAAAAAACAGAGGATAAAGACAAATTGTGGTGTACTCATTGCCAGAAACCCCGACACACCAGAGATGCATGTTGGGATCTTCATGGGAAACCAAAATGGGCCCAAGATCTGAATAAGAAGCAAGGTTCAGATGTGAATAAAAGGTCAGGACAGCAAGGTACAAAGAAATACACTATGGCCAACATGGCTACTCGGGAGAATCAGCCCTCCATCCATACTGTGACTCAGACACATCTCTCTGGATCTGACCCAAGGGAGGATATTATGAATTCCTTCCGTACCATTTAGAGCTCTATGGTAGAGCAATTCGTCAGATGGATGCTCCTCCCTCAACCTCATTTGCATCTACGTCAGGTAACTTTGACACAACTTTCCATGTTGCTTCTCACACCCTTGACTCTCCATGGATCATTGATTTTGGAGCGTCAAAACACATGATTGGAACGTCCTCTTACTTTCAAACCTATCACATTCTTTCTGGAAGAGACAAGGTGAGACTAGCTGATGGATCATACACTTCCATAGCTGGTCAAGGAACCATCTCTCTTCCCCTTGGCCTTACCCTCTCTGATGTCCTACATGTTCCAAAATTTCCCATTAATTTGTTCTATGTTAGTAGTGTTACTAATTCCTTAAACTGCTCAGTGACCTTTTTCCCTTCTCATTGTGTGATTCGGGATCTGGATTCGGGGAGGACGATTGTTAGGGGATGTATGGTTTATGGACTTTAAATGCTGGAGAATAAGGTTGGTCTTCATGTTACAGAGTCTATGAGTCAGTCCTGTAAGAGTCAAGTTTATTTATGGCATTGTCGCCTTGGTCATTTGTCTTTTGAGTCTTTAAAAGTCGTGTTTCTAGAACTGTTTAAGTCAATGTTTGTTTCAGATTTCTCTTGTCAAACATGTCAGTTAAGTAAACATTGTAGAACTCATTTTCTTCAAAAAAATAGTAAATCTGAATTTCCTTTTCACATTGTTTATTCTGATGTATGGGGCCCTATTACTTTACCATCTGAGAGTGGTTACAAGTATTTTATTACCCTCATTGATGATTATTCTAGATATACTTGGGTATATCCTATGCGAACCAGGGAGGAAGTACCAAAAATTATCCAAGATTTTCAGCGGATGGTCTTCACTCAATTTCAGACTGAAATCCAAATTTTTCAATCAGACAATGCGAAAGAGTTTTTTCATAGTGACCTCACGGAGTTCTTTGCTTCGCGTGGTTCACTTCACTGTAGCTCTTGTGCCCGAACACCACAACAAAATGGTGTGGCCGAACGGAAGAACCGACATCTCCTTGAAATGACTCGGGGTTTACTACTCCATATGAATGTCCCCAAACGTTTTTGGCTTGATGTTGTTCTTTGTTCTACCTACCTCATTAACCGTATGCCCTCTCGTTGGTTAGAGTACAAAGCCCTCAAGTTTATTTATGGCATTGTCGCCTTGGTCATTTGTCTTTTGAGTCTTTAAAAGTCGTGTTTCTAGAACTGTTTAAGTCAATGTTTGTTTCAGATTTCTCTTGTCAAACATGTCAGTTAAGTAAACATTGTAGAACTCATTTTCTTCAAAAAAATAGTAAATCTGAATTTCCTTTTCACATTGTTTATTCTGATGTATGGGGCCCTATTACTTTACCATCTGAGAGTGGTTACAAGTATTTTATTACCCTCATTGATGATTATTCTAGATATACTTGGGTATATCCTATGCGAACCAGGGAGGAAGTACCAAAAATTATCCAAGATTTTCAGCGGATGGTCTTCACTCAATTTCAGACTGAAATCCAAATTTTTCAATCAGACAATGCGAAAGAGTTTTTTCATAGTGACCTCACGGAGTTCTTTGCTTCGCGTGGTTCACTTCACTGTAGCTCTTGTGCCCGAACACCACAACAAAATGGTGTGGCCGAACGGAAGAACCGACATCTCCTTGAAATGACTCGGGGTTTACTACTCCATATGAATGTCCCCAAACGTTTTTGGCTTGATGTTGTTCTTTGTTCTACCTACCTCATTAACCGTATGCCCTCTCGTTGGTTAGAGTACAAAGCCCCATATCAGCTTCTCTTTCCTAAGGCCCCCCTTCTTCCCATTCCTCCTCGTGTATTTGATTGTCGGTGCTTTGTCAAAAATCTGCCTCCCACTCGTGGAAATTGGATTCTCGTGTTATTCCTCGCATATTCCTTGGGTACTCCTTCACTCAAAAGGGATATCGTTGTTTTGATCTTGTTTCTCGGAAATTCTGTCTCCATGGATGTTTCTTTCTTTGAGGATGAGCCTTTCTTTCCTATTTCTCCTCAGGGGGAGTGTAGGCATGAGGAGAAAATGGTTCAACTCCCTCCTCTTTCTGATCCTCCGCCCTTTTGTGTCTTCTTCCGTCGTCGCAAAGGCCAACCAAATTCAAGAGTTGTGGAGAATCTAGAACCTCCAGTGCCATCAAACTCCTCGGGGAAGGATCATATCCACTTAGGTAACTTGGCTCCCAATGATGTTCCTGATTCTATTGAAATTGATACCTCTGCTGCTAATGACCTTGACCTCCCTATTGCTCACAGGAAAGGTGTTAGATTTTGCACCACTAAACACCCCATTTCCAACTTTGTTTCCTATGAGAACATTTCACCCTCTTTCTATGCTTTTCTTACCTCTATTGACAGTGTCCCTATCCCCAAGAATGTGGTAGAAGCTCTTTCAGTACCTGAATGGACAGATGCCATGAAGGAAGAAATTAATGCCCTTCATAAAAATGGCACATGGGAACTTGTAGATCTTCCCAAGGGAAAGGATCCAGTTGGATGTAAATGGGTGTTCACTGTCAAACATAGGGCTGATGGAACGGTAGAGAGGTATAAAGCTCGCTTAGTGGCAAAGGGGTTTACTCAAGTGTACGGAGTTGATTATGCAGAAACTTTTGCTCCTGTTGCCAAGATGAACTCCATTAGAGTTCTATTCTCTCTTGCTGCTAATCTAGATTGGGATCTACATCAGCTTGATATCAAGAATGCATTCTTGAATGGTGATCTTGAAGAGGAAGTTTACATGATACAACCTCCTAGTTTCCAGGCTCAAGGCAATGAACAGAAGGTATGCAAGTTGAAGAAGTCTTTATACGGGCTGAAACAATCACCAAGAGCTTGGTTCAATAGATTCCATGTTGCGGTTCAGCAGAAAGGATACAAGTAATGTCAATCAGATCACACACTGTTTGTGAAAAGAGGAGAAGGTAAAATGGCTGCTTTAATAGTATATGTTAATGATATAGATGTTACTGGTGACTGGAAAGATGAAATCCAGAGGTTGAAGAGTTTCCTTGTCACTCAGTTTGAAGTGAAGGATCTAGGGCCTCCCAGATACTTCCTTGGAATTAAAGTTGCCTGCTCAAAAAGGGGTATCTTCATTTCCCAAAGGAAATATGTCCTAGATTTACTTCAGGACACTGGAAATATGGGAGTGAAGCCAGTTGACTCTCCCATTGATCCCAACCATAAATTAGGTGACAGCCAAGGTGAACCTCTCAAGGATGTAAAACCGTTTCAGAGACTTGTAGGGAGATTGTTATATCTTTCTATGACCCACCCAGACATTGCTTATGCTGTTGGTGTCCTTAGCCAGTTCATGCATGCACCTAGGTCCACTCATTGATCCCAACCATAAATTAGGTGACAGCCAAGGTGAACCTCTCAAGGATGTAAAACCGTTTCAGAGACTTGCAGGGAGATTGTTATATCTTTCTATGACCCGCCCAGACATTGCTTATGCTGTTGGTGTCCTTAGCCAGTTCATGCATGCACCTAGGTCCACTCATCTTGAAGCAGCAGAAAGAATCCTCCAATATCTAAAAAGGTTTCCTGGTGTTGGCTTGTTATTTCAAAGACATGGGCATTTGAAAGTTGAAGTGTATACAGATGCAGATTGGGCTGGATCTCAAAATGACAGAAAGTCTACTAGTGGCTACTGCACCTTTATAGGAGGGAACCTTGTTACCTGGAGAAGTAAAAAGCAAAATGTGGTTGCTAGATCCAGTGCTGAAGCTGAATATCGTGCAATGGCTCACAGTGTAGCTGAAAGTATGTGGATAAAGAATATGTTGGGTGAGTTGGGTTTCCCAGTGGACAAGCCTATGACTCTATTCTGTGATAACAAAACAGCCATAAACATTGTTGCTAACCCAGTGCTACATGATAGAACAAAACACATCAAAGTTGACAAGCATTTTATCAGAGAGAAAGTCATCACAGGCAAAGTGTGTACTCCCTATGTCAGCTCTGAGAACCAACTTGCAGGCATCTTTACAAAAGGACTACACCACTCAAGACATCATGATCTTTGTGACAAGTTGGGCATGATTGATATCTATGCTCCAACTTGAGGGGGAGTGTTGACAGATGTTGTATATATGTTTGGTACCGCAAGGGTACTTTTGTAATTTCTTCATTCTTTAAGTTATACAGCCATCCTAGTATAAATAATAACATACTGCATGCCTGCAGTATTCTTTTTGGGCTCTCAGTCCTCTCGCCTCTCCTCTCTCCCTTTCTCTTGTTCAACATGTCATAAGAGTAGTTTTGTCAGTTTAGGATTCTTCTTATAAGAGTAATTTGTCAGTTTATGATTCTTATAATAAGAGTAATTTTCAGTTTAGGAGTCTTTCTAATGTTGGTTTCCTGGTTGTTTTCCAAGTCTAAGTATGGAAAGGTCTATTTAAGACAACAAGAACTGATTGTAAGGCAGTTTTCTTGGAAGGAATAAAGAGAGTTTAGTTATTTCCTGCTTTTCTCTTCTCAGTTTTCTTGCACAAAAAAACCAGAGGATCTCAGCCCTGGTTTCTGTCAGATTTTTCAGAACCTAGTGGTTTCAATACTGCTACAACTCAGCCCCTTCTTCCCTAACCTTGACAAGTAGTTTAGGGACTTCTTGGTGAACTGTATAGCAGGGATACTCATCAACCCTTCTTGTTACACTGTAACAGTAGCTGCATTATTTGATGTGACATCTGCAATTTTACAAGGACTCTGAAGAGTCAGCTGATCAGACAAATCATTTCATCAAAAACATTAACACAATACCTTGAAGTCATGGCTATCATCCAGTTCATGAAATATGGACTCAAAATCTTCCCTTGATATTTTTGGCAAAGTCCTGCATAAATCACATTTTTATGAATGATCTTCAAGAAATTAATGGACCACTGAAACTTGGTAGAAAGACAAATAATAAATAAAAGAAAAGGAAGAGATAATGTACTTGTTCTGTAGTAAGAGAAATTTAGTTAATCCATTTACTAAACAAATGAGGATGCAGACATAAAAATGGCATTCTTAATTTGTATATAAAGGCACTAACACATTATCAGTGGTTAAGATTCAAAAGCTAAATTTAGAATGGATAATGCTATAATCCATTCCAATAGTATTTGGTACTACTGAATTTTATCCTAGCAAGAATTTATATCAATAATGTAGATCTCATTAAGACTAAAAATGAGATAATTACAAGAAACATGATTACAAGGATTCAATTGGTCCAAAGGTCGGCCAATGGGATAGCTGATGCATTAGCTAAACAGGGGGCTAACAGGGATCAATTGTTTTGGGGACAACTGCAATTTGAGATTAAATTGTTTGGAGGGGGGAGTGCCTCTAACTTTCCAAGGAATGCCCGTTTGTATTGTACATATTCTGTTTTCATTTTAATATAATTCAAGTCAATGTTATCAAAAAAATGAGATAATTACAAAGACTTAATCCCCTAAGCTTAAAGCAAAGAGTGAAACCACCAGTCCTATAGGATGTCTTCTTTGAAGAGGAAATAGATGGAGGCAAATATTGGCACAAATGATTTTCAAGAGATGGGCGAGAGGGAAGCTGCTAAGATGTCTACTAGTGTTATTTATTTTTGTATTTAATATCTTTGTTTTTGGAATGGAGTGAAGGATCTCTAGTTGGCCTGATGAGATCAGCTTATTTCTCTCTCCTTTGCTGTTCTCTCTTGGTCATAACACCAAGTTCGAGGTGGGAAAAGTAGTGTTCAAACCACGCTATAGAAGAAAAAAGGTAGATTGCAGAGAAGCAAACAAAGAGATTTGGGAATGGGAGGTTGCAAGATTAGATAAAGAAAAAAAATTGAATAGGTCAGATGGTTATGAGAAGGGACTGTGGTGAGAGGAAATTTAGGTTCAAAAATAGTGCGGTCAAAGGAAATTGTGATAGAAGCAAAGAAATTCAGGCTGGTAAAATTGAGATGTGAAGGACTGGATTATCTGAAGCTTTATGAGGAAAATTGGACCTCAATGTTATTGCTGGAAGACATAGTGACTTGGTTCAAAGGTTTTCTGGGCGTGGCTGTTTACGCTATTAGGATACCAGAATGGAGGAATAGTTTCAAGGAGGGAAGGAGTTTCGATGTAGTGATGAAGAGAAATGAGAAAGCCTGGTCCGTTGCCTTCACAGAAGAACTGGTAGATAGAAGAATAAAGAGGATTTGTATCCCAATGGGATAACAGAGGAGGGGCTGGGCCTTGATAGCTGAGGCAATGCAGGAATTTCAAATGAGGAAGGAGAAAACAAAGCTCGAAGGGGAAGGAGAAGAAGGTCGGTTTCAAAAGGGGGTGAAGTTGAAGAAAAAAGTTTCAATACCATGACGGTGGTTTGACCGACAGTGACTCCAAGGATGGTTCTAATTGAAGAAAAGGAAAGGTGGCTGACTGGAAGCCGGTTATGGAGGTGCCCACGACCAAATTCTGTTGATCAGACCTTTTGAGAGAAGAAAGGCTACTGTTGAATCTGAAGAAGAAATAATGGATTTGCAGGCAATAGAAACGTGTGATGGCGTGGTTACAGTGGAGCACTGGTTCCCTAACTGTAACAGTAAGTTTTTCTCAGTTGATTTAATTTCGGTGAAGCTTCTGGATTTACAGGATCTTCATGCTGCAAGAATGGGAATATCGGGGGTGCATCCTGATTCCTGAAGTTATCCAAAGATCAATTGAGTTGCAGGTGGATGGCTGTTGGCAGAGAGTCTGGATCACGTCAGAAGCTGAAGCGACGCTATGGAGAACCACCAAATTTCCTGAGGAAAATGATGATGTTTCGTGCCTGTTCCCATGTGGAAGAGGAGGAGAGGGAGGGGGAGAAGCTCGAGAACAGGGGAGGGGAACCTAGAAATATATGATAGCAAACTTGAACTTCCCATGCCTCCCCCTATCAGCTAGTGAGTTAACAGATCTTGAGGTCCATCTAAACAAGGGTTAGGATGAGGAGGAATTGTGTCTGTGTAGAGAAGATGGGCCGAATGGCCCATAGGCTGTTTATTCTTTCTTGTTATTTATGTTTTTCTGTAATGGGCCTTATTCTGGTCCCATCCTGTCTATATTAAATTCTTTGTAATTTCTTGCCCAACTAAGGGCCTCCTTGTAATTATTCAAATCTATCTTAATAAAATAGTGTTCAAGTGCTAAGAGAGAGTAGGTTCGAAACTCTCATTCTCAAACCCTCATTGCCAAACTCTCAAGCTCTCCTCTCTTCAATTTTCTTCATGGTATCAGAGCAGGCCTGAACTTCAATATTCTAGGGCTGGAAGCTTAGGCTCGTGTTGCCTGATTCTTGGAGGTCATTGGAAGTTCCCGAGACTAGAATCTCTTGGAGAAGTGGTTCAGTGACCAGGAAGAATCAGAGAAAAAAAGGAAGGGGAACAGCTCGGTTCTGGCTTGAAGCTCGAAACTGTAAGTTGTGCTCAGATTTCTGGGTTATTTTCTGATGTGTTTGGACTGTTGAAGTGTCCGAAAATTTCGGGTTGTTCTGTACTACTTACGGCTGTGTTTGGACTGTTGAAGTGTCCGAAAATTTCTGGTTTTTCTGTACTACCTTCAGCTGCCATTGAATCTGGTTTAACCCAGAAATTTCTGGGCTGTTTTCACTCCTTCTTGGACTGTCAAAATTGCCGAAACATCCTTGTAACAAGGCTGTGGATTGTTACTTATATTTGGCTGTTTTTGGGAGGCTGTACGAACTGTTCTTGAGGCCTTTTTTTCTTTTTTGACAGCGGGGTTGTCTCTATTGCCCACACCGTGTTTGTAAAAAGGCCTTTTCAGCAACACCAAATGGTATTTACTTTTCTTGGCTATTTCTTTGGTGGTTACCTTGAAGTCCAGATTTGAAAAGGTACTTCAGCTGAGTACACAGTGCCTAGAAATTTCTGATTACTTTTTGAAGGCTGAACTCAGTGTATTGCTTTCTTGTGGTCGGCTGAACTCAGTTCTTGCTCGTCCTCATTCAGTATACTTGTAGAAGTCATCTAAAATCATATTTGAAGTGTTCACATGATGTACTCCTCGGAGTTTGAAAACAAAAGTGGTACTGAATATGGACTGGTTCAGGGGACTCCAAGTGATTCCTTATTGATTGTGACCACAGTCAAACTAGATGGAACTAATTATCTGGCATGGTCACAATCAGTAAAGATTTATGTATGTAGTAGAGGAAAGTGGGGGTTCATTTCCGGGAGTAAGAAGGCTCCCCCAGAAGATGATCTATCTTACGAGAAGTGGTTGCAAGAAAATTACACTGTCATTGGGTGGCTTGTGAACTCAATGCAGCTACAAATTAGCCAACACTACCTATGGATGAATTCAGCAAAGGAAATTTGGGACAGTGTTGCAGAAACTTATTCCCAAAAACTCAATGTGGTCCGAGCATATAAATTGAGAAGTGATGTAAAGAATTTAAGGCAAGGGGAGAAGCCTCTAGCTGTCTGAAATCTCTATGGCAAGAGATTGACCTAATAGAAGTTGTAACTTGGGACACCACCAATGATGCAGAGACCTACATAAAATTGGTTGAAAGGAACAGGGTTTTTGAGTTCTTAACTAGACTAAACCCAGAATATGATATCACAAAACAAAATATTCTTTCCAAGGAGTGTGTCTCATTGTCACAAGCTTATGCATTGGTGAATGGTGAAGAGAGCAGAAGGGCTGTCCAGGTTCAAGGGGCTGATATTAGTGATCACTTTGCCAATATGGGGTTTAAACCTAAAGGGAATGTTGGAACTTCTGGTGGCACAGGAAAGAAAGAAGTTATATGTGAGTACTGCAAGAAGCCGAAACACACCAAAGACAAGTGCTGGAAACTACATCCTAATCTTGTTCCCATTCGGTTTCAGAAAAAACATGATAGTAAAATATCAAGAAGTGCAAATGTAGCTGCCGGGCCAGATAGTGAAGAGATGTCTGCTTCTGCACAGTTGGCAGCCATGAGAGTAGAATATGAAAAGTTTGGGAAGATGATCAGTCAGCTGGGTGATGTGACTTCTCCTTCCAACCCTTCAGGAAATTCTACTTCTTCTGCATTTGTTCATTCAGGTAATATAAGGGTTTCTACCAATCATGCTACCACTTCAGGTAATCTCAAGATCCCTTGGATTATTGACTCAGGTGCTTCTGACCATGTGACCAATCTTTCTACCTTTTTGTTTCATATGACTTGCTTCCTGGACGTGATAAAATCACTTTAGCTGATGGTTCACTTGCCCCTATCTCTGGTAAGAGAACTATCAAGGCTACAAATTCCTTGTTCCTACCTTCTGCCCTTCATGTACCTAAACTAAAAACTAATTTGTTGTCTGTAAGTAGTTTAACCAAGTCACTAAACTGTTGTTAACCTTTTTTCCTTCCTACTGTGTTTTTCAGGATCTGGAGTCTCAGAAGGTGATTGGGAGTGGCCATGAGACGAATGGAATATACTTGCTTGATACTCCGGACAATGCACTGATCATCTTGGGAATGTTGCTCTCGGATCTGTTTCTTCAGCGTCTGTTAGTCGGATTATGTTGTGTCATTGTCATTTTGGTCATCTGTCTTTTTCTGCCTTGAGTCATCTATTCCCTGAACTGTTTAAGGGAATTAGTTTGTCCAGTCTTCATTGTGAGTCTTGTGAATTGTCAAAGCATTGTAGAAACAATTATCCTTTGAGTAACAAAAGATCTTTTGTTCCTTTTAATATTATGCATTCTGATGTGTGGGGACCTAACCCCTTACCCTCCATGGGTGGCTACAAATATTTTATCCTGTTTATTGATGATTTTTCTCGATTCACTTGGATATTCCTGATGAAATCCCGTGATGAAGTTCCAAGACTTGTAAAACAATTCCATGAGTTTGGTCTAACCCAATTTGATACCAGGATTAAAATCTTCAGATCGTACAATGCAAAAGAATACTTTGAGAAAAATCTATCCTGCTATCTTTCTGACATGGGGGTTATTCATCAAAGCTCATGTGCTAGGACCCCAGAATAGAATGGGGTTGCTGAGATGAAAAATAGGCATATTGTTGAAGTTGCAAGAAGTATCTTATTTGCCTCACATGTTCCTACCAGGTTTTGAGGTGATGTTGTTCTTACTGCTACCTACCTTATAAACCGTATGCCATCCAGGCTTTTGGGGTTTAAGTCTCCCTTCACTCTTCTTCATCCGGACAAGGACCTTTTTCCTGTTCCTATTCGTGTCTTTGGCTGCACCTGTTATGTACATGTTCCAAGTGTCCAAAGGCATAAATTTGAACCCAAAGCTCAAAAGTGTATCTTCCTTGGTTATTCCCCCACATAGAAGGGTTATTGTTGTTTTGATCCAAAGTCTGGCAATCGGTATGTCTCAATGGATGTCACCTTTGATGAGCTTTCCCCCTTTTATGCTTCCTCTCCAGAAGGACATTGTCCACAGGGGGAGGATTTGTCACAGGTGTTTGCTCTTCCTCTTCCTATCCCTATTGAGTCTCTTGATGTGTCTGCTTCTCCTTCAAATGTATTAAGGGTGGATCAGTCGTTCCATTCTCCTTGTCCCAGTACTCTACCTCCTCGTCCTATCCTCAATCCCAAGGTATATCAAAGGCAAAGATCCAAAAATGTGCAGATTGTTTCTTCTCCTACAATACATGAGCCTCATACACTTCCAGTCACAGAAGAGACAACAGATACTATTTCAGCTCCTTTGGAGTCATCCTTCCCTGACCTTGATATTCCCATTGCTGTTAGGAAAGAAAAACGGAAGTGCACTGCACACTGCATTTCCAAGAACCTTTCTTATAGTTTGCTTTCACCTTAATACTTTGCCTATCTCTCTTCTGTTGCTTCTAACCCTATTCCCAGGTCTGTATCAGAAGCTCTTAAGATTCCAGAATGGAGGGATGCTATGAGATCTGGAATCAATGCCCTACATAAGAATGACACATGGGAAGTGGTGGATTTGCCTGAAGGGAAGGATCCAGTCGGTTGCAAGTGGGTCTTTACTATCAAATACTGAGCTGATGGCACCATTAAAAGGTACAAGGCCAGGCTGGTTGCAAAAGGCTATGCACAGACATATGGGATTGATTATTTGGAGATCTTTGCACCTGTTGCCAAGATGACATCTGTGAGGGTTCTTCTATCTTTAGCTGCTCACTTTGATTGGCCCCTTTATCAATTGGACGTGAAGAATGCATTTCTGAATGGTAAATTACATGAGGAGGTTTATATGTCTCTTCCTCCAGGGATGTATGGAACTAATATGAAAGGGAAGGCATGCAGGCTAAAGAAATCTCTTTATGGACTAAAAAAGTCCCCTAGAGCATGGTTTGAGAGATTTAGAACAACACTTGTTAACTTTGGTTATGTGCAGACATAGTTCGATCATACTCTTTTTGTGAAGAGGAGTGGACCTCTGGCAGTATACCTCATTGTGTATGTAGATGATAATGTAGTGACTGGTAATGATGTTTCAAGAATTCATGATCTAAATCTTTTCTCCATACAGAGTTTGAGATTAAAGATTTGGGGGAATTGAGATACTTTCTTGGCATAGAAGTGGCTCGATCCAAGGATGGGATTCTTATCTCCCAAAGGAAGTGTGTTCTTGA
The DNA here is from genome assembly GCF_056320005.1 of Nelumbo lutea. NCBI lineage: Eukaryota > Viridiplantae > Streptophyta > Magnoliopsida > Proteales > Nelumbonaceae > Nelumbo > Nelumbo lutea. The sequence goes on along the minus strand of NC_142684.1, from coordinate 86,104,705 downwards.
CTTGCTCTCTGAAACTGGAAAGATGGGTGCTAGACCAGTTGCTACTCCTATTGATATGAGTCATAAACTCTCAGCTTCAGAAGGGACATTGTTAGAAGACAAAGGAATCTTTCAAAGACTTCTTAGGAAACTTTTGTACCTATGCATGACTCGGCCAGATATTGCATATGCAGTCAGTTGCATTAGCCTATTCATGCATGCTCCCCGAGACACTCATATGGAAACAGCAGAGAGAATCCTATGTTATTTGAAGGGCTCCCAAGGAAAGGGTATTTTGTTTGCCAAGCATGGTCATATGAAACTTGAAGCTTACACCAATGCTGACTGGGCCGGAAACATTGATGACAGAAGATCTACTTCTGGGTATTGCAGCTTGGTGGCTGGTAATGTTGTTTCTTGGAGAAGCAAGAAACAATCGGTTGTTGCTCGGTCTTCTGCTGAAGCAGAATACAGGGCCATGGCACATGGAGTTTCTGAATTATTATGGCTAAAATCATTGATGGAAGAACTTGGGGTTGAATATGACAAGCCAATGATGTTGTATTGTGATAATCAGGCTGCCATCAACATTGCTCACAACCCAATGCAACATGATAGAACCAAGCATATTGAAGTTGATCGACACTTCATTAGGGAAAGGGTCTCTTTGGGTGAAGTGTGTCTTCCTTTCATCACATCTGAAGGACAGTTGGCAGATTTTCTCAGCAAAGGCATTCCCAAGGCAAAACTTCAGCATGATACCAGCAAGCTTGGCATGATTGACATCTATGCTCAGCTTGAGGGGGAGTGTACTGATAGGTTGTTTATTCTTTCTTGTTATTTATGTTTTTCTGTAATGGGCCTTATTCTGGGCCCATCCTATCTATATTAAGTTCTTTGTAATTTCTTGCCCAACTAAGGGCCTCCTTGTAATTATTCAAATCTATCTTAATAAAATAGTGTTAGGGTGCTGAGAGAGAGTAGGTTCGAAACTCTCATTCTCAAACCCTCATTGCCGAACTCTCAATCTCTCCTCTCTTCAGTTTTCTTCAGTCTGGAATATTTAGAAACTAAAGGATGCAAAATTTATTTTAAAAGGAACTCCTAAACATAAGAAGTGTAATAAAAAAGGGGAGTGTTACCACTTTGAGTAGTTACAACAACTTCCACATTGTAGAGTCTGTTCACAAGCTTGTATCTCAACATCAAACCATTGGGTTAGCGTGAACTTTGAATGTGTGGTGGTTTTACACGTAACTTTTCATTCTAAAATTTCAGATCCACCAGTTAGTGGAAGGGCATCATCTGGGGTCATACAAAGGCTGGTTTCTATGGATTCACTCAAGAAGCATTTTGGTCGACAGACCAAAACTTGATTTTGATATTGGGTTCTCACTTGGCATGCCACCAAACCCAGAAAAATCATTGGCAGTCTCTTCTCAATTTGCAATTGGATCATAATGGGTCAAATAAGTTTGTGGAGTAATTTTTGAGATACAAACTTTGGCTTCACTAGAGTTTAAGTTCCATAGACTAATAAAAGCTTACATGTTTTCTTTGAATTTAATTAGTTTTTGGATGGTTTTACATACAGAATGAAAATACAAAGTGAATTTAATTATTTGACCCATTATGACCCAACTGAAATTTCAGAAGAAACTGCCAATGAATCCCCAGTATGAGTCTCCAGAATAGGCTAACACTGAAAAATGTAAATAATAATAATAATAAATGATTGATGCACATAATCTGAACAACAATATAAATAATCATGGCAGTAGGCAGCTGTAGTCACAAACTGACAATAAGTATAAAGAATGTCCATCAATTTTCTAAATACAGGATGAGAGGGTTGACCATTCAAACCAAGATGTTAAATTTCTGGTATGTTCTGTCTCTTATCTGCATTGTTTCTTTTCAAATTATTAACAAATTTATTTTGGGTTCATTTACTAAGACACCCCTTACAGTTTCACTTAGTTACTACAACCTTCCCTGTAGTTTGTATATTACTAAGACACCCTCCGCTTTGTAACCATTTAATTTATTGCTGGTTCTCTTAGACAGAAGTGTAAAATGACATTTTTGACCCTAATGTTTGTTCAACCAAAAGAGTTAAAAGAAAAGAATTAACCAAAATGTCAATTTGAAGTAACAGAAAATTAAAAAAATAAAATAGACAATAATAGGAAAAATAATAAATTAAAATAGAAAATAAAGGAAGATAACAACTTATAAAAAATAAAGGAAGGCAACAAATAATAAAAAATAAAACTAATTTTTCTATTAATGTCTATTTTACTTTTATTTTCATTTTTGTTATCTTCCTTTATTTTTGCTTTAACTTTTGTTTATATTTTGGAATAAAATAATGTGGAGGAGGGTTTTTTCTATAAGGGTCATATGTAACTTTTTACAGGTATTTTTTTCGAATAAAAAAATCGTTACCAAACAGATATACAAGTGGTTCCTAACCAAAGGTGCATTAAGTAAAGAGGTTGCAAAGTAGAGGAGGTGTCTTAGTAATACGCAAACTATAGAGTAGGTCTTAGTATTTATATGAGCTCCCTCGACAAGGAGAAACATTAGCTCCCTCAACAATCAATCTCAATTCATAGGATTCACCTGCGAATTCCAGTATCAGCCTATCTGGAATATCAACAGAGCCCCTGACCTCGACTAAAATCCTTGCCATATCAAGGTTCTCCCAAGTTCTATTCCTATCATCGTACTTCACGAATTTACCGAAAGACCCAGCAATTTCTTCGAACGTCAAGATTCTCCAAGCATGTGAAGGAATTCCATCCACTCCAATCCAAATTGTATACATCACTCTCCCAGGCCCCAGAAACTAGCTCATCGGCCGCCAGAAACCACCAATCTAATCTTAGGTCAAACTCCCTCTCCATTGTCTTCTCAGATTCCAATACCCATTCTGCTGCTTTCCTTTTCTGAAACATAAAAAGACCTGCATTCAGCCTTCTCACTCCCATCAACTTCTCTTTCCCCCATTCTAATGCTGCCCAGGTCTCAGTCTTTTAACTCTCCATGTATCTTCCCACCACTCTTCCTATCAGACTTGCATGAAGAACCTTTTCCTCTCCTCCATCATACCTGCTTTCCTGACATCCACTGTGATCTTCACTCCAGCTTTCTTCATCTTCACTCTGGCCTCCCCAAGAATCTATGAAGTGTCAAAATCTACAATAGACATTGGAATGGAGCCCATCAGTTTTATCAGTCACATCTTCTTCAACACATCCACACCCAATATCTTGAATACTGACTTCAACCACAGTATTCTCAATCCTATCATCATATGAATATCTTGTGCCACAGCCTGTCTCTTTCAAATGGAAAACTACACAACCCTTTTCCCAACAAAGCAGTGTTCCTAAGAGCTAAGTTCCCTGATCCTAAGTCGTCGTCATCATCATCATCATCATTGTTAGAGCTAGCCAAATAAGGGTAGATTAGTCATTTTATTCAGTTAAGTTATGTGCTTATGTGGCAGTTCTAATATGACTTCCTGTCCCATACTTAAGTGGGGGCAGTTTAGTCATTGTATAATTAATTAGTGACTAATCTACATTATGGTCAACTGATAGGGTTTAGCTATCAGGTTCAACTCTTCTTCTTCTTCTTCTTCTGGTTCGAACTGCTGAAGCCACTGAACAAATATGGTATCAGAGCAGGACGTTGCTCTCTAAATCTCTGATCGTGACTGCTGCTTCTCTCTGATCGTGACTTCCTTTTTTTTTTCTTCTTTCTGGACTGCAAATGCAGAACACAGACTCGACCTAGGTCTGAGAACACTTCGGCCCCTCTTTCTCTGCTCAGAACATGATTTTCTTTCAAAGAGAATAACTCCAGAAGTAAGTGGATAGTCGACTGAATCTCTCCATCAAGGTTGGTTACTTTTTTTTTTTGTGCTGTTGGTATTTCTGGGTTGAAAACCCTCAAAAATCTGCTCGGACTGATTAGAACCTAAAGAACTAAGTTGTTTGTAGCCTTGGTTCTTGGCAAAAGGTCCAAGAACAGGCTGTGTTTACAGTGACCAAATGGTGTAAGGGTATGTTTGACCCTCTTGGGGGGGTCTGTCGATTGTTTTTGAAACCTTTGTTGGTCACAAGTGACCTGAATCGACTGACAGGTTACTGCAGTGGTAGTAGTTGATGTTTTTGGACTGGTAGTTCCCCCTGAAAAGGTCAGACAGACCTGTACCATGTGTGACAGCTATGATTGTGTGGTGGTGCTTGTGATGCTCACCCTTTATTGAGCAGCTTCAAGAGGGCTTGTATGTGGTTAGTGAGTTGCTGAACTACTGTCATGGTGATTTATGACTGTGTAATCAGTAGTGGTGTGAACAAGAACAAAAGTTGTGTTTTTTTTGGGCTGGAAGGAATGGCCGAATTGCCTACATCAATTTTCTGCCTTCTTGGTGCTGTCTAAATGCTGGTTTACCTTTTGTTCTTAATCTGAATGGTAGTGTGCACAGTGGTGATTGATTGTGACTAGTTGTGAACCTATCATCTGAGTTTGGAGACTGCTGTAGTGTTGCCTTGACAGCAGTATTTGGTTGGTGATTGAGAATTCAGCATTAGAAATAGCAGTGGGGGACATAATGACAGCAACAGGAGATGGTTCTAGTGATTAGAAATTGAGTGTGATGATCCCCTCCGACTTTCTGGGTGTGCAGATGGCTTCAATTAAACTTAATGGTGAGAATTATGTGCCATGGGCCAAGTCAATGGAAGTTTTCCTCAAGGCAAAGAGGAAAGTGAAACATGTGAAGGAAAATAAACCATCAGCTAACTCTCCAGGGTTTGATGACTGGGAACAGAAAGATGCCCAAATCAAAACATGGTTATGAAACAAGGAACCCAAAATAAGTGCCAACTTTATGTTCTTAGATACAGCTAAGGACATATGGGAAATGCCAAGAAGCTTTGTTCTGGGCAGGATAATACTGCAAGGGTATATCAGCTCTATTAGGAGTATTTGGATCTGCAACAAGGGAATAAAACCCTAGAAGAGCATTATGCCAGTATGAAGAACCTCAAAAATGAACTCAATGTCTATCATCCCCTCACTCCAGATGTTAAGGTTCAGCAACAACAGAGGGAGCAACTAGATGTCACTAGGTTCTTAGTGGGGTTGAAATCAAAGAATTAACCAGTTAGGGCCCGAGTATTGGGAGGCTCTACTCTTCCTACACTTGAGAAAGTTTTTGCATGGCTTCGCAGGATTTCTTTGGGATCTACAGAGAGTCCCACACCGTCTGACAGATCAGCATTTGTGATAGCCAGAGGAGGCGGACGTGGTACTAGAGGAGGAAGACATGCTTCTTGAGGAGGTTGTGGTGGTTCTATATTTGGTCGTGGTGATGGTCGTGAATCAGGGGGAGGCCGTGGTAAAGGAAAAAGTAACTCTACTAGGAAGTGTACCCACTGTGGCAGGGACGGACATTCAGTGAATTTTTGTTATGATCTCCATGGCCCACCTTCTACATGGGCTAATCATGTAGTAGCTCATGGGATTTGAAGAAATAGTTGGTTAGCCACGAGTGTGGGGTTCCATACCCACACTCAGGCTCTAATGTCTATGGCTTCATACCCACACCTAGTAGTTTCTAATTTCTTTTATTAGTAGTTTCTAATTTCTTTTATTAGAAGTTTCTAATTTCTTTTCAAGTTAGGCTAGCTGGCCTTATTGTTTCTAATTTTTGTTTATTTCCTATTCTTGTAAGAAACCTAAAGCTATAAATAAAGAAGTGTATAGGGCGGCAGATTATTAACCACTGAACCCCTTCTTTCTTTTCTCCTCTCTTCACTCTTCTTCTCTCTCTCTCTCTTTCTCTCTTTTTCTTCTCTTCGAACCTGTATTACTTCTCTAATATAGTAAACAGTTCTTCTTCTTTCAAGTTGGTATTAGAGCCTTCGATCTAGAGTTTCTCATGTGGATTTAATTCAGCCAACCACATGAGAATTGTTTAGGGCTGAAAGTTCAGAAAGATCCTTACTTCGGCTAATTCTTGGAGGTTACAAGAAGGCTTTAGCAGCTGTCCTAAGATTGGAGAGAGCTTCTTGTAATCAGGAAGAATCAGGCAGGAATTGAATGATCAAGATCGACTCTTGATCAAGATTGGAGGTGCTGATCAGCTTTTTCTTGGTTCTTTGATCAAGATTCAAGGTGTTGACAGTAACCGATTGATCAAGTTTGAAGACTGAAGGAGAAGAAGGAAGCTAAGAAGGACTTAGTATGTGAACACTGCAAGAAACCTAAACATACTAAGGACACTGTTGGAAGTTGCACTCTCATCTAGTTCCAACAAAGCTCAGAAATAAGAAAGGGAATGCTAATATAGTTGTCAACACTGATAGTACAACTTCATCAGGCACAAGAGGCACTCCTCTAGATACCCTAGCTGCAGTCTGAGATGCTCTGACTCAGCTAGAAAATGAATTTAGTAATTCAGCTCAGCCTACTTCAGCCCTTGCCCATACAAGTACAAGAGCTATTGCTTGTCATGCTACTATCCCAGGTAATACTAGACCTTCCTGGGTAATAGATTAATGTGCTTCAGATCATATGACTAGCATATCTACTCTATTTAGCACCTATTGTTTATCCTCTGAGAGAGACAAAGTTTCTATTGTTGATGGCTCTCTTGTACTAATTTCTAGCAAGGGAGACATCAGATTATCAGATACCATCACCCTATCCTCAGTTTTGCATGTTCCCAAGCTTAGTGCCAACTTACTTTCAGTTAGTAGTATTACTAAAAATAAAACACTGTTCAGTAACTTTTTTCCCTGATTGGTGTATTTTTTAGGATATGGAAATGAAGAAGATGATTGGGATTGGCCGTGAGATGAATGGAGTCTACCTACTAGAGCATTCATAGGGGGGGCAAAGTGAAGTAGGGAAATTGTTTGTTTCTCAGCCTTGTAGTAAGATTATGCTTTGGCACAACCGCTTAGGTCATTTAGCTTTTGGGTCTTTAAAGAGTCTTTTTTCAAATTTTGTTTGAGTCAGTAGAAGTGTCTGGGTTAAAATGTGAAAGTTGTGAACTTGCAAAACATAGTAGATCATCTTATCCTTTAAGTAATAAAAGAAGCAACCATCCTTTTCAGATTGTGCATACCGATGTTTGGGGTCCCTACCATACTCCCACCATGGGGGGGGGGGGGGGAGGGGGTGGAATTAGACTATACCCGTTTTTCATGGATCTATCTTATGCACTCTCGAAATGAGGTTCCCACTCTAACTGAAGATTTCCATTAGATGATCCTAACTCAATTTGAAACCAAGATCAAGATTCTTAGATCTGATAATGCCAAGGATTACTTTGCAAAACCCTTTGGCATACTATCTCCTTGATCATGGGATCATTCATCAGAGCACCTGTCCTCACACACCTCTGCAAAACGGGGTTGCTGAGAGAAAAAACAGGCATATTTTAGAGGTAGCCAGAAGCATCATGCTCAACTCCAATGTTCCATATGCTTCTGGGGAGATGCAATCCGTACAACCATATACCTCATTAACAGGGTTCCTTCACAGGTCCTAAACATGCAAACCCCGTTCAGTCTTCTATATGCAGATAAGGACCTATTCACTATTCCCCTCAAAACTTTTGGCTGTACTTGTTTTGTTCAAATCCTTGGACCTCATCGCTCCAAGTTTGATCCCAAAGCCACTAGTGTATTTTCCTTGGGTATTCACAAAATCAAAAGGGGTATTGCTGTTATGTGCCAGTTTCAGGGAAGCGCTTTATATCCATGGATGTCACCTTTTTTGAGGATATGCCCTACTATCATAAGGCTTCTCCTCAGGGGGAGAATAGGGAGGAAGGGATATCAGTTTCAGCTCCAAGAGTTCCTCTACCTGTCCCGGTTACTTGGGGGGAGGGGGGGGGTGGAGTTGCAAAGAAGGTTGTCAAAAATGCAGGGAGTTGAGAGTGTATCACAGAAAGTAGTGGAGGCAGGTTGATTCTCGTACTCAACAACAATCTAGGCCAGTTCCAACATCTTCTACAACTCCAGATCCAGACACTACTACTGCTCCCACTGTTGATTCCACTGTTACAGATATTCAGCCTTCACCGATAGATGACCTTGATCTTCCAATTGCTATTCGTAAAGGGAAGTGCCATTGCACCTCATCCACAGCCCATTGCATCTCCAAGTTCCTTTCCTATAATTGTCTCTTGGAATCCTATAGATCTTACTTGGCATCTATTTCTGCTATTCCTATACCCAGAAAAGTGCAAGAAACTCTTTTGATACCTAAATGGAAGGAAGCAATGCAAGTAGAGATGGATGCTCTTGTCAAGAACAATACATGGGAACTAGTTAACTAGCCTGAAGGGAAGTCTTGATAGTAAATCTGATTGAAGGTTACAGCAAAGAGAAGAGAAGAGAAGAGAAGAGAAGAGAAGAGAAGAGAAGAAGGAAGGAAGAAGTGTTGAGGCAATGGAACGATGTTGGCGGCGCCAGCTTCATTATAATATATAGGGCGAAAAAATAAGAAGGGAAATGACCTTTGTGCCCCTACTAAGTGATAGTACAATAATATATTAAAATAAAAAAGGCTTTAATCAGTCAAACAGACCCTAACAAACATAAAATCAATTATTTTAACACTTTCAACACTCCCCCTCAAGTTGGAGCATAGATGTCAATCATGCCCAACTTGCCACACAAATCATTATGCCACACATGATGAAGGCCTTTGGTGAAGATGTCTACAAGTTGTTCTTCTGAGCTGACATATGGGGTGCACACTTCTCCACTTACAAGTTTTTCTCTAATAAAATGCTTGTCCACTTCAATGTGTTTCGTCCGATCATGGAGGACTGGATTAGTTGCAATGTTGATAGCAGCCTTATTGTCGCAATAGAGTGACATAGGGTTGCTAACTGTAAAACCCAGTTCTCCTAACAGATTTCTTATCCACTTGATTTCAGCAACTCCATGAGACAGCTCTGTATTCTGCTTCAGCACTAGACCTAGCCACCACACTTTGCTTCTTACTTCTCCATGTGACTAGGTTTCCCCCTACAAAGGCACAATATCCATTGGTAGACTTTCGGTCATCAACTGCCCCTGCCCAATCAGCATCAGTATATACCTCCACCATTAAATGTCCATGTTTCTGGAACAGCAAACCAGCTCCAGGAAACTTCTTGAGGTATCTGAGGATCCTCTCTGCAGCTTCAAGGTGAGTTGTCTTAGGGTTGTAAATGAACTGACTAAGGACACTCACTGCATAAGCAATATCAGGTCTGGTCATAGACAAATACAAGAGTTTCCCTACAGGTCTCTGAAACTTCTTCACATCTTTCAAGAACTCTCCCTGACTATCTCCCAAATGATGGTTAGGTTCAATTGGTGAGTCAATTCATCTTACCCCCAGTTTGTCTGTATCTTCTAGTAGATCTAGTACATATTTCCGTTGGGAAATAAAGATGCCCTTGTGAAAGTGGGCAACTTCAATTCTGTTTGTTGGAATAAGGCTGTCGAATGAGAAGAGAAGAAGAAGAAGGAGAAGATATGAGAAGGGCGGCAAAATCACTCTCATCCAGCCCTAATCTATTATATATAAGAACATTACATAATGTTACATAAATAGACTAGAATGCCCCTAATTAGTGATGGGACACCTAGTCAAATAAAACACTAAATAAGATTAGGCCGAATAACTAAGGCCCAATAACTAATGTCTTAAGACACAACAAAGATAAAACAAACAAATTAAGACAGCTGAACCAACACTCCCCCTCAAGCTAAGCATGGATGTCAATCATGTTTAGCTTGCCAAGCAAGTCCAAGAATTTCACTATAGCTAGCCCTTTAGTTAGAACATCTGCAATCTGCATCTTGAAGGGAGTATAAGGAATGCAGAGTTCTCCTGAGACGATTCTTTCTCTGACAAAGTAGCGGTCTATCTCAATATGTTTCGTTCTATCATATTGCACAGGGTTATTTGTAATGTTGATGGCAGCCTTGTTTTCACAGTACAACCTGAGAGGGCACTCGATCTCTATTCCAAGTTCACCAAGAAGGATCTTAAGCCATAGAAGTTCAGCAACACCATGAGCCATAGATCGATATTCGGCCTTTGGACTAGATCTAGCCACCACATTCTGTTTTTTACTCCTCCATGTAATTAAATTTCCTCCAACAAATGTGCAGTACCCGGAAGTAGACTTCTTGTCCCCAACAGAGCCAGCCCAATCTGCATCAGTATATCCTTCAACTTTGTAGAGGAGATAGGCCGAATGGCCCATAGACTGTCATTTCATGTTATGTTATGTTTATCTCTATTGTGGGCCTTATTCTGGGCCCATACTCTGTAATGTTCTGTTTTTTTGTATTTTCCTGCCCACTCAAAGGCCTCTCTGTAATTTGTCAAAGATTAACTTATTAATAAGATGTTTAGAGTGTTAGAGAGAGGTTATGTTCGAACCTCTTACTCCCTAACACTCATTGCCGCCAGCTCTCTCTTCTCTTCCTCTCTTGTTTGTTTATTTTCTGGTTTGCATCTAATCTCAAACAGTTCCATACATCAAGTGGACTGTTTTTCAACTTAGTATCAGAGCGGGCCATTGCTTGGCGTGTCCCTCATGTGGTTCTAGTTCAGCCAACTGCATGAGGAGGTTCTAGGGCTGAAAGTTTACAGTCATCCGCCTGGTTCTTGGAGGTCATTGGAGGGTGCCCAAGTTTCTACACACTTGGAGAAGGGTTCGGTGACCAGGAAGAATCAGAGAGCAAGGTGTTTGGCCTTATTTTAAATCAAAGAAAAAGATATTTGAAGTTATCTCAGAGAACAAGTGTTAGGCCTAGTTTGTAGTTCAAACCAGTGACTCTCTTACTATAAGTTTTTTCTCAGTCCTTTGCTGGGTTATTTTTTGTTGTTTGGGAGGACTGTCAAAGCATTCAAAGCCCACCTCCATTCGGCCCACTGTTGCTGGACTGTTTCTACTCAGAAATTTCTGGGTTATTTTGGAAGTGCTATTCGGCTGATTATTGGACTGCCAAGCTGCTGAAACTGATCTAAACTAAGTGGTACTAGTCTCATCTTCTTCCCAGCCTCTTCTTGGACCTATACTGAATACTTTCAAGTGGTTTCTTCTATTTAAGAGTAGGCTGTTAACTACTGCATACTGAGTGTTCGACAAAAGGTCTCTTAAGGACTGTGGCCTTTTTTCTTCTCTTTGGGACAACAGCTGTTGGGAACCTGAAATACCTGGTGATTGGAGGTTTGCTGGGTGTCCTTTGAAGGCTGAAATAGTATAGAAAGAGCAACCACCGAGCTGGACTGTCACAGTTTTCAAGATTGAACTGATTCCTCTCAATAGTCCCATATGTCTGTGTGTAGCCTTTTGCAACAAGTCTGGTAGATGTAAAGAATGCATTTCTGAATGGTGACTTACATCAGGAGGTCTACATGTGTCTTCCTCCAGGAATGCATGGGAAAGATATGCAAGGAAAGGTATGTAAACTGAAGAAATCTCTTTATGGCCTCAAACAATCTCCTAGTGCCTAGTTTGAGAGATTTAGAGCTGCACTTGTTAAATTTGGCTATGTTCAGACACAGTCAGATCATACTCTTTTTGTGAAGAAAAGTGGATCTCTAGCAATGTATCTCATTGTGTATGTTGATGACATTATAGTGACTGGTGATGATGCCTCAAGTATTCTGGCCCTTAAGTCTTTCCTCCGTACAGAATTTGAGATTAAGGATCTGGGGAAGTTGAGATACTTCCTTGGCATAGAAGTTGCCAGATCTAGGGATGGGATTCTTATTTCCTAGAGGAAATATGTCCTTGATTTGTTGTCTGAAACTGGAAAAATGGGTGCAAGACCTGCTGCAACTCCTATTGATATGAGTCACAAACTTTCAGCTTCGGATGGAACTTTGTTGGAAGACAAAGGGGTCTTTCAGAGACTTCTTGGGAAGCTTCTGTATCTGTGCATGACTAGGCCAGATATTGCGTATGTTGTCAGTTGCATTAGTCAGTTCATGCATGCTCCTAGAGATACCCATATGGCAACAGCAAAACGGATTTTGTGCTATCTGAAAGGCTCTCTAGGAAAAGGAATTCTATTTACCAAGCATGGTCATCTGAAACTTGAAACTTATATTGATGCTGATTGGGCTGGAAATATTGATGATAGAAGTTCTACTTCAGGGTATTGCAGTCAGGTGGCTGGTAATGTTGTCTCTTAGAGGAGTAAGAAACAATCAGTTGTGGCCCGATCCTCCGCAGAAGCAGAATATAGAGCCATGGCACATGGAGTCTCGGAATTGTTGTGGCTAAGGTCCTTAATGGAAGAACTTGGGATTGATCATGACAAACCCATGATGTTGTACTGTGATAATCAGGCTACCATCAACATTGCTCACAACCCGGTACAACATGATAGAACCAAACATATTGAGGTTGATAGACACTTTATTCGAGAAAGAGTCTCCTCCGGTGAAGTGTGTCTTCCATTCATTACTTCTAAAGGACAATTGGCAGAATTCCTCACCAAGGGCATTTCCAAGGCAAGGCTTCAACATGACACTGGCAAGCTGGGCATGATTAACATCTATGCTCAGCTTGAGGGAGAGTGTAGAGGAGATGGACCGAATGGCCCATAGACTGTCATTTCATGTTATGTTATGTTTCTCTCTGTTGTGGGCCTTATTCTGGGCCCATACTCTGTAATGTTCTGTTTTTTTGTATTTTCCTGCCCACTCAAGGGCCTCTCTGTAATTTGTCAAAGATTAACTTATTAATAAGATGTTTAGAGTGTTAGAGAGAGGTTATGTTCGAACCTCTTACTCTCTAACACTCATTGCCGCCAATTCTCTCTTCTCTTCCTCTCTTGTTTGTTTATTTTCTGGTTTGCATCTAATCTCAAACAGTTCCATACATCAAGTGGACTGTTTTTCAACTAACTACAATTTTATTGTTTTTTCTGAACAGAATTCCTTTCCCCGGGCAAGACTTCAAATATTTGATGATCCTTTCCACAATTTTCATGTGAGAGATTTTAGGAGTGTGCATGAACTGGCTGACAACATGTACAGCATAAACAATGCCAGGGCAAGTGAGGGACAGGTAAATCAACTTCCCCACCAGCTTTTGGTATCTTTCCTTATCAAGGTAGTCCTCTCCTACAGACTCATGTAGACCATGGTTCTGTTCTATTGGAGTATCTACCGGCCTACACCCCATCATGTCTGTCTCTTGTAGAAGATCAAGGATGTATTTCCGCTGACATATATAGACGCCCTCTTTGGATCTAGCAACTTCAATCCCAAGAAAGTATCTCAGTTGGCCCAGGTCTTTGATCTCAAATTCAGCAGCCAAGACCTCCTTTAGTCTTTTAATCTCTTCCTTATCATCCCATGTAAGTACCATATCATCCACATAGACAACAAGTGTTGTAAGTTTGCCATTTCTCTTATGAACAGGGTATGATCTGCCCCACTTTGAGTGTAACCCCCTTTCTTCATGGTTCCACATAGCTTCTCAAACCAAGGATGAGGGGACTACTTAAGACCGTATAGAGCTTTTCTCGGTCAACATACCTTCTTGTCAAACCCATAACTTAGTGGAGGATCCATGAATACCTCTTCATGTAGGTCACCATTGAAGAAAGCATTCTTCACGTCCAACTGATGTAGCTCCAATGAGAAATTTGCAGCTAATGATAATAGAACTCGGATTGTGTTGAGTTTTGCTACTGGAGCAAAGGTTTTTTTGTAGTCAATCCCTTCTTTTTGAGTAAACCCTTTTGCTACCAGTCTAGCCTTGTAGCTTTCAATGGACCCATCCTCCCTATTCTTCACAGTGAACACCCACTTGCATCCAACAGTGCCTTTCCCTTCTGGTAGATCTGCTAATTCCCAAGTCCCTGCTTTCATTAAGGCATTCATTTCTTCGTCCATAGCCTCTTTCCATTTTGGGTCAGATACTGCCTCTGAATACCTAGTAGGGACATGCACAGAAGAGAGAGCAGACACAAAAGAACAATAACGATGAGACAATTGTGAGTAAGACACAAAATCAGCAATGGGGTGTCTGGTAGTACAAGAACGGGTAGACTTACGAAGGGCAATAGAAAGATCCAAGTCAAAGGAATTGATAGGATTACCTTGAGTTTCTGAGACAGGTTGATCCGAGTCCAATTGGAACAATGGGAGCCTCACTAGAGTAGCTGGAACAATGGGAGCCTCACTAGAATCACCCGGAATACCACAACTAGGTGGATCAGGAGGAGAAGATGGAAGGTCCGAGGTAGAGAGAGGCACAAAGGAGGAGGGAACAGAAGGATCCTCTTCCATCCCACTAGTCTCCCCCTGAAGAGGATTCTGGGAAGAATGAAAATAGGACTGAGACTCAAAGAATACCACATCCTTTGTGACATTTTTTCCTGGTGACTGGATCATAACACTTGTACCCCTTCTGAGTAGGGGAGTACCCCAAAAAGATTCCCTTCGTAGCCCTAGGATCCAATTTGGTCTTCTGTGGATCCTTGACATGTACAAAGAAAACACAACCAAAGACTCTCGGTGGAAGGGAAAAGTCAGGAAGGTGAGGGTAAAGAACAGAGAAAGGAGTTCATCCCCAATACCTTGGATGGCATTCGATTTATCATATATGATGCAGTAAGGATTGCTTGAAACCAATAGTTTTTTGGAACTTTGTGTTGAAATAGTAAGGCTCGAGCAGTCTCTAATAGGTGTCTATTCTTGCGTTCAGCAACCCCATTTTGTTGGGGAGTACTAGCACAAGATGACTGATGAATCATTCCAGCATCCTCCATAAATAGATTCGGGGACCTTTCAAAATATTCAGCAACATTATCTGACCTGAATTGTTTGATTTTCTTGCCAAATTATGTTTCAATCATTTTGCAAAATGTCATGGTTACCCACGACACTTCATCTCGTGCTTTTAATAAGTAGATCCATGTGCATCGAGAATATTGATCAATAAAACTGATAAAGTATCGAAAGCCATCAACAGAAATAATGGGAGAGGGGCCTCAAACATCAGAGTGGACTTAGTCAAAAGAAACTTCAATTTCATTACTAGAAGTTGAATAAACAGTTCTACATTGCTTTGATAGTTGACAGACTTCACAGACTAACTCTTGACTTGAAACACCTCTGAATAAGTCTGGAAACAACACTTCCAATGATGAAAATGGTAAATGACCTAACCTAGCATGCCACAGATGTAACCTAGCTATTGACTCCACATTGGACCGACTACTAGTAGCAGATGTTTGTAAGGCCAAACTGATGTCTGCATCAAGGTAGTAGAGACCTCCACACTCATGACCGCTCCCAATCGTTCTCTTCGTCAACCTGTCCTAAAAGACACAATGAGTAGGGAAAAGGTTATGCTACAATTCAAATTTTTGGTAAGCTTTGAAACAGATAAGAGATTTAAAGAAAGATTGGGAACATGCAAGATAGATTTGAGTGAGAGGGTCCTTGCTTAGGTCAACCACTCCTTTCCCAGAAATGGTAGAGAGAGAACCATCAGCAACCCTCATCTTATCTTGGCCAGACAAGGTGAGACTAGCCGATGGATCATATGCTTCCATAGCTGGTCAAGGAAAGGTGAGACTAGCCGATGAATCATACGCTTCCATAGCTGGTCAAGGAACTCTCTCTCTTCCTCTTAGTCTTACCCTTTCTGATGTCCTTCATGTTCCAAAATTTCCCATTAATTTGTTCTCTGTTAGTAGTGTTACTAATTCCTTGAATTGCTCAGTGACTTTTTTCCCTTCTCATTGTGTGATTCAGGATCTGGCCTCGGGGAGGACGATTGGTAGGGGGCGTATAGCTGATGAACTTTACATGCTGGAGAATAAGGCTGGTCTTCATGTTACAGAGTCTGAGTCAGTCCTGTAAGAAAAAAGTCTATTTATGGAATTGTCGTCTTGGTCATTTGTCTTTTGAGTCTTTGAAAGTTGTATTCCCATAACTGTTTAAGTCAATGTCTGTTTCTGATTTTTCTTGTCAAACGTGTTAGTTAAGTAAACATTGTAGAACTCATTTTCTTCAAAGAAATGGTAAATCTGAATCTCCTTTTCACATTGTTCATTCTGATGTATGAGGCCATGTTACCTTACCATCTAAGAGTGGCTACAAGTATTTCATTACCCTCATTGATGATCATTCTAGATATACTTGGGTTTACCCGATGCGAACCAGGGAAGAAGTACCAAAAATTATTCAAGATTTCCAGCGGATGGTCTTCACTCAATTTCAAACTGAAATCCAAAATTTTCAATCAAACAATGCAAAAGAATTTTTTCATAGTGACCTCACGGAGTTTTTTGCTTTGCGTGGTTCCCTTCACCATAGCTCTTGTGCCCGCACGCCACAACAAAATGGTGTGGCTGAACGGAAGAACCGACATCTCCTTGAAGTGGCTCGGGGTTTACTACTTCATATGAATGTTCCCAAACGTTTTTGGCTTGAAGTCGTTCTTTGTTCCACCTACCTTATAAACTGTATGCCCTCTCGTCGGTTAGAGTACAAAACCCCACATCAACTTCTCTTTCCTAAGGCTTCTCTTCTTTCTATTCCTCTGCGTGTCTTTGGTTGCCGGTGTTTTGTACAAAACCTGTCTCCCACTCGTGGGAAACTGGATTCTCGTGCTATCTCTTGCATATTTCTTGGTTACTCCTTCACTGGAAAGGAATACCGTTGTTTTAGTCCTGTTTCTCGGTAATTCTATGTCTCCATGGATGTTTCTTTCTTTGAAGATGAGCCTTTCTTTCTTGTTTCTCCTCAGGGGGAGTGTAGGCATGAGGAAAAACCGGTTCAGCTTCCTTCTCTTCCTAACCCTCCGCCATTTTGTGTTTTTTCTCGTTGTCGTAAAGGCCATCCAAATTCAAGAGCTGTAGAGAATCTGGAAGCTGTACCTCCAGTGCCACCAGACTCCTCGGGGGAGGATCATACTCACTCAGGTATTTTGGCTCCCAATGATGTCCTTGAATCTATTGAAAATGATTCCTCTACTACTAATGATCTTGACCATCCTACTGCTCACAGGAAGGGTGTTAGATTGTGCACCACTAAACATCCCATTTCCAATTTTGTCTCCTATGAGAACATTTCATCCTCATTCCGTGCTTTCCTTACCTCTATTGACAATGTCACTATCCCTAAGAATGTGGCAGAAGCTCTTTCAATTCCTGAATGGACAAATGCCATGAAGGAAGAAATTAATGCCCTTCACAAAAATGGCACATGGGAACTTGTTGATCTTCCTAAGGGAAAGGTTCCAGTTGGATGTAAATGGGTGTTCACAGTCAAGCATAAGGCTGATGGAACAGTGGAAAGGTATAAAGCTCGCTTAGTGGCAAAGGGATTTACTCAAGTTTATGGAGTTGATTATGCAGAAACTTTTGCCCCCGTTGCCAAAGATGAACTCCATTAGAGTCCTTTTCTCTCTTGCGGCTAATCTGGATTGGGTTTTACACCAGCTTGACATCAAGAATGCATTCTTGAATGCTGACCTTGAAGAGGAAGTGTACATGATTCAACCTCCTGGTTTTCTAGCTCAAGGCAATGAACAAAAAGTGTGCAAGTTGAAGAAGTCCTTATACGGGCTGAAACAATCACCAAGAGCTTGGTTCAGTAGATTCCATGTGGCAGTTCAGTAGAAAGGACACAGGCAATGTCAATCAGATTACACACTGTTTGTAAAAGGAGAAGGTAAAATTGCTGCTCTAACTGTATATGTGGGTGACATAATTGTTATTGGTGACTGGGAGGATGAAATTCAGAGATTGAAGTTCCACTCAGTTTGAAGTGAAGGATCTAGGACCTGCCAGATGCTTCCTTGGAATTGAAGTCGCCCGATCAAAGAAGGGTATCTTCATTTCTCATTGACCCCAACCATAAATTAGGTGACAGTCGTGGTGAACCTCTCAAGGATGTGAAACAGTTTTAGAGGCTTGTATGGAGATTGTTATACCTTTCTATGACTCGCCCAGACATTGCATATGTTGTTGGTGTCCTCAGTCAGTTCATGCATGCTCCTAGGTCCTCCCATCTTGAAGCAGTAGAGAGAATCCTCCGATATCTAAAGAAGTATTCGGGTATTGGCTTGTTATTTCAAAAGCACGGACATTTGAAAGTTGAAGTTTATACAGATGCAGATTGGGTTGGATCCCAAAGTGACAGAAAGTCTACCAGTGGCTACTGCACCTTTATAGGAGGGAACCTTGTTACATGGAAGAGTAAAAAGCAAAATGTGGTGGCTAGATCCAGTGCTGAAGCTGAATATCGTGCTATGGCCCACAGGGTTGCTGAAGGCATGTAGATAAAGAATTTGTTGGGGGAGTTGGGTTTCCCAGCGGCCAAACCTATAACTCTATTCTATGATAACAAAGCAGCCATAAGCATTCCTGCCAATCCGGTGCTACATGATAGAACAAAGCACATTGAAGTTGACAAGCATTTTATCAGAGAGAAAGTTATCACAGGCAAAGTGTGTACCCCCCTATGTCACTTCTGAGAACCAGCTTGTAGACATCTTTACAAAGGGTTTAAACCTTTCCAGACATCATGATCTTTGTGACAAGTTGGGCATGATTGATATCTATGCTCCAACTTGAGCGGGAGTGTTGGCAGTTGTTTGTGTACTCAGGTTTAGTACCACAAGGGTACTGTTGTAATTTCTCTCTTGTTTATATTGTACGACTGGACCAGTATAAATAATAATTCTTTCACTCGCCCCCTGTATTCTGGAGGGCTTTCAGTCCACTCGACTCTCCTCTCTTCTCTCTTCTCCTCTCCTCTCTTCTCTTGCTCTTGCTCAACAAGGTCCATTCGTTTTCCTCTTGGTACACGACCAAGGGAAGAGAAGAAAAGAAAAGAAAAAAAATGGGGCGGTACCAGTTGCATGTCTGATGCCCAAATTCAGCAGCTTGGAGAAGACACTTGATCGCCCAGATTCAATGGCCACGCTCGGATACCATCTTGACAGTAAATCTGATTGAAGGTTACAGCAAAGAGAAGAGATGAGAAGATAAGAGGAGAGAAGATGAGAGAAGAGAAGAGAAGAAGGAAGGAAGAAGTGTTGAGGCAATGGAACGGTGCTGGCAGCGCCAGCTTCATTATAATATATAGGGCAAAAAAAATAAGAAGTGAAATGACCCTTGTGCCCCTACTATGTGATAGTACAAAAATAGATTAAAATAAAAAAGGCTTTAATCAGCCAAACTGAACCTAGCAAACATAAATCAATTATTTTAACACTTTCAATAGGAAGAAACCTGTTGGATGCAGATGGGTGTTTAATGTGAAACATAATGCCAATGGTACTGTAGACAGGTATAAGGCCAAATTGGTTGCAAAGGGATTCACACAAACTTATGGCATAGATTATACAGAAACCTTTGCACCTGTTGCAAAAATGAACACTATTAGAGTTTTTCTATCCATTGCTACAAACTTCTCATGGCCACTATTTCGGTTGGATGTTAAGAATGCCTTCCTCAACGAAGACTTGCAAGAGGAATATACATGGAGTTACCCCCTGGTTTTTATAGTATAGAAGCAGGAAAGAAAGTTTGCCTTTTGAAGAAGGCCTTGTACGGGCTGAAACAGTCCCCGAAAGCTTGGCTTGATAGGTTTAGATTGGCTTTGGCCAAATTTGGATACATATAGACTCAGTCAGATCACACTCTCTTCTTAAGAAGACAGGTCATTCCCTGACTCTACTTGCAGTCTATGTAGATGATATTGTGATAATAGGGAGTGACACTAGTGAAATTGAAACCCTTAAACAGCACCTTCACAAGGAATTTGAAGTGAAAGACCTAGGAAAGTTACATTGTTTCCTAGGAATTGAGGTAGCTCGACCTAAGCATGGAATTTTCATCTCCCAAAGGAAGTATGTTCTGGACTTATTGGAAGAAACTGGCAAGTTAGGAGTGAAACCTGTTGATACTCCCATTGAGCCTAACCATAAGATAAGTGCGGAAAGTGGAGAACTCCTTGAGGACAAGGCTATGTACCAAAGGCTGGTTGGGAAACTTCCTTATCTCTATCTAGCCCGACCAGATATTTCTTATGCCATCAGTGTTGTCAGTCAATACATGCATTCTCCTAGGACCACCCATCTCCTTTTAGTAGAAAGGATCCTTGCCTACTTAAAGAGATGTCCAATGAGAGGTATACTCTTCAAGAATAATGGTCATATGAAAATAGAAGTGTATACAGATGCGGATTGGGCTGGATGTGTTGATGATAGGAGGTCCACCTTTGGATATTGTGCATTTGTGGGGGGAAATCTTGTTTCCTGGAGAAGCAAGAAACAAAATGTTGTTGCTCGCTCTAGTGCAAAAGCAGAATACAGATCCATGACCAAAGGTGTTGCAAAAGTGTTATGGTTGAGATCCTTGTTTAATGAGTTGGAGGTTGATTATGAGAAGCCTCTGGTGTTGTATTGTGATAATCAAGCTGCAATTAATGATGCCCACAACCCTATACAGCATGACATGACTAAGCATATTGAGGTTGACAGATATTTTATCTAAGAGCGAATCACATCTCAAGAAGTATGTCTTCCTTACATTGCCTCAGACATGCAGTTAGCTGACCTCTTCACCAAAGCAGTCACAAAAGGAAAATTGGAGACAAATCTATGCAAGTTGGGCATGACAAATATCTACTCCCAACTTGAGGGGGAGTGAAGAAATGGATAGCCACGAGTGTGGGGTTCCATACCCACACTTAAGCTCTAGTGTATGTGGTTTCATACCTACACCTAGTTGTTTCTAATTTCTTTTATTAGTAGTTTCTAATTTCATTTATTAGAAGTTTCTAATTTCTTTTAAGTTAGGCTGGCTGGCCTTATTGTTTCTAATTTTTGTTTATTTCCTATTCTTGTAAGGAACCTAAAGCTATAAATAAAGAAGTGTATGGAGTGGCAGATTATTAACCACCAAACCCCTTCTCTCTCTCTCTCTCTCTCTCTCTTCGAACCTGTATTACTTCTCTAATATGATAAGCAGTTCTTCTTCTTTCAAGTGGATTGATGTCAGTGATAACCTATAGACAGATCTAACACTTTCCACATCTACATCTGTTTCCGGGAAGGAGATGATGAGTGTACTACGTGATGAGGATGAGAGGTTTCTCTAGGCTGCTTCACAACATACTACAGCTACCCTTGCACACTTAGGTATAGCTTGTCTGGCATCCAAACCCTCTCCCCCGATTATTAACTCTAGAGCCTCTGATCACATGACCGGGACTCCAAGTGTGTTCTCCTCCCTCTCTGAAATTTCCACATCTCAAACTGTTACCCTTGCCAACGGTCCCTCTTCTCCCATCCGCAGTATTGGTAATGTTGACACGACTTCTCTTTCTTTATCATCTGTTCTATATGTACCTAAATTTCCATTAAATCTTGTGTCAGTCAATAAATTAACTAAGACCCTTAATTGCTCTATTACATTTTTCCCTTCCTTTTGTGTTTTTCAGGATCTCAGGACGGGGAACAAGATTGGTGGAGGGCATGAAGCCGGTGGATTGACCCTTAATTGGTATCTCCACCTTTGCCTCCTCTTCCTCTTCTAGTTCGTGATCCCATTCTAATTGTTCCAATTGGGGCTGACCCTTCACCTCCTCTAGTGTAGATTCCTACTGAACGACCACCGATCTGGCACGTGTATACTCATCGACAGACACCGGATCCCCCTCCATCTTCCACCCTATCTGTGGATCTTGTTGTTGCTCTTGCCCCAGAACGTTCAGGACTTGATCTTCCCACTGCTTTATGGAAAGGTAAACGTAGTTGTACCCTCCATCCCATTTCCAATTTTGTTTCAGTCTCTCGCCTTTCCGCATAACATCGCTAGTTTTCTTCACTGTTGTCATCTATTTCTATACCTAAGAATGTCCAAGAGGCTCTTACCTCACCTGGGTGGCGTCAAGCAATGGAGGAGGAACTCTCTGCCCTTCAGCATACTCAAACGTGGGAGCTCACTACTCTTCCTCCCAGTAAGCATGTTGTGGGTTGTAAATGGGTGTATACTGTTAAATACATGCCGGATGGTAGTGTGGAGTGTCTGAAGGCCAGACTTGTTGCTAAAGGTTATTCACAATTGTATGGGGTGGAATATATGGAGACCTCTCCAATGGCAAGATTGGCTCCATCTGTGTCTTAATTTCCCTGGCAGTTATATATGATTGGCCCTTGTTTCAACTTGACATTAAAAATGCCTTCCTTCATGGTGACCTTATGGAGGAGGTATATATGGAGAAACCACCTAGGTTTATGGCTCAGGGGGAGGATGGTTAGGTGTGCAAACTGAAAAAGACAATTTATGGGTTGAAACAATCGCCTCGTGCTTGGTTTGGGAAGTTTAGTGAAGTGGTGGAGAATTTTGGAATGAAACAACGTTACGTTGACCACTCAGTGTTCAGCTATGATTCAAAAGCCGGGAAGATTTTACTAGTGGTCTATGTGGATGATATTGTCGTAACTGGCAGTGACAAATTGGGGATTGATAAACTAAAGGTCTTTTTGCAATACCATTTTCAAACAAAAGACCTTGAGAAGTTGAAGTATTTCTCGGGTATAGAATTTGCCAGATCAAAACAAGGTGTAAACCTGTGCCGAAGAAAACATGTTCTTGATCTGCTAGATGAAACAGGACTGTTAGGTGCAAAACCAGTTGAAACTCCCATGGAACCAAATGCTAAGTTGAGCAGTGATATGGGGGAAATATTGGATGATCCTATAAGATACAACGGTTAGTGGGGAAGCTGAACTATTTGACTATCACAAGACCAGACATCTCCTTTGCAGTCAGTGTGGTGAGCCAATTTATGCAGAACCCACAAATACCTCACTGGGATACAGTTCTTAGAATTGTAAGGTACCTAAAGGGAGCTCCAAGCCGTGGGTTATTGTACAAAATAGGAGGAAGACTTGAGGTAATTGGGTATACAGATGCAGATTCGGAAGGCTCAGTGTCGGATAGAAAATCTACTACAAGTTATTGCACATATTTTGGAGCAAATCTTGTGACGTGGAAGAGTAAGAAGCAGACTGTTGTGGCAAGGAGTAATGTTGAAGCCGAATACAGGGCCATGGCACACACTACATGTGAATTAGTATGGCTGAGGAATCTCCTACAAGAAATCGAATTCTCCATGGACTGACTTATGAAATTGTACTGTGACAATCAAGCTGCACTTCACATCTCATCTAACCCTGTTTTTCATGAGAGAACTGTAGAGAAGATGGGCCGAATGGCCCATAGACTGTCATTTCATGTTATGTTATGTTTCTCTCTGTTGTGGGCCTTATTCTGGGCCCATACTCTGTAATATTCTGTTTTTTGTATTTTCCTGCTCACTCAAGGGCCTCTCTGTAATTTGTCAAAGATTAACTTATTAATAAGATGTTTAGAGTGTTAGAGAAGGGTTATGTTCGAACCTCTTACTCTCTAACACTCATTGCCGCCAGCTCTCTCTTCTCTTCCTCTCTTGTTTGTTCATTTTCTGGTTTGCATCTAATCTCAAACAGTTCCATACATCAAGTGGGCTGTTTTTCAACTTGGTATCAGAGCAGGCCATTGCTTGGCGTGTCCCTCATGTGGTTCTAGTTCAGCCAACTACATGAGGAGGTTCTAGGACTGAAAGTTTACAGTCATCCGCCTGGTTCTTGGAGGTCATTGGAGGGTGCCCAAGTTTCTATACACTTGGAGAAGGGTTCGGTGACCAGGAAGAATCAGAGAGCAAGTTGTTTGGCCTGATTTGAAATCAGAAAAAATGACTTTTGAAGTTACCTCAGAGAACAAGTGTTCGGCCTAGTTTATAGTTCAAACCAGAGACTCTCTTGCTGTAAGTCTTTTCTCAGTCCTTTGCTGAGTTATTTTCTGTTGTTTGGGAGGACTATTAAAGCATTCAAAGCCCACATACATTCGGCCCATCTTCTCTACATTCAAAGCAGCCATGAAAGCTGATTATGAGAAGTTTGGAAGGATGATCAGCCAGCTTGAAGGTGTAACTTCATCATTCAACCCTTCTGGAAGTCCAGCCACCTCTGCATTTGCTCACTCAGGTATAAGGGCTTCCGCTAACCATGCATCTACCTCAGGTAATCCCAAGACCCCTTGGATCATTGACTCAGGTGCTTCTGATCACATGACCAACCTTTCCACTTTGTTTGTGTCATATGATTTGCTTCCTGGTCGTGACAAAATCACCTTAGCTGATGGTTCTCTTGCCCCCATTTCTGGCAAGGGAACTGTCAAGCCTACAGACTCTTTACTTTTATCTTCCACTCTTCATGTACCTAAGTTAAATACCAACTTGTTATCTGTAAGTAGCTTGACCAAGTCATTGAATTGTTGTGTAACCTTTTTCCCTTCTCACTGTGTGTTTCAGGACCTGAAGTCTCGGAAGGTGATTGGGAGTGGCCATGAAGCGAATGGAATATACTTGCTCAACACCCCTGGCCAATGCTTTGATCATCCCAAGAATGCTGCTTTTGGCTCTACTTCTTCAGAGTCAGTCAGTCAAATTATGTTGAGTCATTGTCGGTTGGGTCATTTACCTTTTTCTGCTTTAAGTCATTTGCTTCCCAAACTGTTTAAGGGAGTCAGTGTGTCCAGTCTCAATTGTGAGTCATGTCAGTTGTCAAAGCATTGTAGAAAAAATTACCCTGTGAGCAATAAAAGATCCTCTTTTCTTTTTCATATTGTACACTCTGATGTGTGAGGGCTTTACCACTTATCCTCTATGGGGGGGCTACAAATACTTTATCCTGTTCATTGATGACTTTTCTAGATTCACTTGGATATACTTAATGAAATCCCGAGATGAAGTCCCGAGACTTGTGAGGCAATTTCATGAGCTCGTTTTGACTCAATTTGGTACCAGAATTAAGGTTTTCAGATCTGACAATGCAAAAGAGTATTTTGAGAAGAGTTTATCCTTGTATCTCTCTGACATGGGGGTTATTCACCAAAGCTCCTGTGTTAGAACCCCTGAACAAAATGGAGTTGTTGAGAGAAAAAATAGACATATTGTTGAAGTTGCAAGGAGCCTTTTATTTGCCTCACATGTTCCCACAAGATTTTGGGGTGATGCTGTACTTACTGCTACCTATCTCATAAATCGTATGCCATCCAGGGTTTTAGGGTTTAAATCCCCCTTCAGTCTTCTTCATCCAGATAAGGATCTCTTCCCAATTCCTCTTCGTGTGTTTGGTTGTACCTGTTATGTTCACATTCCAAGTGTGCAGAGACACAAGTTTGAACCAAAAGCCCACAAATGCATCTTCCTCGGTTACTCCCCCACACAAAAGGGTTATTGTTGTTTTGATCCAAAGACTGGCACCAGACATGTCTCTATGGATGTTACCTTTGATGAACTTTCTCCTTTTTATGGTTCCTCTCAGGAAGGACATTGTCAACAGGGGGAGAGTCTGTCACAAGTTTTTGCTCTTCCCCTTCCTGTCCCAGTTCAGTCTCTTGACAAATCTGTATCCTCACAAAATGAATCAAAGGAGGATCAGCCACTTCATTCCTCTTGTCCTAGTGCTCCTATTTCTTTACCTCCTCGTCCTACCCATAATCCCAGAGTGTATCAAAGGCAGAGATCCAGGAATGAGCAAGTGGTTTCCCTTACAACAGATGAGGCTCATACCCTCCCAATCACAGATGAGATAACAGGTATTGCTTCAGCTCCCTTGGAATCCCCCTTCCCAGATCTTGATGTCCCCATTGCTGTTAGGAAAGGAAAGCGGAAGTGTACTGCACACTGCATTTCCAAACACCTTTCTTATGACCTACTTTCCCCTTCATATTGTGCCTACCTCTCTTCAGTTGCTTCTAACCCCATTCCTAGGTCTGTATCAGAAGCTCTTGGGATTCCAGAATGGAGAGATGCCATGTAGGCTGAAATGGATGCTCTACATGAAAATGGTACTTGGGAGGTGGTGGATTTGCCTGAAGGGAAGGATCCAGTTGGATGCAAGTGGGTTTTTACCATTAAATACAGGGCAGATGGGACTATTGAGAGGTACAAGGCCAGACTTGTTGCAAAGGGCTACACACAGACATATGGGATTGACTATCTGGAGACTTTTGCCCCTGTTGCTAAGATGACATCTGTGAGGGTTCTTTTATCTCTGGCAGCTCACTTTGATTGGCCTCTCTATCAGTTAGATGTAAAGAATGCATTTCTGAATGGTGACTTACATCAGGAGGTCTACATGTGTCTTCCTCTAGGAATGTATGGGAAAGATATGCAAGGAAAAGGTATGTAAACTGAAGAAATCTCTTTATGGCCTCAAACAATCTCCTAGAGCCTGGTTTGAGAGATTTAGAGCTGCACTTGTTAAATTCGGCTATGTTCAGACACAGTCAGATCATACTCTTTTTGTGAAGAAAAGTGGGTCTCTAGCAGTGTATCTCATTGTGTATGTTGATGACATTATAGTGACTGGTGATGATGCCTCTGGCATTCTGGGCCTTAAGTCTTTCCTCCGTACAGAATTTGAGATTAAGGATCTGGGGGAGTTGAGATATTTCCTTGGCATAGAAGTTGCCAGATCCAGGGATGGGATTCTTATTTACCAGAGGAAATATGGCCTTGATTTGTTGTCTGAAACTGGAAAATTGGGTGCAAGACTAGCTGCAACTCCTATTGATATGAGTCACAAACTTTCAGCTTCGGATGGAACTTTGTTGGAAGACAAAGGGGTCTTTCAGAAACTTCTTGGGAAGCTTTTGTACCTGTGCATGACTAGGCCAGATATCGCGTATCCTGTCAGTTGCATTAGCCAGTTCATGCATGCTCCTAGAGATACCCATATGGCAGCAGCAGAACGGATTTTGTGCTATCTGAAAGGCTCTCCAGGAAAAGGAATTCTATTTGCCAAACATGGTCATCTGAAACTTGAAGCCTATACTGATGCTGATTGGGCTGGAAATATTGATGATAGAAGATCTACTTCAGGGTATTGCAGTCTGGTGGCTGGTAATGTTGTCTCTTGGAGGAGTAAGAAACAAACGGTTGTGGCTCGATCCTCCGCAGAAGCAGAATATAGAGCCATGGCACATGGAGTCTCAGAATTATTGTGGCTAAGGTCCTTAATGGAAGAACTTGGGGTAGATCATGACAAACCCATGATGTTGTACTGTGATAATCAGGCTGCCATCAACATTGCTAACAACCCGGTACAACATGATAGAACCAAACATATTGAGGTTGATAGACACTTTATTGGTGAAAGAGTCTCCTCCGGTGAAGTGTGTCTTCCATTCATTACTTCTGAAGGACAACTGGCAGATTTTCTCACCAAGGGCATTTCCAAGGCAAGGCTTCAACATGACACTGGCAAGCTGGGCATGATTAACATCTATGCTCAGCTTGAGGAGGAGTGTAGAGAAGATGGGCCGAATGGCCCATAGACTGTCATTTCATGTTATGTTATGTTTCTCTCTGTTGTGGGCCTTATTCTGGGCCGATACTCTGTAATATTCTGTTTTTTGTATTTTCTTGCTCACTCAAGGGCCTCTCTGTAATTTGTCAAAGATTAACTTATTAATAAGATGTTTAGAGTGTTAGAGAAGGGTTATGTTCGAACCTCTTACTCTCTAACACTCATTGCCGCCAGCTCTCTCTTCTCTTCCTCTCTTGTTTGTTTATTTTCTGGTTTGCATCTAATCTCAAACAGTTCCATACATCAAGTGGGCTGTTTTTCAACTAGAACAAAGCACATAGAGATTGATTGCCACTTTGTGAGGGAGAAGGTCCTTACTGGAGAGATAAGCACAGAAAATATGGGCTCAGGTGGTCAATGGGCAGATTTGTTTAAAAAAGGCTTAAGCTCAGGGAGAGTGAACTATATATGTAACAAGCTGGGATTATATGCCATATATTCTCCAGCTTGAGGGGGAGTGTTAGAGCTAGCCGAATAAGGGTAGATTAGTCATTTTATTCAGTTAAGTTATGTGCTTATGTGGCAGTTCTAATATGACTTCATGTCCCATACTTAAGTGGGGGCAATTTAGTTATTGTATAATTAATCATTGACTAATCTACATTATGGTCTGCTGATAGGGTTTATCTATGAGGTT
Source organism: Nelumbo lutea (assembly GCF_056320005.1). Lineage (NCBI taxonomy): Eukaryota > Viridiplantae > Streptophyta > Magnoliopsida > Proteales > Nelumbonaceae > Nelumbo > Nelumbo lutea. The sequence continues at coordinate 86,076,587 of NC_142684.1, read as the reverse complement.
CGACTGTTCTTCTGTTTCTTCTTAAGTGGTTTGAACTGCTGAAGCCACTGAACAAACAATCATCATCATCATCTAAGCCACATCCCTACTATACGGGGCAGGCTACGTGAATCCTGTTTCACCATTCTGCTCTGCTTAGTGCTATATTCATGCTCAACGATGAATGTATAATTTAGGTAAGATTGCATTGGACCTACATAACATCAGAAAATAAAAATAAAGAAAGAAAGAAAAAAGAAAGATGGCATGTAGAAGGAAGTGAGACGAGTTTTTTACCTGTATTTGTTTAACTCTTCAAACAAATGAATGCATTGCTCCTTGTTAATAAACCCAAGACCCTATTAATGCACATAAGAAGAACATTTGTTACTTAGATGTATTTAATCATTACAATACATAAAAACACAAAGACATCACATGGAAATTTAAAACATAAGCATTCTTCCATTTTAGATGAGCATAATGGAACTTACACCTTTTGAAATGTATTTGCATCAAGGGAGGGAGGGAGGGGAAGAAAGATATTTCTGGAAATAACTTAAGACTAAAGAGAGAAAAAGGAGGGAAAAAGATAGAGCAAGATGCCTTGTACAGTAGAAAACAAGAAGAAAAAAAAGGGTGTAAAAGAAGAAGATACGAACTGGTCTCTTCTTCTTGTCGACCTGAACTGTTAATCTCCTCTTTTGAATGTGTGAAATTATAGAATGCCCCTATTAAGTGATACTTAACAGGGGAGATACAGTGCCATACTCGAAAGACTAAAAGGTCCTTTGATGAGGCAAGAAGAAAAAAGAAAAAAAAAAAGAAAAAGAAATGTGTGAATGTATTCTGTTTTGCATGCTTTTCTTGTAGTAGGATCCCAAATTGTTTTTGGGTAGCTTTGTTGACAGTTTGGAACCAGGGGTGTTTTTGTCATTAAGTCAGACTTTTGGTCAGGGGCAGTTGGGTGCATATCTGTTGGGTTTTAGTCTCTTGGGTCTTTTTATAACAAAAGTTATCTTTTGAGGGTTCATTTGAAGTTGGTTTATTCTTAAGGAGTTTCTTATGAGAGGAAACATTCTAGGGGCTTATGTGTAAATATTTTAACTGGCTTGTCCAGCAAGCTAGTGAGTCTTATAAAAGAGAAGAGGGTTGTTTCTGTAGGGTTCTTTTTTGGTTCTTTCTCTCTTATTTGAGCTGTAGCTCATCCCCAGCTAAGGTTTTCAAGCATTGGGAGTTTGGGTTTTGAGTCGACCCATTTTGGCACCTTCCATTCCCTCCATTGTTGTGTGTCTACGTGGGAGGCCAGCTTGCTACCATTGTTACTGTAGCAGAATTGTTCCAGGAGGAGTTTTACTTCAGGTTCGGGTCTGAAATCCCTAAAAATCCAACTTATTTTGTTGTTTTCGACTTGGTATTTCTTGTGCTTATTGCTGAATACTTGAGGTGCATGTAATTTGTCTTTCTGTCCACATCACCCTTACAAACATGCATTTCAACACTCCCCCTCAAGTTGGAGTATATATATCATAGAGCTCCAGCATGTTTCAAATATAATCCATCCTAGTACGACACAAGCTCTTGGTAAACAAATCTGCTAGTTGATCTTCCAACTTGACATAAGGAGTAACAATATCACCATTCATCACCTTTTCTCTTACAAAATGACAATCAACTTCTATATGCTTGGTCCTCTCATGAAATACTAGATCGGTTGCAATATGAGTAGCAGCCTGATTATGACAAAACAACTTGACAAGTTTCCCTATAGGAATGCCTATCTCATGAAGTAGATGTTTCAGCCTTATCAACTCACAAGTGGTGTGGGCCATTGTTCTGTTCTCAACTTTAGCACTACTCCTAGCAACTACACTCTGCTTCTTACTTTTTCAAGTAATGAGATTGCCACATAAAAAGAAAAAGCACCCTATAGTAGACCTCCTATCCTTTGACGAACTTGCCCGATCTACATCGGAATATCCCTCTAAGGTTAGTTCTCCCCCCTTTCTTGTATAGTAATCCCTAGCCTAGAGCACCTTTCAGATACCTCAACACTCTTACAACACCTTCCCAGTGAATGATTGTTGGATTTTGCATGAATAGACTCAGAACCCCTGCACTAAAGGAGATATCAAGATGGGTGATTGTGAGATCAATCAATTTGCCAACTAATTCCTTGTACCTTCTAGGATAATTGAATTGTTCCTCTTGACTATCAATCATTTTCACATTAGGATCCATAGGGATCTCACTAGCTTAGCCCCTAGTAGATCCGCCTCATCCAACAAATTCAAGAAACACTTGCATTGTGACAAGATGCCCCACTTCGAGCGGGCTACTTCGATACCCAAGGAATACTTCAAGAAATCCTTGGTTTGAAAGTGATGTAGAAAAAACTGCTTTAAATCATTAATCCCACTAACATCACTACCAATAATGACTATGTCATCAACATAAACTACCAAGAGAATCTTCCCTAATATAGTATCCTTACTGAAAACTGAATGGTCATCTCCACATTGCTTGAGACCAAACACCTACACAACACTATTCAACCTACCTAACCATGCCCGTGGTGATTGCTTTAAACAATAAATGGCCTTACACAACTTACATACCTTTCCAATCTCCCCCTGAGCAACATACCCCGGAGGTTGTTTTGTGTACACCTCCTCAAAGTCACCATTTAGAAAAGCATTCTTGGCATCTAGTTGATACAAGGGCCAATCAAAATAGACAACTAAAGAAATAATAATACATATAGATAACAGCTTAGCCACCAAGGACATCAAGAACAACAAATGACTTACGGAGGATAGGATCATAATTTCTTTACCCCTTTTGTGTGCAGTAGTAGCCAAGAAAGACATAATAGATTGCCTAGGAGTCACGTTTATCATGTCTAGGGCCCAATTGATGGACAAAACAAACACATCACAAAACACGAGAGAGAGAGAGAGGGGATCTTGAAGGGAACATGATAAACAAGGGAGAATTCTCAACAAGGCCAAATGTAGGCATATGATTGATCAAGAAGCACAAAGTAAGAACAACATCACTCCAATGGGTTTTAGGAACAAATATTTGGAGTAATAAGGCACAAATTGTCTCAATAATGTGTTGATTCTTCCGTTCAGCTACACCATTTTGCTGAGGAGTGTGGAAACAGGAAGACAGATGTAAGTATCAAAGTAGCTTTGAAAGGAAATATGAAAGTATTCCATTGCATTAAATATCTTAATACAAACACCAAATTGATTTCGAATTTAAGCATGAAAGGAAAGGAAAATACAGAAGAATTTTGAACATTCTTTCATTAAATATAAACATGTCATTCGTGAATGATCATCAATAAAGGTCACAAAATATCTAAATCCATTATAAGACAACACATGACTTGGGCCCCAAACATCTAGGTGAACAAGATCAAAAGGACTTGTGACTCTATTATCTTTTTTTGAGAACAAGAGTGACTCTATGATACTTGTTGAAGTGACATGATTGGTAATCCAACTAAGACACCGACACCAAACTAGGAACTAACTTCTTCAAGACACAAAGTGAAGGATGAACCAAACAACAATGCCCCTAGTGAGGAGTAAGGAATGAGTGAGGAGCTTTCATTGAACCACCAACACCCAAGTAGTATAGTGCTCCAACTTCATGACCTCCATCATGAAGGGATGAGAGATCCATCTGAAGGAATGGAAAGATCCATCATATGGACACCCGGATAAAGTGGAATAGAATGGGCGAATTTCAAAAATTTCTTTCCTTCCTACAACTGGGAATCGCATTCCCTATTTTAGAAAACTAATTTTCAAGGATCAATCTTGAATCAAGAACCGAACCAGATCTGAACAAAACAGTAGGAGAAGGAAATACCTGATACGGAGAATTAGTATCCCCCAACAAAGGTGTTCACACCCAGAAAAGTCACCAAAGACTGCTCCCACTGAAGATGGTGCAGTGTAGGACGGAGCAGAATCAACAACGTTCTTCACAAGAATTGGATCCTTCGCAAGAATCCACTGGAAGGCAGGTAAGCACAACTTCTTTTCAATTCTTTCATAAAGAATTGAAATCAAGAACCCTTCTTGATGACTCCCACGTGAGTGGAGATGAACTGCTAAAGGCGGCGGCGGCAGGAAGGAGGTGGCAGGGAGAAATTGCACAGTCTCACTGTATGCTGATTTCTCTCTTCTGTGTTGTATCTATATCTCAAATGAGTGTGTTTTGAGGCTGCCACCCCCTCCTCCTTTTATAATCCTAAAGGGATCAGCTCTTAATCCTATTAGGAGATGTTGATCCCTTTAAGTGATAAGGTAGAGTCCTTATCTAATCTGCAGATCATGATCAGCCCTCCTAATTTTGATTAGGAGTTTCCAGATTTGAAATTCAAATCTGGACTCTTACTAAGTGGATAGGGATTTTCCCTTATCCTTTAAGGCTGGTCCATATCTCAGATTCGCCCCATTCAAGCCAATCTAATTAGCCCAGCTCACATTGGGCTTTTGGCCCATTAAGTGTATGTGCTCACTTAAGCCTTCCAAATTGCTGCTTAGTTGGGCTTTCTCTGTATGGGGTGGGACCCAATAGTTGATCTACACATCAGCCACAAGGGTTCGGCCCAGCCTTTGTCACAAGGCCTAGCCGAATTCACTAGAAAGCCCAGTGAACCCCTTGAGCCCATCATATGGACTCTATGGGCCCAACACTTACACTAAGTGGTCCTTGGGCCAAGCCACCTTGTAACACTCAAGGACTGTGGGCAGATGCAAGATTAGCCCATCAGGTTTAACCCTTAAAGGCCTTACACTTAACCTCTCAGCCCATAATGATCAAACACTACCCGACAAGGGAGGACCTCTCCCCTGACTGCAAGGTACAGTGCTGCACTCTCCTCTTACATGGACCCCGGGGATTAAAACCTTTTGCAAACAATTTTGGAAACCTATAATATATATATTATATCGCATAAATATATTTTGCAAAACAAAATTTCAACGATTGAAATCAACTGCCGGTAGTTTTGGTTTCCATCAGAGAGAGTGCATTTCCCCGATCATTACCTTTGTCCAACAAAGGGGCTGATCCTGTCACTATGATTACCTACTCAGATTGGTTCATGAACCATCTCAACATACCCAGGTTTTGACCCCCTCTAAGGGTCTCACTGATTGGTATATCAAAGATGGCCCAATCCGCCACCTAGTGTGGTACCATAATCGAGTCTAGGGGTTAGGTGTAGCATTCCAGTATTGCCCACTAGTCACCAAGGTCCAGGGCAATACTGGAATTCTGGTCCGGTTCAAGGTCTCAAGCTGATCCCACACTGCATGTACCTCGGGTCTCACCCTGGTGGCAGAGATAGGCCACCCCAACCGACTTGGCGGCACATCAGTGTCAGCCTTATCAGGATAGGTCTCCCCAGACTGACCCACTGGCTGTGAACGTTCTAAACCAACACAAGTCTCATAAGTGTCTGGTTTTAAGGGCATTGCATAGAAACACACCACATAACATGAATCAAAAATGCACTTTATTCATTTATAATAAATGTCACAAGTACATCAAACTGATTGGAGCTAAGGGCATACAAAACTATCTAACACCATCATATGGATGGCCAAACCCTACAGGAAGGTTGGGCGAATTTTCAAAAATTTCTCTCTCTCCCATATGGGAATCGCATTCCCTATTTTAGAAAACTACATTTTCAAGGATCAATCTTGAACCAAACCGGACCAGATCTGAAACCAAAAGGGAGGAGAGGGATATACTTGATACAGAGTAGCAGTAACTCCCAATGAAGGTGTTCACGCCCAAGGAGAAAACCAAAACTTGCTTCCACTAAAGATGACACAGTGTGAGGTGAAGCAGGATCAGCAGGACAGCTCTTCAACAAGAACCGAATTCTTCAGCAAGAATGGAGTAGAGGGCTGGTGAGCACGACTTCAGATTGCTGCTTCTACCAAGAAGCAATATCAAGAACAATTCTTGATCACTCCGAACTGGGTAGGGGCGGCAAGAACAGGGAAGAACTTTGCAGTTTGTTGTGTCTTGTCTGGTATGTTTTCATGCCCGCCCTGATCTCTTATTTATAGCCTTAAAGAGACAACCTCCTAATCTGATTAGGAGTTTCCTGATCCAAATCTTTATTTGGATCTGGACTCTTTAAGTGATAAGGATAATCCCTTATCTTATCTACAGTTTAAGATCAGCTTAATCCTAATCAAATTAGGAGTTTCCTGATCCAAATCATTATTTGGATCTGAACTCTTTAAGTGATAAGGATAACCCCTTATCTTATCTGTAGTTTAAGATCAGCTTAATCCTAATCAAATTAGGAGTTTCATGATCCAAATCTTTATTTGGATCTAGACTCTTTAAGTGGATAAGACTTATCCTCTTATCCTTATATGCTGATCCAAACCCAGATCCTCCCCTATTTAATTAATCTAATTAACATAGTTCGAATTGGGCTTTAGGCCCATTAAGTTTATGTGTTCACTTAACCTCTTAACCTACTGTCCAGTTGGCTCTCTTTGTATGGTGTGGACCTAAACATTGATCTACACATCAGCCACATGGGTTCAACCCAACCTTTGTTACAAGGCCTGGCCGAATTCATTGTAGGAGACAGTGAACCCTTGAGCCCATCACTATGGACTCTCAATGGGCCCAACATTTACACTAAATGGTCCTTAGGTCCAGCCACGTTATGAAAACCCAAAGACTGTGGGCAGATGCAAAATTAGCCCATTAGGTATTACCCTCAATGGTCTTACACTTAACCTCTCAACCCATAATGATCAAACACTGCTCGACAAGAGAGGACCTCTCCCTTGGCTGCAAGGTACAGTGTTGCACTCTCTACTCACATGGATCCCGGGAATTAAAACATTTTGCAAACATTTTGAAACCATAATATATATATATATATGTATATCTCTATATAAATATATTTTGCAAAAAACAAATTTCAACGGTTGAAATCAACTACCGGCACTTTAGGTTTCCATCAAAGAGAGTGCATCCCCGATCATTCACTTTGTCCGACAAAGGGGTTGATCCTGTCACTATGATCACCCACTCAAATGAATTCTCGGACTGTCCCAACATACCCAGGTTTTGACCCCCTCTAAGGATCTCACTGATTGGCATATCAAAGATAGCCCGATCCGACACAACCCACACTACATGTACCTCAGGTCTCACCCTGGCAACTGAGACAAGCCACCCCAACCAACTTGGCGGTACATCAGTGTCAACCTTGGCAGGATAAATCTATCCAACGGCTGTGAAGATTCTAAACTAACACGAGTCTCATAAGTGTCCAGTTTAAGGGTATTACACAGAAACACACCATAATGACATGAATCAATTATGTACTTTATTCATTTACAATAAATGTCAAAAGATACATCAATCTGATTGGAGCTAAGGGCATAACTGTCTAATACATCAATCATCTTCCCTGTCATAAGATACTGGAAAACACAATAAGAAGGAAAGAAAGTAATTAAACAATTTAATGACTTAGTGGATTTACTTACAAACAAGAGACTAAAGGGAAATTTAGGAATGTAAAAAAACAAAGTTGAGACTAATATCATAACCAAGGGAAACATTACCAATACCATTAATAGGAGAAGAATGCCACAATCTAATGTAACTATATGTATAGTAGAGGGTGCAAACAAGGACTCAAAAATATCTGAAGATCTAGTCATATGATCTGAAGCTCCAAAATCAATTAACCATGGTGAATGATCAGAACTGGAAACTAAACAAGTTGTTCCTAACTGATAAAGGGTAGTAGTGGACTTGGAAGACAAGGAAGAAGCCTGACAAAGTCTCTCATATTCCTTACGATGATGGAGACCAATTCATTACTCTTACCAACTCCTATGGCAAGCAACTCAACAGTAAGATCATTAATACCAATGTCATCCTCCACCACTACATGATTGGCCCAAGAAGATGATGGGCCATGCAAGTCATAACTAAAAGCAACTGTGTGCTCCTCATGGCCACAATTTGTGCATTCTCTGGCAATGCCACAACCACCAATGTTTCTACCACCACCTCTTCCTTCCCTACTTCCACTATAGCCAGTACCTCTTACTACACCTCTTCCCCTAACACTTTTACCACCACCACCTCTGGTTGCTACTAAGGAATATTTCTATGAAGTAGTAGAACGATCATTCTAGGGTTGGCATGTCTCTGGATTCAAAAAAAAACACCTTAAAAAAGGAAGGAAGATCACTACTTCCCAAAACTTGAGCTCTCACAGGCTCAAACTCAAACCTCAATCCTGATAGGAATCTGGAAACATCTAAACTCCCTAACAATGCCAGAATCACCAACGTTTCTACCACCACCTCTTTCTTCCCTACTTCCACCACAGCCAATACCTCTAACTGCACTTCTTCCCCTAACACCTTTACCACCACCACCTCAGGTTGCTAGTAAGGCAGACTTCTATGAAGTAGTAGAATGATCATTCTAGGGGTGGCATGTCTCCGGATACAAAAAAAAAAAAAAAAAACACCTTGAAAAGGGAAGGAAGACCAATACTTCCCCAAACTTGAGCTCTCACAGGCTTAAACTCAAACCTCAATCCTGATAGGAATTTGGAAACATCTAAATGTTCCTTCTGAGTTTTTTGTACCTCCAAATCAGGAGAATGAATGGTAATCATTCAATTCATTCTGTAGAATTTTCAATGTAGCATAATACTCTTTTACACTCTTATCACCCTATTGAAGAGAGAAATAATCCTAATATAGTCAGTATATCCTTGTCACATTGTCCTTGACCTGAATACAATTTCCAAGCATGCTCCCAAATCTCCTTAACAATGTCTAGAAACATGAGATTAACATTGATGTTGTTTTCCATACTATTTCATAAGATAGTCATAATCTGAGCATTTTCTTGCACCCATTCACTGTACCCCTCAGACCCACTCTTGGGTTGATCTTCCTTAACATATTTCAACTTCCCTCTTGCAAGTAGGGAGACTTCCATGATTTAGCCCATTGTACACAATTATTATCATTAAGCTTCACAGTAGTTAATTGGGTATTCATAAAGTCTGATTGTACAACTAGAACAGACTTGGAACTACTACTGGATGCAGCCATGGGTTGGATAAGACACCCAACAGTGAGAAAAACAGCTACAAGCACCAACCATAAGATGAAAAACTCACTACAGCAACTCTTCGCCCAAAAAAAAAATGCTACAACAGTAACTTGCTACAGTAGTTTGCATACCTAAAAGAACAAAAAACAGACCACACAAGCACTTGTAGGGTACCAAAACCCTCCACACACCGTGGTAAGTTCCCACACCACAACACACAAAACTAAACACCATAAACTGCCAAAAAAACCAGCCGCACTCAGTACACGTACCTGTATTCACGTCTAGGGCTGCAGTAAGGGAGGGCTTAGTACACCATCGCAAATACTTCAAACTGATCAACTTAAGGCATTAAACCCTCTTTTCCCAAGGGAGGACACGTCCTTTTAAGCCCCTTTATCTGCTTGTCTAGAAAAGAGAGAGTTCTCAACTCCTAGGGTGCAAAAAGGAGCATGAACAGCGACTGTCAAGTTCACCGCTCTGATACCATGAAATAACTTGAAAATAGAGAGAGAGAGAGAGAGAGAGAGAGAGAGGAAGGAAGAAAAAAGAGGGAAAAAGATAGAGAAAGATGCTTTGTACAATAGATAACAAGAAGAAAAGGTGTAAGAGAAAAAGGATCTACAAGAAGAAAATACAAACTGGTCTCTTCTCCTTGTTGAATGTGAAAAATTACAGAAGTGCCCCTGTTAAGTGATTCTTAACAGGGGAAATACAATGCCATACTCAAAAGACTAAAAGGCCCTTACAGGCATACATTTCATGTTTCCAATATATATATATATATATATATAGAGAGAGAGAGAGAGAGAGAGAGTGAGATAGATAGATAGATAGATAGATAAAGGGCAGCCCAGTGCATGAGGCTCCCACCAATGCAGGGTCTAGGGAGGGACAGATGTACACAACCCTACCCCTGTACATATAGAGAGGCTGTTTCCAAGATTTGAACCATGGCCACCGATGTCGCTTAGAGAGAGAGAGAGAGAGAAACTAATTTTAAGCACAAGGGAATGTGACTGTATGAGTAGGAATAATTAACAGAGATTGAAATATAAAAGTAGAATGCATACACAGGAAGCAAATGCAGCATAAACTTGCAATAGATTAGTAGCCAGCAAGAGAAATCAACAGAACAATGTTAAGCAGACTTACATGCTCATCAATAAGATTGAAGGCTTCTCCCAGATTGCGCTTCCTCATCAAGTCCATTTCAGCAACTTGCTTTGCAAGCTGAAAAAGAGAGGAGGCATAAGCATGAATGTAATTTGATAACTCAAGCCCTTTTCTTGGAAAAAAAAGTTACTACTAAAGCAAATGAAGAAACTTGGCCGTAGGAAATGAATTTATAAAACTGTAAAGACGATAGGAGTTTACACTACAGAGTTACATTTTTAGGGTCCGTTTGGTTCATAGTCAGAATCGGAATCGAAATCCTCTGGAATCGGAATCGGAATGGTCCATTCCCATAGTCTGTTAGGTTCAGACAGGAATGGGATTCCAATTCCGCCCAATCAAACAGTTGGAATCGAAATAGCCCATTCCGATTCCGATTCCAGACCCCTATTCCTGCAAACCAAATGGACCCTTAGTATTCTACTTGGTGCCTGAAAAAGCAAATTACCTGACTTTTGAAGCTATCATACACAACAGCAAGAATCAGGTTAGTTATGAAGTAGACCCCCAATAGTACGTAGAGAACAAAAAACAGGCAGTACCAACGTGAAACCCTAGCAAAAAAAAGTAGAGTTGTGACATGAATGCTACGAATATTATGTAACAATATGTAGCCATGATAGAATGTCTGAAGTCCCATTATAAATTTAACATGGCAGAGTAATTAAGTAGCCCAAAGGAGAAACAAACAACAAAGTTTTCAGAACAAAATTAAAAGGAAAAAAATTGGAACAAAAATATTTGGACATAGATGAGGCAGGAGAAAACCTATATCACGACTCTTGATCAAAATATAAGGTTACCTGTTGAAAATCCCACTCATTTTCCATGCATTGTATGTATAAGAAACAGAAAATTCAATCAGCCTTCCTACTATTCAAAAAAGTACCAAATCCTAGGGACATCACTCTAAAACAAATAAATTAAAAAAGAAAGAAAGAAAAATGATCCTTATAACATAATTAGCATCATACATTGGCCACATTTTTTAAACCACCAAAGAGGGGAAGACAGTCATAGGAAGAGGCACCGTTGTAGGTAATTGAAGTAAAGAGATGATGACATGGAATAAACAATTTTTGTATCTCTGCTACCAACAATCGGTGCCTCTAGGACACATGGACACAAAAAATGGTGAATGAATCTTTCAAATTGTAAGTAAAATGCCTTGACCTCAATCCCACCTATTATTCTTTGAGGGTAAGCCCGGTGACGTGAGTGGGGACTGGAATAACACTCTAGCCATTAATGAAATCAATTATGGGCAAGGTAAACCAAGATGTAGTTCAACCGTTCAAGATCAATTTTTGGCATCTCCACTATCAACCATCAGTGTCTCTAGAACCCATGGATAAAAAGTGGCAAGTGGGCCTTCCAAATCTTAAGTTAAATGCCTAGAGCTCAAGCTCACTTATTCTTGAGGGTAAGCTTGGTGAGGCAAGTGAAGACCATAATAATGCTCTAGCCATTGTGCCAACCAAGTATGCACAAGGAAAACCAAGAGATGTTTCAAGATCAATAGTTGATAGGATATAAGATAGGGTTTGAAGGATATGGCGGATGGGGGTATCCGTATTTTATCAATATGAGAGTGGCTAGGAGTTTTAACAAGTCCACAAGAGATGAAGATCTAGTCAATTATGTAAAATAATTTAAGGATAGCCAAGGCTCTAAAAAATATTTGAAAAAGCTTCTATTTAATTATATATTAGTAGAAAATAAAGGGTGAAGAAGGTGACAATGACATTTTCCTTACCTATGCTGGAGTTAGGGATTGTGCAATGCCCTTAAAGAAATCAATAGGATTTGTTCCTTCTAGACAACCATTGGTTGCATACGCACCAATCTCATGGAAAGTGCCCTGCAAATCTCAAGGGAGGTCACAACTTGCACCTCTCCAAGAGTTGCTTGTACTGGTTTTAATTTTTTGATAATAATAAATTAATCATTTATCAAAAAAAAAAATCTCAAGGGAGGTAATGGACACAATGAGTTACTCCACATCACCAAAGGAGGTGACTAGAAGCTCTTTTGGGGGAAGGTCAATGCATCAGACAAAGGCTATTAATGAATCACTAGGAGGCATGAGCATAGTTGTCAGAATCTAATAATTTATGATACAGTTCATGATATGAATCATGAAACCCAAGGGCTTGGATTCAAACCTTGCATCTAAATCCTTTTCTAGAAAAATCTTAAAATTGATGCTTGTATCTTACAATTTAATTCATGAATTTTATGATTATACAGTTCTTATCAATCAAATCAAATCCTGGTTTCCACTTTGTCATTCCTGTGTTTCTTCTAGTTTTCTTCCAAGGGCTTTTGTTTAAAACCTTAATAAGATTCATAAGATTATTTAAGGAATATTTAGCGACCTAATTGAGTTTGTTTTCCACCATATGTAGGTTACAGAGCCATTGAGGGATCAAGCTATTTATCTTTTATTTTCTATTGGGACTTCCTTATCTTGTTGGACAAACCTGGCACAAGTTTCACCCCTAAAACTCAGGATCATATACCCTCCTATCCAGTTGATTAACTTTAATCCTAATCCATTTGATACATGCCAAAAGATTTACTACCAGTTGATTAACTTTAATCCTAATCCCAACCATGTCAATCTACTAAAACATGAAACCCAAACAAACTCATTTGCCACCATTTCATAATATGCTTCAATCTTTGTTCCCTTTACTACATGAATGTTTTAATAGGATAGAAAATATTCAGAGTACGACTTGCAACTCCCAATCAATTTATCTTCCCAAAGACACATGTGTTGAAAGAAATATGCATTGTTGAGTCATACAAGAACCTCGATCACTACAGTGGCACCCCACATGAAACTTGCTCTTTCACAGAAGAAAAGGAAATTTTAAAAAGGGAGTAGGGGTTGGAGATTCTGAACTTAATCTTTTCAAAAAGAAAAATCTAGCGGAAAATGGCCTGTGGTTTCAGTAGAGATGCAAATTGGGTACCCAATTTGAAGAATTTCCACCGCATTAGGGCTTGGCCTTTCAAAATTTTAAGAAATGTATAACTAACATATGCCCAAATTGCAACCCTAGGTCGCACTAAAAAAAATAACGAAAATGTTCCGCAGAAATTAAAGCATGGATCTAAATCGCTCCCTTTCATGAATTTGAATCACTATTCTAATTCAACTTACTTGTATGCAGGAATCCACACATCAGGATTGTTTGAGGTAGTGAACAAAACAAACATTTGATACAATGTTGTGCCATAGGATGTGAATACTGTTTTCCCCTGGAGGGTATCCTCAAATATAACATAAGCTAACCAACTGGAGAACAGAAGAAATAAAAGCCAAAGAGCCTGCATTACATGAAAACCCAACACATCAAGCACATTAGCGAAAGGAAATAAAAAAAGAACGCTATACAGATTAGTGGATCTGAAACTGAAGTTATCCAATAAGTAGATTCTCTGCAGAAAAGCTTGTCAAAAAATAACAAGATTGATTTAATCTTTCTAAACATCTTAAAATCTAACAAGAATGAAAATAGGGAGCCAAAATAGAGTTATTAAACTATAACTCTGTTGAGAATGAAGGTTACCAAGACATTTAAATAAGTTCCAGCCATTCCAGCCAAGGTGACAATGCATGCTCGTAATTCCCTAAGTCCAAAAATAAAATAAGAACAATCACATCAAGGAAGCTCAAATTGAGATTTCTGTTGATAAATTAATCTAACTAAATATTTCTGTTGTTAAATTGAAATATTGAAATTATAATTTCTATAATCAATCAAAAGCAAAATTAAAATACCAGCCTAAACAAAAGAGCTTTTATCTTCAAAACCATCCAATTCCAAAGCATATACAGGAAGACATAGTTATCAAGGCACTAAGGCAAGGTAGCCTATTCATCACTTTGCACTAATCTCTCTCATTAAATCAATAAAATTAATTTTTCTTACTGATCAAAAAACGGCACCAAGGCAAGGCTTTCTGACAAGGGAACACATTATCACCTGTGGACCTAGGCACCAAAACCTAGACTTAGCTTGTTCCCTTGGCTGAAGTAGCAACTAGTAAACATTTGAGTGATCCAAAGTGAAAGAATAAGACATCAAATGTAGAATAAAAGCAACGTTTTGTGGCCTCTAAAAAAGTTTATTTATCGCAAGAAAGCAACTTTACATGATTGAAGAAAGAAAAGGACAGCCTGAAGCTGACAGGACCCTTTACTATTCTTACTTTACAAATTGATTCTAGGCTCTGGTCCACCCACACAAAGTTTTCCATTGGAACACCTAAACCTTGCTAAAGAAATCTGCTCATCCATCTAATGAAGAATTCAGATTGGAAGCCAGTGTCCTGACTTGTCTTGCCAGAAATCTCAGCTTGCAAACCACAACCACCATGCTGATCAGGCACACTTTAACCATTGCAGAATTGCTAATAATTCATCTTTGAGTGGATTCCTTACACCTGCTCATCCAGAGAAGCTGATAATAATGTCCACTCCTCCATCTCTAATCACTTCTACCTGAAACACTAGGGTTATTTTCTTCTCCCCTCACTATCTGCCACCTTACAAGATCATTAACAATAACCCCCTTTGAATTCTTCTCTAGCTAGCACACAGTGAATAATTAAAAATCATGATGAGTTGTAGAAACATATAAACACTTTGTTTCCAAAAATTATCGTATTTTTCTCACCCCATAGACACCAAATAACAGCTACCCTAGTACAAAACCATTATTATACTCTATTTTTTTCAATTATTCTCGTGTTTCGTTTATATAATTAGATACCATTTAAGATCCTTTTATCTTTGATGGAGTAATTTAACAAAGATTTTTCATTGTAGAGAAGGGTAAAACACACACAATTGGAGAGAACAATGCAAATGAAGAGTTCTCTGTTGCAGTCTGGAAGGATTATTTGCTATAGAAAAGAATCTATCGATTCCCTTCCTAAGTCCAAGATGGCCCACTTGTGCTAGGGAAAAGAATATAAGAAGCATCTGACTCCATGCATGGAGTACATGGCTCAAGTGGATATAACTTAGTTGATTTGCTCCAGAAAAGAGTCTATTGATTCCCTTCCTAAGTCCAGTATGGCCCACTTGTGCTAGGGAAAAGAACAGAATCATCTGATTCCATGCATGGTGCACATGGCTCAAGGGATGTAACTTAGTTGATAGAGTGCTGTTAACAATTTGGTCCTTTCCAATTACAGGTTGGGTGTCCAATTGTCCAAGTAAAAATGATGATATCTTGCACTTCAACTGGTGGCTCACTTTTTCTTAGTAACAGTGAAAAAAACTTTAAAATGCCCTTAAGAGATTCTTCTGAGACAACAATGACCTGCCAAGGACATAGAGGAGAGGAGTTAAGATAGGCAGTTAGTTAGATATAATATGGATTGTATATTATGGATAGTCAAGGTTGACAACTATCTTAGGGTTCTTCCATCTGCATACCCTGGGGAAGAGGATTAAGTTGGCCCTTGTGAACAGCCTGATGCATTATCTCCCTCAACCCTTTGAGTTTAATGCAGAAATGGAAAACTTCATGGACCAACCATGTGTCCACAAAAACCTAACACCCAAGCTATGTCCATGAAAAGTGAAAATGAGTTAAAGCTTGGGAGCTTACAAAGGGCAGTCCGGTGCACGAGGCTCCTACCAATGCGGGGTCTGGGGAGGGACAGATGTACACAACCTTACCCCTGCACATACAGAGAGGTTGTTTCCATTTTCCAAGCATTGGGAGCTTACAAATAAGAATAAATTACCCCTTACCTATGGTCCTAGAATCTAACAGTCTTACCCTTCCCACATCACAATGGGTGGCAAAGGTATAATAGTGAAACATGACATCAATTTCAAAGGACAATGAAGAGAAATTTGTTTAATACTACCTGCATCTTAGCCATTGGAATGGATAGCACATTTACACCAAACAAGGTTTTAAAAGGCTAAAAGCAGAGAGGCGGTTGGGTGTCAATAGGCAAGGCTTAAGCATCAAGGTATACATATAAATTTAATTTATTTACTTTTATGGCCAATTTGCATATTTTCTTTTTATTACATATATTTTAATATGAAACTAATGTTTTTTATTTTTATTTTGTATTTCATTTTATGTTTATAACATATTCCATCATAATTAAATAATCAATTAATATATACTAAAATTTATTTGTAATATTTTCTAAGTTTAAGCATACAAATTATTTATTTCATAGAATTTTTTATATTTAATTCAATATATGTTTTTTTAGTATTAATCCTGTTTCGAATGTTGCTACAGTAACCCGAACCGGGAAGAGAAGAAAGAAGAGAAGAAGGAAAAAAAGGGTTTGTCGAAATCTGATGGTTATTCCATTCAGTCGACCCCCTTAATAGTCATTTAGATTCTAATGACATTTAGAAAGACTAAACTGCCCTTACTTAAGTGTGGGGCAGAGTGTCTCTAATAAAACTGCCACATAAGCAAATCACTTAACAAACATAAGATGACTAAACTACCCCTATTCGGCTCAATCTCCAAGGTCCAAGGTTAAACTAGAAATGATTCCATTCAATGTTTCTTAGGCACCCACTCGTTGTACCTTAGGTCCAACCTGAGCAGTTGAAACACACTACACCAATTTAGCAACACAAAAGTGTTACCCTTACCATGATAAATTCCCCATGTTTATCAATCAGCTGAGAACATTTTAAGCTAACATTCGTCTCATAAATGTTCAGCTTAAGCAATATTACACAAAATCATACCATATATACATGAAATAATAAAGAACTGAATTTATTCAATAACAAATATCAGTTTACATCACTCTTGTTGGAGTTGAGGGCATACACTATCTAACAGAAACATCCCATTTGCACTCAAAACCTTCAAAGATCTAGATATACATCCTTACTAAGCAAACAAGTAAAGAAAGCACCAACAATGACAAGGAGGAAGGACAAGATTGGATCAACTCGCCTAATGCCTTATTTAGCCATGAAAAATATTCTAGGGAAACCATTGAAAATAATAGAGGCACCAAAAAAGAAATGCATATCAAGATCCACCTTGATCTAGCTCCAAAAACCTTTCCTCTCCAAGAAAAAGCATTTCCAACCAAATTGACAACTCATTGAATTTTTCCAAATCCAACTTCTATGACATCGTAACTGTTAGCTGGAACACAGTAGCCGAAGAAGAAGAAGAAGAGAAGAAGAAGAGGAGAAAGTTTGAGAATGGCGGCTCTAAACCTTTCAGCGGACCCTACTATCTTATATATATGTTTATCACATAGTGTTACATGAATGGACTAGAATGCCCCTAATAAGTGATGGGACACCTAGACAAATAAAACATTAAACAAGTTTAGGCCCAATAACTAATGACTTAAGACCTAGCAATGACTAACATATACATTAAATCAGCCGAACCAACACTCCCCCTCAAGATAAGCATGGATGTCAGTCATGTTTAGCTTGCCAAGTAAGTCCAAGAATTTCGTTGAAGCTAGCCCCTTTGTTAGCACATCTACAATCTACATCTCGGAAGGAGTATAAGGAATGCAGAGTTCCCCTGAGACTATTCTTTCTCTAACAAAGTGTCAGTCAATCTCAATATGTTTCGTCCTATCATGTTGCACTGGGTTATTTGCAATGTTGATGACAGCCTTGATGTCACAATACAACCTAAGAGGACACTCGATCTTTATCCCGAGCTCACTAAGAAGGGTTCTAAGCCATAAAAGTTCAGCAATACCATGAGCCACAGCTCGATATTCAACCTCTGCACTTGATCTAGCAACCACATTCTACTTTTTACTCCGCCATGTAACCAGATTCCCTCCAACAAACGTGCAATACCCAGAAGTTGACTTCCTGTCCCCAACAGAACCGACCCAATTTGCATCAGTATACGCTTCAATTTCAATTTTTTTGTGTTTTTTGAACATAATTCCTTTTCCTGGGCAAGTCTTCAAGTACCTAAGAATCCTTTTCACTGCTCTCATATGAGGGATCTTTGGAGATTGCATGAACTGGCTAACCACATGTACAGCATAAGCAATATCTAGTCGAGTGAGAGACAGATATATCAACTTCCTTACCATGTTTTGGTATCTCTCTTTATCAAGGTAGTCCCCTCCTACTGATTCCTGTAGACCATGGTTCTGTTCTATTGAAGTATCTGCTGGCCTACACCCCATCATACCTGTCTCTTCTAGGAGGTCAAGGACATACTTCCGCTGACATATATAGATGCCCTCTTTTGACCTAGCAACTTCAATCCCAAGGAAATATCTCAGATGGCCCAAGTCTTTGATCTCAAACTCAGAAGCCAAGAACTCCTTTAATCTTTTTATCTCTTCCAGATCATCCCCAATAATCACCATATCATCCACATAGACAACGAGTGTTGTAAGTTTGCTATTTAGTTTCCATATGAACAAGGTATGATCTGCCCCTGTTTGAGTGTACCCCACTTTCTTCATGACCCCACAAAGCTTCTCAAACCAAGCCCGAGGATATTGCTTAAGACCATATAATGCATTCCTCAGTTTACACACTTTCCTATCAAAAACATAACTTGGTGGAGGATCCATGAATACCTCTTCATGTAGATCGCAATTTCGGAAAGCATTCTTCACATCCAGCTGATGTAGATCCCATGAAAAGTTTGCAACTAATGACAATAAAACCCGGATTGTGTTGAGCTTCGCTACTGGAGCAAAGGTTTCTTTGTAGTTGTTAGAATGCTCGAGTCAGGGGTATTTTGGTCATTCTAGTGTATTTTCTTGAAAGTGAAAGGTCTATTGTATCTGAGTTTAAGTTATGTGTCCCATCCTCTATGAGGGACAAAATTGTCTTCCTGTAACTCTAAGTTTTATGAATAAATTCAAGTGGGTTGGCTAGGAGAGTGATTTTTCACATTCTCTCTTCTACTATGGCCGAACACTCTTCTTCTCTCCTTCTTCTTTCTCTTTTCTTTCTTCTTTCTTCTTCTCTACTTTGACCAAGAATCAACAAGGGTTTATTCACACGGTATTAAAGCAATAAGGTCTCATGTTTTCTTGCTGCTGTCTTCTTCCTGGGTTCGTCGCCAGCTTCACAATAGGTTTCATCATCCTATAACTGACCTGATTGAAGACTCGATAAAAGGCTGAAAAGGAGTTGCCGTTTTGAGGGCCTGGAGGTGAGAATGCCTCTGGCCGGTGCTCTGGTGGTCATTGAAGTGGTATAGTAGACCCTCTATTCAGTGTACGAAGAGGGCTGGACGTATACAGGTATGGACACTGCTCTCGTGTGTTCAGAAATGGACTGTGAATGCTAATTTTTGTGCTTCAAAAGTTAGTTGTTGTGGTGCTGGGTGAAACTGATACACATATCAGTCATGTTCCTTTGTTTTCTTGCTCGCATGTGTGCTGAAAGAAGAGTAGTAGACTGCTGATGTCCACGACAGCAGTGGTTGGTGATGGTTGTGTTGTGGTGGCTGACATATCTATGTTTCTAAATGCTTAAAAGTGAACCCCAAGACCTTGTGTGTAATCAGTTCTGCAGTATGAAGAACAAGTGATCGATGAAATGACTGAGTAATTTCAGCCATGGTAAATGGTTCTGCAGTGTGCAGTCCAAGTGTTTGATGTGTTGACAGAATAATTTCAGCTTTAGCAGTGTGTAATGTGCAGTTGAAGAAGGTCGAGCTGGTGGTATCATAAGTGAGATAAGTCTTGTGAAGAGTGTGAGATTGTGGTATATATTCAAAGGTGAAATAATTGAAATGGCTTCACCTGTAGATGGGAATGATAATAAAACCGGCATCATGCTTTCTCCAGATTATCTAAGTGTTCAAATGACATCCATCAAGTTGAATGGTGAGAACTATGTACCATGGGCAAAAATCTGTGGAGGTGTTCTTGAAGGCCAAGAGGAAAGTAAAACATGTGAGGGAGGAGAAACCTCCCTCTGATTCCCCTGGGTTCAGTGATTGGGAACAAGATGATGCACAGATAATGACATGGCTTTGGAACAGTATGGAACCAAAGGTTAATGTGAATTTCATGTTCCTAGATACAGCCAAAGAGATCTGGGATCATGCTAAAAAGTTGTACTCTGGACAAGACAACACAACTAGGGTATATTAGTTATACCAAGAGTACTTCAATTTGAAGCAAGGAAGTCAAAGCTTAGAAGAGTATTATGCAACTTTGAGGAACATCCGCAATGAGCTAAATGTGTATCACCCTCTAACATCAGATGTCCAGATCCAACAACAACAACGTGAACAGCTTGATGTGACTAGGTTTCTTGTGGGCTTGAAGGCTGAGTATGAGCCTGTCAGAGCACAGATATTGGGGGGATCAGCTCTCCCCTCACTTGAAGAAGTTTTTGCCCGTCTAAAGAGAACATCCATTGAGCCGGTGGAACATTCTTCCTTCTCTAATAGATCTGGTTTGGTAGTGACTAAAGGGAGTGGCCGTGGAAGTAGAAGTGGTGGTGGCAGCAGTGGCCCTCCAAGAAACCATGGTGGACACATGTTTAACAGGGCTAATGGTCGAACTGGAGGCCGAGAGTCAGGGGGAGGCCATGGAAAAGGAAGGAGTAATGCTCAAAGAAAATGTACACATTGTGTCTTAGAGGGCACACAGTTAATTTCTGCTATGATTTGCGTGGTCCACCCAACACTCGGGCTAACCATGCTACATCTAAGAGTAGTAGCACAATTACTAAAAGCTAGCAAACTGCCCCAACCCCCTCCACACCCACTTGTGCTTCCGTACAAGAAATGGTGTGTACCACGGGCAGTATATGAGTAGTTCCTTCAAACATCTCAACAGGACACAGCTACACTTGCCCATTCAGGTATGACTTGCTTAGCTTCCAAAGCCTCACCTTGAATCATTGATTCCAGAGCCTCGAACCATATGTCTGGGACTCTTTATGTATTTTCTTCCCTTTCTCGGTCCTCTACATCTCAGACAGTTACACTTGCTAATGGTTCTACATCTCCTGTTTGTGGTGTGGGTGATGTTGATCTCTCCTCCTTGTCTTTAGAATTTGTTTTAAATGTTCCTAAGTTCCCTTTTAACCTTATGTTTGTTAGCAAATTAACCAAGTCCCTTAATTATTCTGTAACCTTCTATCCTTCTTCTTGTGTGTTTCATGATCTAAAGACGGGGAAAAAGATTGGTGGAGGGCATGAAACAAGTGGTTTGTATTACCTTGACGGTGGTGGCCCCCCAGTGGCTTTTCAGTCGTCTCTTACTCCTCTCCAATGGCACTGCAGACTTGGCCATCCATCTCTCAGGGCTTTGAAGCTGCTAGTTCCTTCATTGAGTCATCTTTCAACATTAGAGTGTGAGTCATGTCAGTTGGGAAAACATCATCGAGTCTCCTTTAGTCCAAGAATTGATAGTCGTGTCACAAATCCTTTTCTTTAGTTCATTCTGATGTATGGGGTCCAATTAAAGTGGTGTCATACAATGGGTTTAAGTATTTTGTAATCTTTGTTGATGACTTTTCAAGGATGACATGGATCTATCTTATGAAAGACCGTAGTGAATTGTTCTCTATTTTTCAGAAATTTCATGCTGAAATACGCACTCAATTTGGTGTTCATATGAAAATACTTCACTCCGTTAATGCCAAAGAATACATCTCCTCACCATTTCAACAATACCTAGAACATCATGGAATAATTCATTCATCAAAGCTCTTGTGCCTACACCCCGCAACAAAACGGTGTAGTTGAACGGAAAAATAGACATCTTCTTGAAACTACTCGGTCTTTGATGATCAATATGCATGTCCCAAAGCATTTTTGGAGTGGTGTTGTTCTCACATCCTGTTTTCTGATAAATCGAATGCCCATGTCAATCCTTGGAAGTCAATCCCCTTTCTCCGTGTTGTTTTCCACTTTGTCTCCATTTCCTCTCACCCCAAGAGTCTTTGGATGTGTTTGTTTTGTTCAACACTTGGGGCCTGGAGTAGACAAGCTAGATGCTCGAGCTACAAAGTGTATTTTTCTTCGCTACTCGAAGACTCAGAAAGGGTATAAGTGTTATAGCCCAAAATTTAATAAATCTTTTGTGTGCTCTGATGTCACCTTCTATGAATCAGTTTCATTTTTCTCAGATGCCGGGGTCTCTTCTTCTCCCTCTGTGGTTCCTCTTCCTGTACCGGTTGTGGACCCTCTTCCCATAGCTCCCATTCCTACTACAGATGCACATCTAATGCCTGTTACTACAGAGAGGCCGCCAATTACTCAAGTGTATACCCGTAGAAGTGCTTCAGACCCTCCTCCGCTTCAGCACCTGTCGACAGATCCTGCTACTGCTCCTTCTTCCTCAGATCTTGATCTCCATATTGCTTTGCGGAAATGTAAACATACTTGTACTTCTCATCCCATTTCAGACTATGTTTCCACTGCTCACCTTTCTACTTCTCATTGCGAGTTTATATCATTACTCTCATCGGTTCCCATTCCCAAGACTGTACAGGAAGCCCTTACCTCCCCAGGGTGGCGGCAAGCCATGGAAGAAGAACTCTCTGCTCTACAACATAATCACACGTGGGAACTCACCACCCTTCCGCCTGTTAAGCACTATTGAGTGTAAATGAGTCTATACAGTGAAGCATCTTCCTGATGGCAGTGTCGAACGATTGAAGGCACAGTTAGTGGCCAAGGGCTATTCTCAGTTATATGGTGTGGACTATATGGAGACATTCTCTCCTATGGCTAAAATTGGTTCAGTTCGGGTGTTGATCTCATTAGTTGCTATGTATGATTGGCCTCTCGTACAACTTGACATAAAAAATGCCTTCCTACATGGTGATCTTGTTAAGGAGGTGTATATGGAGCAATCACCAGGGTTTGTTACTCAGGTGGAGGCTGGTAAGGTGTCAAAAAGACAATTTATGGACTGAAACAATCTCCACGTGCTTGGTTTGGCAGGTTCAGTGAAGTGGTGAAAGCCTTTATGATGAAACAGTGTCAGGTTGATCATTCTGTGTTCGGCTATAAATCAAAGGATGGGAAAATCTTGCTAGTCGTGTATGTGGATGATATTGTCATAACTGGGAGTGTCAACAATGGAATCGACAGGTTGAAGAAATTCTTACAGGGCCACTTCAATACGAAAGATCTGGGGAAGCTAAAGTATTTCTTGGGAATAGAGGTTGTGAGGTCAAAACATGGGATCAACCTATGTTAGAGAAAATATGTTCTTGATCTACTTGAAGAAACAGGGTTGTTAGGTGCTAAACCAACAGTGACTCCTATGGAACTCAATGCCAAGTTGAGTGTTGATGCAGGTGAAGAGTTTGATGATCCTGGAAGATACAAAAGGTTGGTAGGAAAGTTGAACTACCTGACCATTACTCGACCAGATATATCATTTGTTGGGAGTGTGGTGAGTCAAATTATGCAACATCCTCGGGTTCCTCACTGGGAAGTTGTTCTGATAATTGTTAGGTACCTAAAGGGTGCTCCAGGTCGTGGTTTGTTATACCAAAATGGAGGAACTCTTGAGATAGTAGGGTATACATATGCTGACTGGGCTGATTCTATATCAGGCAGGAGATCAACTACAGGGTATTGTACCTTCCTTGGTGGCAATCTTGTAACTTGGAAGAGCAAGAAACAAACAGTGGTGGCAAGAAGTAGTGCAGAAGCAGAGTACAGGGCTATGGCCCATATCACATGTGAACTAGTATGGCTGAAGAACTTGCTACATGAGATGGGATTCTCAGTTGATAAACCCATGAAACTATACTGTGATAACCAAGTTGTTGTTCACATATCTTCCAATCCCGTCTTCCATGAAAGAACTAAGCATATTGAGGTTGATTGTCACTTTGTAAGAGAGAAAGTAATAAGTGGGGTGATAACCACATCTCATGTGAGCTCAGGAAATCAGTGGGCAGATCTCTTCACAAAGGGATTGTCTCGGGGAAGAATAGATTACATTTGTAACAAGTTGGGACTATATGATATATACTCTCCAGCTTGAGGGGGAGTGTTAGAATGCTCGAGTCAGGGGTATTTTGGTCATTCTGGTGTATCTTTTTGAAAGTGAAAGGTCTATTGTATCTGAGTTTAAGTTATGTGCCCATCTTCTATGAGGGACAGAATTGTCTTCTTGTAACTCTAAGTTTTATGAATAAAATTCAAGTGGGTCGGCTACGAGAGTGATTTTTCACATTCTCTTCTAGTCTAGCCGAACACTCATATTATCTCCTTCTTCTTTCTCTTTTCTTTCTTCTTTTTTCTTCTCTACTTTGACCTAGAATCAACTAGGGTTTATTCACAGTTGTCATTCCCTTCCTTTTGAGTAAACCCCTTTGCCACAAGTCTGGCCTTGTACCTTTCAATGGACCCGTCCTCCCTATGCTTTATAGTGAACACCCACATGCATCCGATAGTGCTCTTCCCTTCTGGTAGATCCACTAATTCCCAAGTCCTTGCTTTCATTAAGGCTTTCATTTCTTCATTCATAGCCTCTTTCCATCTTGGATCAGACACTGCCTCTAACTACCTAGTAGGGACATGCACGGAGGAGAGAGCAGACACAAAGGAATAATGAGGAGAAAAATGTGAGTAAGAAACAAATTCAGCAATGGGGTGTCGGATAGTACAAGAATGGGTAGACTTACGAAGAGCAATAGGAAGATCCAAATCAGAAGTATGTGTGATAAGATTACCTGGAGTTGCTGAGACAGGTTGATCCGAGTCCGATTGGTTGCTGCCATGAGTTAGAGGGCCCTTTTTCCTTCTGTTGTAGGTGATTCTTATATCTTTTTGTTGCCTACTGGAGTCCTCAGTAACATCTGCAGCATCAAGAGTGGTAACAGGCACAATGGGAGCCTCACTAGGTTCACCCAGGATGCTACGACTAGGCGGATCAGGAGGAGAAGATGGAAGGCCCGAGGCAGAAAGCGGCACAAAAAGGGGGAAGAAGAATCCTCTTCCACCCCACTAGTCTCCCCCTGAAGAGGATTCTGGGAAGAATGAAAATTGGATTGAGACTCAAAAAGTACCACATCTTTTGTGACATATATCTTCTTGGTGATGGGATCATAACACTTGTAACCCTTCTGTGTAGGAGAGTACCCTAGAAAGATTCCTTTTGTAGCCCTAGGATCCAACTTGGTCTTCTTTGGATCCTTTACAAGTATAAAACATACACAACCAAAGACTCTAGGTGGAAGAGGAAAGTCTGGAAGATTAGGACAAAGGACAAAGAAAGGAGTTTTCATACCCAACACCTTGGGTGGCAACCGATTTATCAGATATGATGCGGTAAGGACTGCTTGAGACCAGTAGTGCTTGGGAACCTTGTGCTGAAATAGTAAGGCTTGAGCGGTCTCCAATAGGTGTCTATTCTTGTGCTCAGCAACCCCATTCTATTGAGGGGTACTAGCACAAGATGACTGATGTAGCGTGCCAACATCCTCCATGAACAAGTTCAAGGATCTTTCAAAATATTCAACAGCATTGTTTGACCGGAATTGCTTAATCTTCTTGTCAAATTGTGTTTCATTCATTTTACAAAATGCCATGGTTATCTGTGGCACTTCATCACGTCCTTTTAACAAGTAGATCCATGTGCATCGTGAGTAGTGATCAATAAAACTGATAAAGTAACGAAATCCATCAACAGAAACAAGAGGCGAAGGGCCCCAAACATCAGAATGAACCAAATCAAAAGGAGCTTGAATTTCATTACTAGAAACTGGATAAACAGTTCTACATTGTTTTGACAACTGACACACTTCACAAACTAAACTTTGACTTGAAATACCCTTGAATAATTCAAGAAACAACCCTTCCAATGATGAAAAAGGTAAATGACCTAGCCTAGCATGCCACAAATGTAACCTAGCTATTGACTCCACATTATTCTGACTACTAGCAGCAGATGTTTGTAAGGCCAAACTGATGTCTGCATCAAAATAGTAGAGACCTCCATACTCATGACTACTCCCAATCGTTCTCTTCGTTAATCTGGCCTGAAAGACACAATGAGTAGGAAAAAAGGTTATGCTATAGTTCAAAATCTTAGCTTTGAAATAGATAAGAGATTGGAAGTAAGATTGGGAATATGCAGAACAGATTTAAGAGAAAGGTCCTTGCTTAGGTCAACCACCCCTTTCCCAGAGATAGTGGAGAGAGAACCGTCAACAACTCTCATCTTATCTTGACCAGACAATAAGTGATAGGAAGAAAATAAAGAGGACATATGTGTCATGTGGCCAGTTGCACCGGAATCAATAATCCAAGAAGTAGAGTCAATAGAACTAGTTGCACTAAAAGCAGAGACAATACCTAATCTGGCAAGGGAGGTGGAAGCAAGAGAGTTAGTCCTTAGATGGGTTAAAGCCTAGCTAAGGACCTCTACCTCATCAGCAATGAAACCCAAGGACCCAAATACAGAGGAATTAGCAGTTTGTCCCATGGGAGAAGAAGCAATTGTTGATGTGTTCTTTGTGCTATCACCACTGTGACTAGTAACAAGGTTCCCACTTGCTGCTTGAACCTTTTGGTGCTTCTTGTCTTTCCTCAAGGCAGCTGGTTTCAGATGAGGATAAAGAACCCAACACTTCTCTTTTACATGCCTTTCACCTCCACAATGAGTGCATTTAAGATGCCTCTTGTCTGAATACTTGTTCCCCTTTTGATTTGAAGAAATCAGGGCTGAATGTTCAACAGGCTGTTCAGCTGGCTGTATTTAAGTGTCAACTTGCATCTCTTTCCTCCTGACCTCTTCATTCCTTACTAGATAATAAACATGATGTAAATCTGGCATTTCATCCCTTCCCAAAATTTGAGACCTTATGCTCTCATATATTGGGTCTAAACCAGCCAAGAACTTAAAGGCTCTACCCTCTTCAATTTGTTTATAATGCCTCTCCTTGTCTTTGGCATTTTCCCAATCAAGAATAAAGTGGTGATCAAGCTCTTCCCACAGTCCTTCTAGGGTTGCAAAATACGTTGCAACTGTCATATCTCCTTGTCTCAAGGCAGCAATGTCTTGGTTTAGCCTATAAATTCAGGCATTGTTCTTTCTCTATCCATAAGTTTTAGACACTTTCTCCCAAATCTTAGCAGCAGTGGAAAAGTGTTGAACAGTCCTGGCTACTCTTGGAGTCATTGAAGCAAGCAGCCAGGACATAACAGTAGCATTCTCCTTACGCCAAACTGCGTACTCCACACTACCCACTTCAGGTTCCTTCTTCTGCCCATCTAAATAACCTGTGAGTTCCCGGGAAGTAATGAAGAGCATGGAAGAAATAGACCA
Source organism: Nelumbo lutea (assembly GCF_056320005.1). Taxonomy (NCBI): domain Eukaryota; kingdom Viridiplantae; phylum Streptophyta; class Magnoliopsida; order Proteales; family Nelumbonaceae; genus Nelumbo; species Nelumbo lutea. The sequence continues at coordinate 86,048,993 of NC_142684.1, read as the reverse complement.
TTCTCTGAAATTGTATTCATCCAACAACACACTGGTGATCTGCAAGCTGTGCAGATTTGGATTCTCTAGATTAGGAGACCTCCCACCAGATCTATTATCCCTAGAAGACACTACCCCCGATATTGAAGACATCTCCTCCCTCTTACAATGATCACGATTGCAACTCAGTACAAAGATGTTAGAATGCTCGAGTTAGGGGTATTTTGGTCATTCTGGTTTATCTGCTTAAGAGTGAAAGGTCTATTGTATCTGAGTTTAAGTTATGTGTCCTGTCTCTTATGAGAGACAAAATGGTCTTTCTTGTAACTCCATGATTTTGAATAAATACAAGTGGGCCGGCTAGGGGAGAGGATTTTTAGACTCTCTTCTAGTATGGCCGAACTCTCTTTCTCTTCTTCTCCTTTCTCTTTTCTTTCTTCTTCTCTACTTTGAGCTAGAATCTACTAGGGTTTACTTACATGGTATCAGAGCTGTAAGGTCGTATTCTCCCTTCTTTCTTGCTGCTGTTCTCTTTCTGGGTTCACCGCCAACTTTCACAGTCATCATTTTTCGACTGACCTGAGTGGAGGTTCGATAAGGGGCTGAAAAGGAGCTGTCGTTTTGTGGGCCTGGAGATGAGAATGCCTCCTGTTGTTGTTGTGGTGGTCGTTGAAGTGGTATACTAAACCCTCTATTCAGTGTACGAAGAGGACTGAAGGTGGACAGGTATGAACACTGCTGTTGTTTGTCCAAGTAAGGGACTGTGAATGCTGTTTTTTTTTTTTTTTTTTTTGCTTCTAAAGTTGGTTGTTGTGGAGCTCGGTGTGATTGATATGCATATCAGTAGTGTTCCTCTGCATTTTTCCTCATATGTGTGCTGAAAGAAGAGTTGTTGATTGCTGAAGTTCACGACAGCAATGGTGTGGTGGTGGTTGTGTCGTGGTAATTGGTGTATCTATGATTCTAAATATTTAAAAGTGAACTCCTAGACCTTGTATGTAATCAGTTCTGAAGTATTAAGAACAAGTGTATGATGTAATGACTGAGTGATTTCAGCCATAGTGTGTTGATGGTGAATGGTTCTGCAGCGTGCAGCCCAGGTGTTTGATGTGATGACTGAGTGATTTCAGCCTTAGTGTGGTGTGTAATATGCATTTGAAGAAGTTGCAGTTGGTGGTGTTATAAGTGAGATAAGTCTTGTGAAAGAGTGTGAGGTTGTGTTGTATATTTGAAGGTGAAATAATTAAGATGGCTTCATTTGAAAATGGGAATGACAACAAAACAGGTGTCATGCTTTCTCCAGATTATCTAAGTGTTCAAATGACATCCATCAAATTGAATGGTGAGAACTATGTACCATGGGCAAAATCTGGGGAGGTGTTCTTGAAGGCCAAGTGGAAGGTAAAACATGTGAGGGAGGAGAAACCTCCCTCTGATTCCCCTGGGTTCAATGATTGGGAACAAGAAGATGCACATATAATGGCATGGCTCTCGAACAGCATGGAACCAAAGATTAGTGTGAACTTCATGTTCCTAGATACATCATGCTAAGAAGCTGTACTCTGGACAAGACAATACAACTAGGGTGTATCAGTTGTACCAAGAGTACTTCAATTTGAAGCAAGGGAGTCAAAGCTTAGAAGAGTACTATGCAAGTTTGAGGAACATCCGTAATGAGCTCAATGTGTATCACCCTCTAACATCAAATGTTCAGATCCAACAACAACAACGTAAGCAGCTTGATGTGACAAGGTTTCTTGTGGGTTTGAAGGCTGAGTATGAGCCTGTCAGAGCACAAATATTGGGGGGTCTGCCCTCCCCTCACTTGAAGAAATTATTGCCCATCTTAAGAGGATACCCATTGAGTCGGTAGAACATTCTTCTCTCTCTAACAGATCTGGTTTGGTAGTGACTAAAGGGGGTGGTCGTGGAAATAGAAGTGGTGGTGGCAGTAGTGGACTCCCAAGCAACTGTGGGGGCCACATGTTTAACTGGGCTAGTGGTCGGACGGGAAGCCAGGACTCAAGGTGAAGCCGTGGAAAATGAAGGGGTAATGCCCAAAGAAAGTGTACACATTGTGGTTTAGAGGGGCACACAGTTAACTTTTGCTATGATTTGCGTGGTCCACCCAACACTTGGGCTAACCATGCTAATGACTAAGGGTAGTGGCACAATTACCGAAAGTCAGCAAACTGACCCAATCCCCTCCACATCTGCTTGTGCTTCTGAGAAGGAAATGGTGAGTGTACCGTGTGCAGTATATGAGCAGTTCCTTCAAACATCTCAGTAGAACAACACTACACTTTCCCATTCAGGTATGGCTTGCTTAGCTTCCAAAGCCTCACACTGGATCATTGACTCCGGAGCCTCGGACCATATGTCTAGGACTCTTGATGTATTCTCTTCCCTTTCTCGCTCCTCCACATCTCAAATAGTTACACTTGCTAATGGTTCTATATCTCCTATCTGTGGTGTTGGTGATGTTGATCTCTCTTCCTTGTCTTTATCATCTGTTTTATATGTCCCTAAGTTCCCTTTTAACCTTATGTCTGTTAGCATATTAACTATGTTTCTTAATTGTTCTATAACTTTCTATCCTACTTCTTGTGTGTTTTAGGATCTCAAGACAGGGAGGAAGATTGGTGGAGGGCATGAAGCAGGTGGATTGTATTACCTTGATGGTGGTGGCCCTCCAGTAGCTTTTCAGTCGTCTCTTACTCCTCTTCAATGGCACTGCAGACTTGGTCATCCTTCTCTCAAGACTTTGAAGTTGTTGGTTCCTTCCTTGAGTCATCTTTCATCGTTAGATTGTGAGTCATGTCAATTGGGAAAACATCATAAAGTCTTATTTAGTCCAAGAGTTGATAGTCGTGTCTCAAGTCCTTTTGCTTTAGTTCATTCTGATGTATGGGGTCCAATTAAAGTGGTGTCATACAATGGGTATAAGTATTTTGTAATCTTTGTTGATGACTTTTCAAGGATGACATGGATTTATCTTATGAAAGACCATAGTGAGTTGTTCCCTACTTTTCAAAAATTTTATGCTGAAATACGCACTCAACTTGGTGTTCATATTAAAATTCTTCGCTCCAATAATGCCAAAGAATACAACTCCTCACCATTTCAGCGATACCTAGAACATCATGGGATCATTCATCAAACTTCTTGTGCCTACACCCCACAACAAAACGTGTAGCTGAATGGAAAAATCGACATCTTCTTGAAACTGCTCGATCCTCGATGATCAATATGAATGTCCCAAAGCATTTTTTGAGTGATGTTCTCACATCCTGTTTTCTGATCAATCGGATGCCCATGTCAACCCTTGGAAGTCAATCTCCTTTCTCCGTGTTGTTTCCCACTTTGTCTCCATTTCCTCTCACCCCAAGAGTCTTTGGATGTGTTTGTTTTGTTCAACACTTGGGGCCTGGGGTAGACGAGCTAGATGCTCGAACTACTAAGTGTATCTTTCTTGGCTACTTGAGGACTCAGAAAGGGTATGAGTGTTAAAAACCTAAAATCCCATAAATCGTTTGTGTACTCTGATGTCACCTTCTTTGAATCAATTCCGTTTTTCTCAGATGTTGGGGTCACTTCCTCTCCCTCTATGGTTCCTCTTCCTGTACCTGTTGTGGACACCCTTCCCGTAGCTCCTATTTCTACTACAGATGCACATCCTATGCATGTTACTACTGAGAGGTCGCCAATCACTCGTGTATACCCGCAGAAGTGCATTGGACCCTCCTCCACTTCAGCCCCTGTCAATAGATCCTACTACTGCTCCTCTCTCAGATCTTGATCTTCCTATTGCTCTGAGGAAAGGTAAACGTACTTGTACTTCTCACCCCATTTCACACTATGTTTCTACTGCTCACCTTTCTACTGCTCATTTCAATTTTATATCATTACTCTCATCTGTTCCCATCCCCAAGACTGTCTAGGAAGCTCTTAACACCCCAGGGTGGCGGCAAGCCATGGAAGAACTCTCTGCACTACAACATAATCACACGTGGGAACTCACCGCTCTTCCTCCCGGTAAATCGAAGGATGGGAAAATCTTGCTAGTCGTGTATGTGGATGATATTGTCATAACTGGGAGTGACAACAATGGAATCAACAGGTTGAAGAAATTCTTACAGGACCATTTCAATACGAAAGATCTGGGGAAGCTGAAGTATTTCCTGGGAATAGAGGTTGTGAGGTCAAAACATGGGATCAACCTATGTTAGAGAAAATATGTTCTTGATCTACTTGAAGAAACAGGGTTGTTAGGTGCTAAACCAGCAGAGACTCCTATGGAACTCAATGCCAAGTTGAGTGTTGATGCAGGTGAAGAGTTTGATGATCCTGGAAGATATAGAAGGTTGGTGGGAAAGTTGAACTACCTGACCATTACTCGACCAGATATATCATTTGCTGTGAGTGTGGTGAGTCAGTTTATGCAACATCCCCGGGTTCCTCACTGGGAAGTTGTTCTGAGAATTATTAGGTACCTAAAGGGTGCTCCAGGTCGTGGTTTGTTATACCAAAATGGAGGAACTCTTGAGATAGTAGGGTATACATATGCTGACTGGGCTGGTTCTATATCAAACAAGAGATCAACTACAGGGTATTGTACCTTCCTTGGTGGCAATCTTGTAACTTGGAAGAGCAAGAAACAAACAGTAGTGGCAAGAAGTAGTGCAGAAGCAGAGTACAGGGCTATGGCCCATACCACATGTGAACTAGTATGGCTGAAGAACTTGCTACAAGAGATGGGATTCTCAGTTGATAAACCCATGAAACTATACTGTGATAACCAAGTTGTTGTTCACATATCTTCCAATCCCGTCTTCCATGAGAGAACTAAGCATATTGAGGTTGTTGTCACTTTGTAAGAGAGAAAGTAATAAGTGGGGTGATAACCACATCTCATGTGAGCTCAGGAAATCAGTGGGCAGATCTCTTCACAAAGAGATTGTCTCGAGGAAGAATAGATTACATTTGTAACAAGTTGGGACTATATGATATATACTCTCCAGCTTGAGGGGGAGTGTTAGAATGCTCAAGTCAGGGGTATTTTGACCATTCTGGTTTATCTGCTTTATCTGAGTTTAAATTATGTGTCCCATCTCTTATGAGGGACAAAATGGTCTTTCTTGTAACTCTATGGTTTTGAATAAATACAAGTGGGTCGGCTAGGGGAGAAAGGATTTTTAGACTCTCTTCTAGTCTGGTCAAACTCTCTTTATCTTCTTCTTCTTCTTTCTCTTTTCTTTCTTCTTCTCTACTTCGACCTAGAATCGACTAGGGTTTACTTACAAAAGAATACTGTTTCAGACTTAGCGAGGTTGTTACAGTCCTGAGAACTCGTAACAGATCTGAAACCAAGAGTAACCCACCACTGCACTGTGCTGACTTCTGCTGGGCTTTGACTTCTGCTGTCGTAGACTGTAGTCACCCCTACGACCAGTACTAGGACTGCCGAAATCAGTCCTTCCACCTAGATCTGTTCCACACAGATCTCTCTTAGCAGCCGAATGGCTACTACCTGCTGTAAGGAGTCTAGTAGGGCATCAGCTTCTGGGACAAACTCCCCTTGGGCCCTACAACCAAGGGAAACCCTAGATACAGATCTTTTTGTGTTCTACGGTCAACCCTAGGGTTTCTTCCCAGCGACCAAGATAGAGAAGGAAAAAGAAGGAATAGATAAGAATGGATTAATGCTCTGATACCATGTTTGCTGGAACACAGTAGTCGAAGAAGAAGAAGAGAAGAACAAGAGGAGAAAGTTTGAGAATGGCGGCTCTAAACCTTTCAGCCGACCCTACTATCTTATATATATGTTTATCACATAGTGCTACATGAATGGACTAGAATGCCCCTGATTAGTGATGGGACAACTAGACAAATAAAACATTAAACAAGTTTAGGCCCAATAACTAATGACTTAAGACCCAGCAATGACTAACATATACATTAAATCAGCCGAACCAACAGTAACCTCTACTTTCTATGTGTCAATGAAATGAGAGAACTTCATCAGAATACACCTCAATGAGACCTTAGGTAAGGGTAACCATGAAGATTTACCATAGCTAAATCTACAATAGAGAAGAAAAGAAAAAATAGTTCTTTTACACCTTTTAGTTCTCCCAAATCAAGTGTTGGAGTTACCAATTGAACAAATAGATTGATATAGGTACAGCCCAACATCGAGAAAACCAACAAGATGTAATGTAGTGACATTTTTTACATCCCCTACAGGATAGACACTCTGGTTTCCATTCAAGCATAATAAAACTTAGAGGATAAATCTACCAGACAAAAGGATAAAATCAGCTAAAAACACTACCTAGAAACTCAAATTCATTTACAAGAAAAACTGGGAAGGTTTGTCAGCTCTTTTCCTTGTTTTCCTACTCTATAACAACTAAGAAGCACTACCAAAGTAGGCTTAGGAATAAGACAAATCCTACGTGACTTAGGACTAAGACTCTTTAACTAGTAAAAATTCTGACTTGCCAAAATAACTCTGTATTCAGTTATAAGAGTTAATTCCTAAAATCCACTCCTAATGCCATTAGGAAACCTACTAATGACAATTGACAAATAACAAAAAAATAGCTTCTGAAAAGTTACATCAATATCCCTATTATCCTTTGATACATAAAAATTCAAAATATCCCAAACCTGACTAATTAGCTCTTGCATCATGCACATTTAATTTCAATACTTCCATATAACTGCAAAGATACATTAACTACTCCACATAATCAATAAACATAGATTTGATAGCATACCTAAAGTTTAAAATGAAAAAGATAACACGGACATATGGAGCAATCCTCAAAGGCAGGGAATTTAAGGGCACTGGAGATAAATAGAGAGAATAGATCACTAAATCGGCAATCAAAACTAACAAGGAAATAACCTGCAAAAGCAAAGATATGTCAATTAAATCGAGTGTAAGAGAATCCATGGATTACCACAAATTATTATATGACAAGTGTGCTACTTAATTTTATGGTATTTAAATGAAAAGACAGAAAAGGGTGACCACATATACTTCAAAATGTGTAACCATTTGCAACAAGTATTTCAAATATTTTGATGTAAGGCTATAGATCATAGATCAGATATCTACATTCAATATGTAAAACCTTAACACTAGATTCCCTTATCTTAGTCACAATGTCTAAATTTTATTATAAATATTCTCACGTTTCAGCCAGATTAAATTTTTTGTCCTTTTTGTCCTTCCTAAATAGAATTCCCTTGTTAGAGTTGGTAACAGGATATTTTTCCTGCCCTTTTCTAATGTTTTAGGAAGTAAGGTAAG